>NC_052088.1:14416774-14739274 GCF_015852505.1 Tachyglossus aculeatus
TAATATTGGTATTTGTTAAGCACTTACTATGTGCCAAGCGCTGGGGGAGATACAAGGTAATCGGGTTGTCCCACATGGGGCTCACAGTCTTCATCCCCATTTTCCAGACGAGGTAACTGAGGCCCAGAAAAGTAAAGTGACTTGCCCAAAGTCACACAGCTGATAAGTGGCGGAGCCGGGATTAGAACCCACGACCTCTGACTCCCAAGCCCGCGCTCTTTCCCCTGAGCCATGCTGCTTCTCTACATAAGTGCTGAAGGGATCACATCTACTAAACTCTACTGTACTCTCTCAAGTGCACAGTGCACTGCTACGGTCCTCAAAAATATTACTGATAGATTGGAAAAATGGAAGTGCTAAGGGTGGCCGTTGAGTTGATGCGATTTGAGGGATTGGGAATCAATCAAGGAAGGCTTCCTGGAGGAGATGGGATGGGGGGCAGGGAGGATCCTCCCTACCTGAAACTAAGGTACCCAGCAGTCTGCCCAGTGTCCATCAAAAGGGCAGGTACCAGGCAGACTACAGCCTGATGTTCCAAGTGGCCTCTCCAAGGTGACGGACCCACACTGAATGACTTCTTCTGGACCACCCAGGCATTTGGACAGGACAGGGAAGCTTTCTGACGTGAAGTCAAGCTCTAGGAGTAAAAGATCAAAGATATCCAAGACGTTATTCCACCCTTCACAGCTTTAAAGGTGGGGGGAAAAGGCATTTGTTCAACAATCGAGTGCTTACGGTGTGCTTGGGAGACTAAGGGCTTGGGGGAGTGCAATACAAAAGAGGAGGTATAGATGATCCCTTCCCACAAGGAGCTTGCAGTCTAGAGGAGAAGGCAGATGCTAAAATAAGAGATGGATGTGAATCTAAGTGCTGTGGGGCTGCAGAAGGAGGGTGGGGGCGGCGGAGGGAGGGTATCAAAATGCTTAAAGGAAACAAACCTAAATGCACAGATGACAAAAAAGGGAAGACTCAAGACAGGGAAGTGAGGGTTTAGAAAGGGAAGGCTTCTTGGAGGAGTTGTGATTTTAGTAGGGCTTTGAAGATGAGGAGAGAGGTGGTCTGTCGGATATGGAGGAAAAGGGATATCCAAGCCAGAGAGTTGATGTGGGCAAGGGGTTGGCAGCAAGAAAGACAAGACTGAAGTAGAGTGAGAGGGTTGGTGTTTGAGGAGCGAAATGCGCAGGCTTGGTGGTAGTAGGAGACCAGGGAAGTGAGATAGGAGGGGAGAGAGCTGATTGAGTGCTTGAAAACTTATGGTAAGGAGTTTCTGTTTGATGCAGAGATGGACGGGCAAACATTGGAAGTTTTTGAGGACAGATGTGGGCAGAGTTTTGTTGTTGTTTTTTTAAGAAAAATGCTTGGGGGTGTATGAACTGAAATGGAGAGAAAGGGGAACCAGGGAGGTCAGGAAGGAGGCTGATGCAAGAGTCAAGATGGGATATGAGAAGTGCCTGGATCAACATGGTAAAAGTCTGGGTGGAGAGGAAGGAGCACATTCTAGAGATGCTGAGAGTAGAACTGACAAGATTTGGTGCCAGAGAATATTTTTAAGGTATTCTTTAAGCACTTTACTATGCAAACACCGTTCTAAGCACTGAGGTAGGTACAAGCTAATCAGGTTGGACACTGTCCAGTCCATGTGGGGCTCACCGTCTTAATCCCCATTTTACAGCGGAGGAAACTGAAGCAAAGAGAAGTGAACCGATTTGCCCAAAGTCACACAGCAAGTAATTGGCAGAGCTGGCGCTAGAACTCAGGTCCTTAGCACAGTGCTCTGCACATAGTAAGGACTAAATAAATACCACTGTTAACTGATTTAGAGAGACAGAGAGACAAGTGGTTATAATACGAGAATGTTGGGCTGGATGAGTAAATAGGTGCTTAAATAGTAGACACCTATCTATATGTGCAAAGGTTTCTTTATAACCCAGAGGAATAGGGGCCGAAAAAGGAAAGGAAATATGTGGTATGCCCATCTGACTATTCTAAATGCCCTTTATTTTTACCATTACATATTTCTCAAAATGGGTTCCTCTGACAGGAACGACAGGAGTAGGTTTTGTATTCACTTGCAAAGCTAAATGACTAATTCATGCCCTGCATGCTTTCATCCTAAATTCAATAATAACATGGGATTTTCCATTTGCTGGACAAGTTACAACTGGAGAAACAGCTCATGCCCTCTAGTTTTCATTCTACAAGAACCATAGTAGGGGGTTACATTGAGATTAACCTCTTATCACATAATGAATCCCCCTCCCGGTTTTGGATCAGATCATTTAAAAAAAAAAAACCAATAAGTGGGAAAATGGAAAGAATCCACTAGAAAAGTAAAGATGGAGACGGAGCTTTCCAAATTACATTTTTCATGAAAGGGTCCCATGGGGGAAGAGCAAACAAGGTTTTTCACTGGCCTATAAGCTCATTGAGGGCAGGGGCAGAAGCAGCGTGGCTCAGCGGAAAGAGCATGGGCTTTGGAATCAGAGGTCACGGGTTCGAATCCCGGCTCTGCCACGTGTCTGCTGTGTGGCCTTGGGCAAGTCACTTAACTTCTCGGAGCCTCATCTGTAAAATGGGGGTGATGACTGCGAGCCCCATGCGGGACAACCCGATCACCTTGTATCCCCCCCAGCGCTTAGAACAGTGCTTTGAACATAGTAAGAGCTTAACAAATGCCATTATTATTATTATTTTTATTATTACTGCATTGCATTCTCCCTAGTGTATGGTACAACACCCTGCACAAAGTAAGTGTTCAGTAAATACCACTGACTGATTAATTTTCAAAGCCTTCTCAGCAGTGTGCCAGGAGTCTTGGTCCACAGCCACAATTTCTCACTTGCTTGTGGGCGGGCCGAGTCAAGTGAGCAGTCCTGATACTCCCCTGACTTCATGGGAATTCATGGGAACTCCAGGAACCACCCAACTACGTTGGCCACTAAGGATACTCAAGAACAAGGGACAACCTTTTAGTGATTATGCCCACAAACACGCAGCTGAAAACCAGGTTACCGGAATAAAATCAGATGGCCATCTTTTACACTTTGTAGGGAACACGGTCATGAGCAATAGGACGGAGTCAGGTTTGCCAGCTGCTCCCCCGCTGCCGTGGGCCTCTTCCCAAGACTTCACACAGGAATGAGAGCCGTGGCTTGGAAGATCGGAAGGGGGAGGCTGTTCCAGGCAAAAGACAGACAGGAGGAAAAAGTCAGAAGAAGGGGAGTCAACAATGAGGCACCGTGAGTAGGGAGTAAGGCACGGCACGTGCAATTCAACCAGAGCCTAAAGCTATTCTGCAGGCAATGCGTGCATGATTCTCCCTTCAGAGAGACTCTGAAGGGGATAATAATAATAATAATGGTATTTATTAAGCACTTACTATGTGCAAAGCACTGTTCTAAGCGCTGGGGAGGTTACAAGGTGATCAGGTTGTCCCACGGGGGCTCACAGTCTTTATCCCCATTTTACAGATGAGGTAACTGAGGCCCAGAGAAGTTAAGTGACTTGCCCAAAGTCACCCA
This sequence comes from Tachyglossus aculeatus, assembly GCF_015852505.1. Classification (NCBI taxonomy): domain Eukaryota; kingdom Metazoa; phylum Chordata; class Mammalia; order Monotremata; family Tachyglossidae; genus Tachyglossus; species Tachyglossus aculeatus. Next base: position 14,420,296 of record NC_052088.1, read on the forward strand.
GCTGACAATTGGCAGAGCCGGGGTTTGAACCCAAGACCTCTGACTCCAAAGCCCACGCTCCTTCCACTGAGCCACGCTGCTGGCAGTGTTCAGCAGCTCGGGTATACGAGAGGAGGAGGTGGACAGTGGCAGTGATCCAGGGCTGTGGGTTAGTGGTGCGAAAGCCACAAAGGGATAGTGGAGCGAGTGAGTTGATGTAAGTATGATGTCACAAGCGCTTAGTACAGTGCTCTGCACATAGTAAGCGCTCAATAAATACGACTGATGAAGTAGAGAGGGTGGAGTTGAGAGCATCTGTATGGTAATCACAATCCCAAACCCTCCTTACCACACGCCCTCTCCGCCCCCAACAAATCAATCCCGGCTCCACCACTTGTCAGCTGTGTGACTTTGGGCAAGTCACTTCTCTGGGCCTCAGTTCCCTCATCTGTAAAATGGGGATGAAGACTATGAGCCCCACGTGGGACAACCTGATTACCTTGTATCCCCCCCGGCGCTTAGAACAGTGCTTTGCATATAGTAAGTGCTTAATAAATGCCATTATTATTATAAGTACAGAGCCTCTTGAGGAAAAGGGTCCTCACCACCAGGTAAAGACTTGAGAAGAAATCACGATCGCAATCTTGTCCATAAAGGACAGCTCCTCAGTCCGATATACCCCGACTGCTACAGCATGGCCTAGCAGAAAGAGTCCAAGTCTGGAAGTCAGGAGATGTGTAGACTAATTACAGCTCCACCACCTGCCTGCTGTGCTAACTTGGGCAAATCACTGCACTTCTCTGGGCCTCAACTGCCTCAGAGAAGGAAAATGGAGATAAAATACCTGTCCAATCTGTACTGAATCTACCCCAGCACTTAGAACAGTGCTTGAGAAGCAGCGTGGCTCAGTGGAAAGAGCCCAGGTTTAGGAGTCATCATCATCATCATCATCAGTCGTATTTATTGAGCGTTTACTGTGTCCAGAGCACTGTACTAAGCGCTTGGGAAGTACAAATTGGCAACATATAGAGGCAGTCCCTACCCAACAGTGGGCTCACAGTCTAAAAGGGGGAGACAGAACCAAACATACTACAAAATAAAATAGAATAGATATGTACAAGCAAAATAGAGTAATAAATATGTACAAACATATATACATATATACAGGTGCTGTGCGGAAGGGAAGGAGGTAAGGTGGGGGGGATGGAGGGGGGACGAGGGGGAGAGGAAGGAAGGGGTCAGAGGTCATGGGTTCAAATCCCAGCTCCGCCAACTGTCAGCTGTGTGACTTTGAGAAAGTCACATACAGCGTGGCTCAGTGGAAAGAGGCCGGGCTTTGGAGTCAAAGGTCGTGGGTTCAAATCCCAGCTCCGCCAATTGCCAGCTGTGTGACTTTGGGCAAGTCACTTCACTTCTCTGTGCCTCAGTTCCCTCATCTGGAAAATGGGGATTAAGACTGGGAGCCCCCCGTGGGACAACCTGATTACCTTATCACCTCCCCAGCGCTTAGAACAGTGCTTTGCACATAGTAAGCGCTTAATAGATGCTATCATTACTTCACTTCCCTGGGCCTCAGTGACCTCATCTGTAAAATGGGGATGAAGATAGTGAGCCCCCCGTGGGGCAACCTGATCACCTTGTATCTACCCCAGCACTTAGAACAGTGGTTTGCACATAGTAGGAGCTTAATAAATGCCATCATTATTATTATTATTATTGATACACAGTAAACACTTAAATACCACAATTATTACCATTATTATTGGGTGAAGCTACCCAGGGCCCAGAGGCTTGCAGGGAGAAAAGTGAATTGTCAACAACTCTGGAGCGTGTTGGCACCAAGATCCATGCTGGAGTATGGTAAGGTAGGGGCATGGTGGGGAGAGGGGCCACACCCCCTCCCCCCAATTTTCATTCATTCAATCGTATTTATTGAGCGCTTACTGTGTGCACAGCACTGTACTAAGCATTTGGGAAGTACAAGTTGGCCCCACACACATGGAGGGGCACCTCCAATCCACGGCTAGCACAATCCTCAGGATACAATATGTACTTAACCACAATTCTCTCAAAGCAGGGAGAGAGATATTGCCCAAATTTCTGCATAGACTTTTCCCTCTATGGATTGGCTCCTGAAGAATGCCTCAGGATTATCCTCTTCTTCCACAGGATGACACATCTGTCATTTTTCTGCCTCCTGGAATTATTATTTTTTTTAATTTTCTAAGTTCCTTTAAACCTATCATCTATTGAGCATCAACTGTGGGCAGAGCACTGTATTAAACACTTAGGCAAGTACAGTAGAGACAGGATTAGAAGTTCTAACAGGGCCTTAAAGCCATCATTTTTGAGACCCTGGAGGACCAGGGTGGTGCATGAAAAAGAAAAAAAAAAAGATACAATACCATGGCTTAAATTTCCAGACTCAAATTTTAATTCCTTGGGCTGGGGAGCAGTGTGGCCTAGTGGAAAAAGCACAGACCTGAAAGTCAGAGGACCTGGGTTCTTATCCCAGCTCTGCCAGACGTCTGTTTTATGACCATGGGCAAGTCCCTTAACTTCTGTGTGCCTCAAGTTTTTTCATCTGCAAAATGGGGATTCAATGTCCGTTCTCCCTCCTATTTAGACTGTGTACCCCATTGGGCTAGGGACAGTATCTGACCTGATTAACTTGTATCTACTCTAGAACTTAGGACACTACTTAACATATAGTAAGCACTTAAATGCAATAATAATAATGATAACAATAAAATGTGAAAGGAGCACAAAACCAATTTTCTGGGAAGCACCTTAAAAAGAAGCAATATGGCTTCATATATGGCTTCCCTCTAGACCGTAAGCTCCTTATGGGCAGGAAACATGTCTACTAATTCTGTTGCATTGTACTATTTTAAGCACTTAGGATAGTAAGTGCTCAAAAAATACCACTTATTGATTGATTCACAGATTCATTAGGAACACACAGTACAAATAGCTTCATCTACTGTGTCAGGGTGTTAGAATCGGCACACAGAAGGAAAGTGATAGATGTACTCTGGAAGGTTTGCAATTCCCACTCTCAGTACACACTCATAAATCAAGCAGAGAAGTAGGTTCTAGATCACACCTTTATTCCTCAAAACTCTCCAGTGGCTACCAATCAATCTGCGCATCAGGCAGAAACTCCTCACCCTGGGCTTCAAGGCTGTCCATCCCCTCGCCCCCTCCTACCTCACCTCCCTTCTGTTCTTCTCCAGCCCAGCCCACACCCTCCGCTCCTCTGCCATTAACCTCCTCACCGTACCTCGTTCTCGCCTGTCCCGCCATCGACCCCCAGCCCACGTCCTTCCCCTGGCCTGGAATGCCCTCCCTCTGCACAACTGCCAAGGTAGCTCTCTTCCTCCCTTCAAAGCCCTACTGAGAGCTCACCTCCTCCAGGAGGCCTTCCCAGACTGAGCCTCCTTTTTCCTCTCCTCTTCCCCATCCCCCCCACCCTACCTCCTTCCCCTCCCCACAGCACTGGTATATATTTGTACAGATTTATTACTCTGTTTCACTTGTACATATTTACAATTCTATTTGTTTTGTTAATGATGTGCATCTAGCTATAATTCTATTTGTTCTGACGATTTTGTTTGTCTCCATGTTCTACATGTTTTGTTTTGTTGTTTGTCTCTCCCTTCTATACTGTGAGCCTGTTGCTGGGTAGGGCCCATCTCTTTATCTTGCCGACTTGCACTTCCCAAGCGCTTAGTACAGTGCACTGCACACAGTAAGTGCTCAATAAATACGACTGAATGAATTAGGTGGTTATATAGCAGACAACAGATTCACCACTAGAGCAGCTACTACCACCATCTTCCTCAATGGTATTTCAGTGCTTACTCTGTGCAGAAAACTGTACCAAACACTTGGGAGGGTATAATTTAACAGACTTGGTAGACACATTCCCTGCCCACAACAAGCTTACAGTTTAGAGAGGGAGACAAACAATATAATTTACAATAAAAAATTTTGGATAAAAACCCATCTCGTTGCAATAAGGGGGGTTCCCCAGAAGTTTGTTTATCCATTCATTCAATTGTAATTATTGAGCACTTACTCTGTGCAGAGCACTGCATTAAGCGCTTGGAAAAGCACAATACAATGGAATTCGCAGACATGGTCCCTGTCCACAACCTGGGGGGGTAGGGGCAGAGACAGACATCCATATGGATAAATAAATTACAGATATGTACATAAGTGCTGTGGGGCTGGGAGGGGGAAGAACAAAGGGAGCAAGTCAGGGCACTGCAGAAGGGACTGGGAGAAGAGGAAAGGAGGGGCTTAATCTGGGAAGGCCTCTTTTATGTCCTCAATAAGTCTTTGTTGTGGGGGGGGAGTGATTGTCTGACAGATTTGAGGAGGGAGGGCATTCCAGGCCAGAGGCGGGACGTGGGCTAGGGGTCAGCAGCGAAGTAGGCAAGACCGAAGCACAGTGGGAAGGTTGGCATTAGAAGAGTGAAGTGTGAGCACTGGGTTGTAGAAGAAGAGAAGCAAGGTGAAGTAGGAGGGGCCAGTGTCAGTTGCCAAAGCCAATGGTGAGGAGTCTCTGCTTGATGCAGAGGTGGATGGGCAGCCACTGGAGGTTTTTTTTGAGGAGTAGGGTGACATGTCCTGAATGTGTTTGTAGAAAAATGATCTGGGCAGCAGAGTGAAGTATGGCCTGGGGTGGAGAGAGACAGGAGGCTGGGAGGTCAGTCAGGAGATTGATGCTGTAATCCAGATGCCATAAGAAAAGTGATTGTATTAACATGGTAGCAGTTTGGATGGAGAAGAAACGGCAGATTTTAGCAAAGTTGTGAAGATGGGATCAACAAGATTTAGTGATGGATTGCATATGTGGGCTGAATGATAGAGAGGAGTCAAGGATAATACCCAGGTCATGGGCTTGTGAGACAGGAAGGATGGGGGTGCCATCTACAGTGATAGGAAAGTCATGGGGAGGACAGGGTTTAGGTGGGAAGATAAGGAGTCTGTTTTGGACATGTTAAGCTTGAGGTGATGGGAGGACATCCAAGTAGAGATGTCTTGAAAGCAAGAGGAAATGCAAGAGGCAGAGAGGGAGAGAGATCGGGGAGGAGATGTAGACTTGGGTATCATCTGCACAGAGGTGGTATTTGAAGCCATGGGAGTGACTGAGTTCTCCAAGGGAGTGGGAGTAGATGGAGACTAGAAGGGGTCCCCGACTTGAACCTTGAGGGACACCCACAGTAAGGGGGTCAGAAGCAGAGGAGAAGCCTGCAAAGGAGACTGAGAATAAATGGTCAGAGAGATAGGAGGCGAACCAGGAGAGGAGAGAGTCAGTGAAGCCAAGGTTGGATAACATTTCCAGGAGAAGCAGGTAGTCCACAGTGTTGAAGGCAGCTGAGAGGTCGAGGAGGATTAGGATGGAGCAGAGGCCGCTGGATTTGGCAAGAAAGAGATCACTGGTGACCTCTGAGAGGGCTGTTACTGTGGAGTGAAGGCAATGGCGAGCCAGATTGGATGGGGTCAAGGAGAGAATTGGAGGAGAGGAATTTGAGACAGAGGGTGTAGACAACTCGCTCAAAGAGTTTAGGGAGGAATGGAAGGAGGGAGGTGGTGTGATAATTGGAGGGAGCCATAGGATCAAGGAAGGTCTTTTTTTTTTATGATAGGGGAGATGTGGACATGTTTGAAAGCAGTGGGGAAGAAGCCATTGGAGAGCAAACAGTTGAAGATGGCTGTTAGGGATGGAAGAAGGGAGGGGATGAGAGTTTTGTTAAGATGGGAAGGAATGCAGTCAGATGCACAGGTGGAGGGGGTGGCTTTTAAGAGAAGGCAGGAGATCGCCTCGAGATACTGCTGGGAAGGATGGGAGAGTTGATGAGTGGGCTGGAAGGGGGAGGGACTGAGGAGGGAGAGGGTCAATTTTAGGGAGCTCACACCAGATAGTGTCAATTTTCTTAATAATAGGTAGCCAGGTCATTGGGGGCAAGGGATGGGGAAGGGGGGGGGGGCGCTGAGGAGGGAGTTAAATGTCTGGAACAACTGCAGAGGGTGATGGACATGGGTGTCAATAAGGGTGAGGAAATAATTTTGCCAGGCAGAGGAGAGAACAGAATTAAAACACGCAAGGATAAACCTGAAGTGGACAAAATCAGCCTGATATTTAGATTTCCACCTGCAGCACTCTGCAGCTCGAGTGCAAGGGTGAAGGAGGTGGACTGTGCAGGTGATAAATTGGTGAAGGACGCAATATTTACCATTTTTCCTGGAGACCTGGAGAGTGTGCTCACTAGATTGCCACTTGAAACCAAGCTGAGGGGCCGATCAGCCCCTTCCGGATTGGATCCAAATTTAAAATGACCTCAATCAGAGACCAACAGGACCTTGTTCAGGAATGATAAGAACAGGGTACAAGCAATGTCCTAAGAAAGGTAAAAAAACCCAAAAAAACAGCCTGCACTCCTCTTACAGCCCATGAAAGGAATGGCTACACCCCACACAAAACAACTAGGAGCCACATTAGATAGCAAGCTGACCACCAGTGAGCAGCAGTGCTGGTAATTACAAGAGCCGGCATAATTCTAGGATGAATAAATAGAAGGAAAACAACACAGCGGGAACAGTGAGATAATCCCTCCATCATTTTTCTCAGCACTGTTCGGACCCTTACTGGAAGAGTGTGTACCATCCGTCATTTCTGAGATAATGCAGGGGTTGTGTTCCTGAAGGAGCTAGGGTTATGGGAAAATTGTTTGTAATAACCATTGAGTCAATGGAAATTACTGTGTTGGGAGGTAGATACTACCATGACCACCGTTTTTCTATATCAATTCCTGTATTACTGTCATATCCACCACAGCAGAATGCTTCACATCCCTGGCCACTCGTTGTTATTTTAATGTACTAAATACTGCAGAGTTGCAAGGAGCTAAAGCAGGGTATGGCACAGCAAGATGCAGAGGCTGGGAAGTGTGGTACCTTCGTGCCTTGACCAAGGCCACAGCACGAAATACGATTGATGATGATGATGACTATTGCCTCCTGTATCGATCTACTTGTGCCAATATCTGGATCGTATTATATCCAAACTCATCTGTGCTCTGGAAAGACCCTTCCTTGGTTCTTTCATCATGGTACACCCAGATGGTGTAACAAAAGCAGGTGTTACAGTAGAACGGACTCTAGTATTCCACAATCAATCAATCAATCGTATTTATTGAGCGCTTACTGTGTGCAGAGCACTGTACTAAGCGCTTGGGAAGTACAAGTTGGCAACATATAGAGACAGTCCCTACCCAACAGTGGGCTCACAGTCTAAAAGGGGGGTGGGGGGGATACAGAGATACAGAGAACAGACGGGGGGCAGAGAAAAACCTGAAGATGGAGGTCAGACTGGAGATCCTTTGGGGTCCCACCGATACAAACCCAAGGGGTCTTATCAGAAATTCCAGGGACCCCTCTGTACCAAGAGTCCACAGTCTCAGATGTCTGATAAACCACAGGCCTAAACTTACCTACACTGATCTTCATTCATGGGGTTGCAGCCAGCGTTAGTGGGAGGGGCAACTATCATTATTCCCGGGTGACACTCTCCCCACCTTCAAAGCCCTCTTAAAGGTGCACCTCCTCCAGGAGGCCTTCCCAGACTAAGCCCCACTTTTCCTCAGCTCCCACTCCCTTCCACGTCACCCTGACTTGCTCCCGTACATATGTACAACCTATAATTGTATGTATTTATATTGATGCCTGTTTAGTTGTATTGATGTCTGTCTCCCCCCCTCTAGACTGTGAGCCCGTTGTGGGCAGGGATTGTTTCTATTGCTGTATTGTACTTTCCAACATCATCATCATCATCAATCGTATTTATTGAGCGCTTACTATGTGCAGAGCACTGTACTAAGCGCTTGGGAAGTACAAATTGGCAACATATAGAGACAGTCCCTACCCAACAGTGGGCTCACAGTCTAAAAGGGGGCTGTATGTGCACTGCAGGCAGTAAGCGCTCAATAAATACGACTGAATGAATGAATCAGATTAACAACTGGTGATCAGTCTATCAATAGTATTTATTGAGCACCTGCTGTGTGCAGAGGACTCTATTAAGTACTGGGAGCCTACGGAAGAGTAAACGGAGGTAATCTCTGCCCTTAAGTATACAACCTAGCGGGAGAGTCAGACACTAAAATAATTTAGAGAAAGAAAGGAGGAAGAAGGAAAGGGGAAGATAGGTACATCAATAGTGTTTTCTGAGCACAGACTCTGTGCAGAGCACTGAATTATAAAGCTTGGAAGAATACAAAAGAGTTAAAAGTTACAATCCCTGCCCTATAATCTAGCAGGGAAGACATACAGTAAAATTAAATCGCTAGTAAGGGAGAAGCAAAAGAGTTTAGTGAGCGCTTAGAACAGTGCTCGGCACATAGTAAGCACTTAACAAATACCATCATCATTATTATATGCACCTAATTTACAAGGGTGAAGAATACCAAGCGCTTAGGAAATGCAGAAGTGGCAGTAGGAGGATGGAGTGTGCGGGGAACAGAGTGGGAAGATGAGAGATTTGTCATGGTAGGTTTCCTGGAGGAGATGTGATTTTAGAAGGGCTTTGAATTTGGGGAAAGCAATGGCCTGCTGGATGTGAAGTGGGAGGAAGTTTCAGGCAGGAGGGAGGGTGTCAGCAAGAGGTTGGTAGCAAGAAAGATGATAACAAAGCCCAGTGAGCAAGTTGGCTTGAGAGAAGCAAAGCATATGAACTGGGGTGTAGTGGGAGAGAAGTGAGACTAAGTAGCAGGAGAGAGAGCGGATTGTTTTTATGATATTTATTAAACTATGTGCCAGGGACTGTAAAGTGCTGGGGTAGGTACACACTAAGGTGGGACACAGTCCATGTCCCACATGGAGCTCACAGTCTTCATCTACAGATGAGGTAACTGAGGCACAGAGAAGCTCAATGACTTGCCCAAGTCACACAGCAGACAAGTGGCAAAACCGGTATTAGAACCCAGGTCCTCCTGATGCCCAGGCCCATGCTCTATCCACTGGGCCATGCTGCTTCTTATTTGAGTCAGGGGTATCTGCTTGATGAGGACAGGAAAGTGCAACTTCTGGGGGTTTGTTTGGCTTGAGGAGACATGCAAAAAACAGCGATTTAGGAAAGTGATCCAGGCAGCAAAGTATGGAGTGGAGAGGGAAGAGACCGTCAGCAGGGGAGGTCTGCAAGGAGGTTGTTGCAGTAGTTAAACTGAAAGACAGAGAGAGAAGAATCAAGGATAATGCCAAGATGGTAGGCTTGAGAGACGAGGAGGATGGTGATGGGAAAGTTACATGGAGGGAAGGATCTGGAAAGGATGATGATGAATTCAGCTTGGGGCATAGTAATAATAATAATTATAGTATTTGTTAAGCGCTTACTATGTTCCAGGCACTGTACTAAGCGCTGAGATAGATACAAGCAAATTGGGTTGGACACAGCCCCTTGTCCCATGCGGGGCTCACAATCTCAATCCCCACATTACAGATGAGGAAACTGAGGCCCAGAGATGTAAAATGACTTGCCCAACGTCACACAGCAGACAAGCGACTGCACTGCTTAGAGAAGCAGCATGGCTCAGTGGAAAGAGCATGGGCTTTGGAGTCAGAGGTTCAAATCCTGGCTCCACCAACTGTCAGCTGTGTGACTTTGGGCAAGTCACTTAACTTCTCTGGGCCTCAGTGACCTCACCTGCAAAATGGGGATTAAGACCGTGAGCACCCCCATGGGACCACCTGATCACCTTGTAACCTCCCCAGCACTTAGAACAGTGCTTTGCACATAGTAAGCACTTAATAAATGCCATCATTATTATCATTATCATCAAATGGCAGAGCTGGGATTAGAACCCATGACCTTCTGACTAGACCCGTGCTCTATCCACTACACCCTGCTGCTTGAGCAGCTGCTGGAACACCCGTTATAGAGACTTCCCGGAGGCAGAGATATGGGACTGCAGAAAAGAAAGGAGATTGGGGCTAGTGAGCTAGATTTGGAAGTCATCCGCGTCAAGGTGGTAGCTGAAGGCCTCAGAGCAAGTGAGTTCTCGGGAGGGAATGAATGTACACTGTTAATAAAAGGGGATCCAAAACAGAGCCTGAGGGACCCATAATTAAGGAATGGAAGAAAGAGGAAAAGCTGAGATTTGAGGAACGGCCAGAGAGAAGAGATGTCAACGGCAGGAGGAGAGTTCACGCTGTCCGGTCTCTGCCAGAGGTGCTTACAACTGGGACATGAAGTGACATCCATCTGGACTGTAAGCTCATAACGGACAGCGAATGTGTCTGCCACTTCTGTTGCACTGTACTCTCCCAAGCATTTAGTACAGTGCTCTGTACAACCACTCAATAAATACTATTGATTGACTGATGTAGAGAGATCTCAGAGACACAAGATTGCAGCAAAGGACAGGTGTCAGGGAAAGTGAAATAGCTTTAGGAATTTCTAGATGGAGGCGGGGGAGGTGGTTAAATCCCGGAATGAGCAACCAAAGGAGGTTTGCCGGAGATCCCCATGAGTCTCACATGGAATGATGAAGCCAGGGGGATTAAGGCAATCCACATGATTCCACCGTTTGCTAATATAAAAAAATCTTAGGTCTACTTCCTCCACACGCCTAGAAAAATTGCACCAATTCGTCAGACTAGCACCAGAAGAGCCCCAACAAATGATGGGGTGTGGTGGATGAAACTGGTGAGAGAAGCAACCAACAGGGGAGAGGGAGATGAGCTGGTGAGTCACTGCCCCGTGGGAAGCCATTAATCGGTGTTATTAGGATTTGAACATCTACTTGGTGCGACACACTGTACTGAGTGCTTGGGAAGTTCAAACGAGCATGTGACATGTGTCTTGCATACAAGGAGTTTACACTCTACCAGAAGAGACACGCTGTAAACTCCTGGGAGGTGAGGGATACGTGCTGCTGTACTCTCCCAAGCGCTTAGTAAGGGTGCCTAGCTCTCAGTAGGTGTTCACAAAGTATCACTGATTGGTTGATTGAACCCAGTTCTGTTGGTTGAGGGACCTTCCTGGGAAGAGACACTGCCAGTTCTGCTGATCCCAACTATTCCCAGTCCTTCTTCCACAACTTCCTACTCCCTCAACTGCCTCTACCCTGCACCCCACACAGAAGAGCGAGATGCACGCAGATGGAGCAGAAACTCCAGACACGCACACAGAAGTTTCCTACTACCAGCACAGTTGTAGAAAAGCCCAAAAAACCATTTGGATTCCCCTAGGAAATGGAAATTAAGAACTTCTGGCCTGCACGGCTCCATATGTTCCTCCTACTGCTTACTAAGATTTATTAAAGTAATTTTCCTGCTGAAATTGAAACATCTGCTTATTTCTCAGGGCATAAATTAAAAATCATTTCAAAATAATAGGCTTAGAAAAGGAAGCCAGAACTGCAGCATTAACAGACTTCCTTGGCTGAATCTGAAAGATTGCCCTCAAAAAAATAAAATAAAAATCTGCAGAGTCGGAAGGGACTCTGTTCTCCTTTGCAGGGTATAAACTCTTCACCCCCCAGCTCACCAATCAGTCAGAAGGAGGATGCAAGTCTAGCAACCAATGGTGTTTATTGAGCACTTACCGGGTGTACTGTGAGCACTGTACTAAGCACTTGGGAGAGTACATACAACCGAGTTGCTAGACATGTTCCCTGTTCAGAAGGAGATTAAAGTCTAGAGAAAATACACCACCTCCCCACTGGGGAATCAAAGCCCAGTCTCTCGCATGAGAGGAGGGGATACTAATCACTACACTAACAAGTCTGTCCTTCTGGGTCTACCTTCCTAGATAGTCTCACACTTGGATCAATCAATCAATCGTATTTACTGAGCACTTACTGTGTGCAGAGCACTGTACTGGATGTATGCAGCTTTCGAATTGACAGTGGTCTCCGAATTCATGGACAAATGTTGCTGCTCCTATCTGTCAAGAGAACCACGGGCACCCCACTTCATGGGGCCAAGGGGAGCAATGGCCTTCACTGCTGTCTGAGTGGGGCTTCCTACGTTGCTCACCACAGCTCTTCAAAAAGGCCAGTGCATCTCCTGGTAGGGCTAAAAAGACCCAAACAGTAGCTTTCTTGTCCATTAGCTCCTTGAAGTCTATTTCCCCCACACCTTTGCCTTCGTCCCCTCCTAAAATCCCCACGCCCTCAATGGAGGGCTGGCACCAATGGGGACAACCAGGGCCTTTCTACTTGGGTCTTTGGGCACTTGGTATTCACCCCACAGCACTTATGTACATAACCATAATTTATCATTTTATATTAATGTCTGTCTCTCCCTCTAGACTGTAAGGCCACTGTGGGCAGAAAGCATGTCTACCAACTGTGTTGTATTGTACTCTCCAAAGTGCTTAGTACAGTGATCTGTACATGGTGAGTGCTCAGTAAATACCACTGAATGACTGATGAGACTTCATTGCTCTCAGAACCTCAGAAAGGCTCAAAGAATCTATTCCCCAAAAACTGAACAACAGTCTCATACAGATAGGCTTCCTAAAGCAACATTTTGGCATATTCTGAAGCAAAGAGCCTAACTTCTACCCTTTGCCCATCCTGGGGGAATAAATGGCAAATGAAGACAGGTGTTTACACACCCCAGAATGCTTCGGACTTTTCTGGAACTGAAATCCTATCTGGCACTGACGACAACGGGACTGGCAGGGAGGTGTGTGCACAAGCCGAACACATGGGGAGTGTTTACCTGGTAACTGCAGCCTCAGAAGTTGGGCCAGCTTTTCAATAAAAGAATTTCCTAGTTACACTCTGCCATTCCTAGGAAATCAGCCTAAGAAAGAACTTCCAGGTTGTCCAATGGCCATTCATGTTTGCCCAGGAAAATCAAGCTTCCAGTGATAATCTAAGTGTCCATGGGGAAAGGGAGGGAATAGACGGGACTTTCCAAATGGAATTTTTAAGATCCAATCACCCAACTGGTAAGATCCATATTTCCTGAGTTAATGATGTACTAGATGAGCATCTTGTAGATGTGTCGATGCCAACCCCTGCCTTGCTTCAGCACACAACCCACCCCTCTTCTGAGTGTTGCCCCCATCACAAAGCAAAAAAAGGAAAATAAAATAAAAATAAGCATCTGCCCAATCTGCCCAAAGGCATGTGCATGCAAAATTTCAAACAAAAATTTCCCTAAGCCTCTAGGGAAAAAAATGGAAGAGACAAATTTGTCAATCTCATTTAGGCCCAAATTCTTGCAGGCCGGGCCCAAAGCTTTTAAGACATGCACGCATACTATCAATCGAAAGTATTTACTGAGCACCTGTGTGCACAACACTGCACTAAGCACTTGGGAGAGCAAACTAGTTAGCACACATGACCTCTCAAGAACAGAAACTAAAATAAGTTACAAAGAGGAGAGAGTATAAGGATGTGTATCTAAGTATAAAATGATCCTATTATATTACGGTGGACCCAAAGGTTCTGTGGAATATATAGTTCAACCACACCAGTTAAATTGCAATGAAGGCGACAACTGACTCATCAATCAATAGTATTTAAGCGCCTGCTCTGTGCAGAACACTGTAGTGAGTGTTTGGGAGAGTACAATAGAGTTAGTACACATGATCCCTGCCCCCCAGAAGTTTACAATCTGGCAGGGGAAGACATACACTAATATAAATTTCAAGTAGGGGAAGCAGCAGAATTTAAAAGTCTGTCCATAAGTTCTGTGCAGGAGAGGAGGTGGGGTGAGCACCTATGTGTTTAGGGGGTGGGAACTCGGATACACAGGGGATGAGATGTGGGGGAAATAGGGCGGGGAGAGGAGAGGTCAGTCAGGGAAGGTGTTCCGGTGGTTTTCAATTGAAGATGGGGAAAGTTAGTGGGGAGCCTAAGGAACTGCCAGTGGAAGGTATCTGCAGTCCGATTTAATGGCTACATATTCCCGCTGCCCCCTTGGGAGGAACCAACAATAAACCCCACGTACAAAGGCTGGCTCCAAAGGCTTGAGCAGAATGAGACGGGCTTTGTCACAGTTCTCCTGGATCAGGATTTCAGAATGTAAGCGCTTTTTTGCCCAAGTGCCCATCTCTCGCCTATTATGCGTTCGGTGGCCCAGCCTAAGAGGCTTTGGCAGATGCCCACTCACCACTTTAACACTTGGAAGGGGATCCGAGTGCTGGCCAAGGAGGGAAGGGTAGATCCAGGAAGTGGGTTTTAAAAGGTCGGATGGGTCCCCGTTCTCCCTTCTGGCCGTGCCCAAGGGCTGCATGGCACCAGAAACCGAAGGCCACATCAACTTGCTTGGCAAGAGAGAAACTGTCATGCTCTCTCAAGATTACTCCCTTTTATGGTTCAGTTCTCCAGACAGATTCTGGCCAAAAGAGTTACTTTCCTCTCTCTCTCCCCAAATTCCCCACCATGGGAACCACAATTTTTTTTTTTAAAGGAAAATACTTTCCTATTCACCAGTATGGGAAAGAGCCTGAGCTCATGGGACAAGGGGACAGTACGATGTATGAGAAGTCTTGAGTTCAATCCCTGGTGCCCTCTCCTGAATTTGGTCCTTTCATCCTTCTGTGGTTCCATCCTACAACATGTAAATTAGAGGGACAGGGATATTTTCCACAGCCTCCCAGAGTTGTGGTGTGGATGCATGAATGCAGTATTGTAAATCCCTGTGAGTTCCTCAAATAAAAAGTACCCCTATTTTTTTACTTAATTAGTACCAACCCCCTGAGAACTCAAGCCGGGTGGTTTTGATGAATGGGGTTATTCGGGCTACCTTGAGGGTTTAAACACTAGTCTGAATGCTCAGAGGACAGGGTGGAGGGGTGGTGGGGAGAAAAGAAGCTCAAAGAATGACACTGGAGGAGGTGACAAGAGCTGATTCCGCAAACCATCTTTTGGCCAAAGTCTCTCTCGGAGTCCAAACGGGGAACACAACGGATAGCGCCACAGGGAGTAAACACGGAGTTTTGTCTGAGAAAAGGCCATAGAATCAGGCCCATTGTAAGAAAGACTCATGAAAAGAGCTTTGTTGCAGCAGTTTTCTCTCTGTTTTCTAATGCTTTTCCAACTTCAGGGCAGTGGTCACAATTCACACTGAAATGAATAAGCTAGTGTACGGATTCTTTTCATAATCCAGAGAACCCGTTCCCCAGGCCCAATCTGTTTCTACCTCAATATTCAGACTTCTTTTTATTTAGCCTAAATCCTAGCACTGCTGGTGCCAAAGACAAGCTGAGCCCATAATCTTAAAGCAAAATCTCTCCCATAACAAAGCACAGGAGTGCTCAGATTACTGTGACTTTGGTGTAACACATAAAAACCCTGCACCTCAAATAAAGCACATATTGCTGGGAAAGTTAGGGAGATGCAGTAGCATGGCCTGGTGGATGGAGCGTGAATCTGAGAGTCAGAAGGACCTGGGTTCTAATTCCACCTTCGCCCTTTGTCCGCTGTGCGACCTTGGGCAAGTCACTTCACTTCTCTAAGCCTCAGTTACCTCATTTGTAAAACGGGGATTTAGACTGTGAGCTCTACATGGGACAGGGACTGTGTCCAACCTGACTAGTTTGTATCTGCCCCAGTGCTCAGTACAGTGCCTGGCACATATGTGCTTACTATAGCACATTAGTAAGAACATAAAAAAGAAACTGCCATATTACCAGACCAACATCCAGAGCTATTATTAAGCATGGATCTGTTTAAAGGATTTTAGTGCTTTAATCTCCCAATTAGCCCTGAAACAGGCCAGTTTGTTTACCATGACTCTGGGTGGACAAAGTACCAAGAAATTGAAGGACTTGCACATGGTCATGGAGTTCTACGCCTAACCTTTTTTGCTTCCTCATTTGGAACTCCAGGAACCAGATCTAGTCTCATCACATCTTTCAATTAAAATAATTCAACCACGTGAATCAACTAACAATTCGTTTATTTCATTAACATCTATTTGGAAGAAAAGAAAAAAGGTAGCCAACTCAAACGGAGGTTACGCCAACCATGTAATCTTTGAGGAGTGTGGCCCAGTGGAAAGGCACACACTTGGATTAATAATAATAATAATAATAATGGCATTTATTAAGTGCTTACTATGTGCAAAGCACTGTTCTAAGCACTGGGGAGGTTACAAGGTGATCAGGTTGTCCCACGGGGGGCTCACAGTCTTAATCCCCATTTTACAGATGAGGTAACAGGCACAGAAAAGTTAAGTGACTTGCC
The DNA here is from genome assembly GCF_015852505.1 of Tachyglossus aculeatus. Classification (NCBI taxonomy): domain Eukaryota; kingdom Metazoa; phylum Chordata; class Mammalia; order Monotremata; family Tachyglossidae; genus Tachyglossus; species Tachyglossus aculeatus. The sequence continues at coordinate 14,436,489 of NC_052088.1, forward strand.
CAAAGTCACACAGCTGACAATTGGCAGAGCCGGGATTTGAACACATGACCTCTGACTCCAAAGCCCATGTTCTTTCCACTAAGCCATGCTGCTTGCAAGTCAGAGGACCTGGGTTCTAATCCCATCTCTACCATGTGTCTGCTGTGTAAGCTTGGGGAAGCTACAACTTCTCTTTGCCTCAGTTACCTCGGCTTTTAAAATGGGAATTAAAAGAGTGAGCTGCATGTGGGACATGGATTGTGTCCAATCTAATGAGCTGACACTTAGTAAGCATTTGAATTCCATTTAAAAAGGCCAGGGGGGTGGGGGCAGAAGGCGGCACCTAAACTTCACCACACGATCAAAAAATGTTCACCCATCATCATCATCATCATAATAATAATGGCATTTGTTAAGCACTTACTCTGTGCCAAGCACTGTTTTAAGCACTGGGGTAGATAAAAGGTAATCAGGTTGCCCCACGTGGGGCTCACAGTCTTAATCCCCATTTTACAGAAGAGGTAACTGAGGCACAGAGAAGTCAAGTGACTTGCCCAGAGTCACACAGCTGATCAGTGGCAGAGCCGGGATTAGAACGCATGACCTCTGACTCCCAAGCCTATGCTCTTTCCACTATGCCACGCTGCTTCTCTAGATCATATATATATATATATATATATATATATATCATATCTAGATCAACCATTTTGTTGAACCAAATGCCATTGGTGTGGAATGTCCCCCGGGCCTGGAATGCCCTCCCTCTGCCCATCCGCCAAGCTAGCTCTCTTCCTCCCTTCAAGGCCCTGCTGAGAGCTCACCTCCTCCAGGAGGCCTTCCCACACTGAGCCCCTTCCTTCCTCTCCCCCTCGTCCCCCTCTCCATCCCCCCATCTTACCTCCTTCCCTTCCCCACAGCACCTGTATATATGTATATATGTTTGTACATATTTGTTACTCTATTTATTTTACTTGTACATATCTATTCTATTTATTTTATTTTGTTAGTATGTTTGGTTTTGTTCTCTGTCTCCCCCTTTTAGAGTGTGAGCCCACCGGTGGGTAGGGACTGTCTCTCTATGTTGCCAACTTGGACTTCCCAAGCGCTTAGTACAGTGCTCTGCACACAGTAAGCGCTCAATAAATACGATTGATGATGATGGAACATGCCAAGAAGAAGGCATACCAGGAGGAACACCCCCACACTGAGTAGATGGAAAAGGGGTGTAATTCACTAGGGTAAATTACACCTGCTGTTGGTTCCATCGGAAGAATGCAGCTCTTGAAATCACGAAGCCTGGGTTCTAGTGATGGGTCTGCCGGGGCTCTGCCATCAGCAGGAAAGGTTTCTGACCAGATAAGTACTCAGAGGGCGGACAGGCCCACCAGAATTCTGAAAAATAGCTGGCTAATGTGTGAGACCAAGTGCCTAACGCTACCAGGGCAGCCTCGTGCTGAGCTTTGGGGCTTGTGCTGTGGACCGGATCCGGCACTAAAGCCACGTGCAATGAAATGCATGCCTGCTCACCAATTCGCGTGTTGCACTCCGAACCTCAGGAGAAAGCCGACTGGCAGAAGCAACAATGGGGAAACCTCTGTGCCGGGCTATAACCACCATCACTGATCAATTCCTTCACTCTGGGTCTTGGTCCTGAATTCTAGGGAGTAAGGCTCATCTGTCACCCTCAACAGAAGAGTCCACAGATGGCTCGGGTTCCTCTTCTCCTACTGAGGTTTGGTCAACGAGAGAAGCAGAGTGGCTTAGTGGACACACCAGAGGCCTAGGAGTCAGAAGGACCTGGGTTCTAAACCTGGCTCTTCCGCTTGTCTACCGTGTGACCTTGGGCAGATCAATTCAATTCTCTGTGCTTCAGTTAACTCATCTGTAAAACAGGGATTAAGCTTGTGAGCCCCATGTGGGACAAGGAACACAACCAACCTGATTAGCTTGTATCTACCCAGCATTAAATACAGTGTCTGGCCTGCAGTTTAACAAATACCATTAAAAAAAAAAATGTAATTACCCCCAGGGTATATATGAGCTGAACAACCTCAGGTTTGATACCGAAGTCCCTGAGAATGATTTCCTGGTAGCCATTATGCAGGACAATAAACTATACTAATGTTGAGATCCTAGTACTGTGTCCATTTACAAGAACTTGAATTAGAATTTAATAATGCTGAGCGCTTAAGTGGTTTACTGAACATTTACCTTTCCATTTCTTAATCTAGCAGTTCTTTTAATATTTAATCATTCTAGGAAAAATCCATACGCATAACCTTGTACATATGTCAAAACACTGAGCCACTTTTTAGTCATTTAAAAATACATATATGACAGTGTTTTTCTACATCAGTCTTTTGATTTGCAATTTACAATATTTCCTGGAAACAAAATATTTCCACTGATCTCATTTTACTACCTATTAAAAATACCAATGTTGTAGGCAACAATTTTGTTGGTTTTTTTGTAGAACAAGACTTGAGTTTCAATGAAAATTTGAGTTACGCTTACATCAGACCTCTAACTTTTCCTAACAATGCCTTTTGGGAATTTGACAGGAAAGAAATGAAGGGCCAGACAACCTACCACGGGCTCACCATGAAGTCCAGAGGTGGTAAATGCTATCAAATGTGACCAAATATATAACAGCATGAATGAGTTCTGCAATACCTCTCAGTAGCTTTAGGAGAGCAGGGATTGTATCCACCAATTCCACTGTATCACACTCTCTCAAGCACTTAGTACATTGTTCTGTACACGTTAAGTCCTCAATAAATACCACTGACTGAGGGGCATCACATGGTTTTGATGCTGGTATGCCCCTGTGGATGAGGAAATGGACTACGCTGAGCCTATGTACTAGGACCCTTTCTGGCCTCCAGCTCAAGAGCGAAATGGAGAATAACAATAACAATAATTTTGGTATTTGTTAAGTGCTTACTGTGTGCCAGGCACTGTTCTAAGCACTGGGGTGGATACAAGCAAATCGGGTTGGACACAGTCCCTGTCCCACACGGGGCTCACAGTCTCAATCCCCATTTTACAGATGAGGGAACTGAGGCATGGAGAAGTGAAGTGATTTGCCCAAGGCCACACAGCAGACGAGTGGCCAACTCTCTCCTTCTCTCTCTCCTCTCCTCTCTTCTCTCTCTCTTCTTCAACGCCAACTCTCTCCTCGACCCCCTCCAATCTGGCTTCCGTCCCCTACATTCCACGGAAACTGCCCTCTCAAAGGTCACCAATGACCTCCTGCTTGCCAAATCCAACGGCTCCTACTCTGTCCTAATCCTCCTCGACCGCTCAGCTGCCTTCGACAGTGTGGACCACCCCCTTCTCCTCAACATGCTATCTGACCTTGGCTTCACAGACTCCGTCCTCTCCTGGTTCTCCTCTTACCTCTCCGGCCGTTCATTCTCAGTCTCTTTTGCAGGCTCCTCCTCCCCCTCCCATCCCCTTACTGTGGGGGTTCCCCAAGGTTCAGTGCTCGGTCCCCTTCTGTTCTCGATCTACACTCACTCCCTTGGTGACCTCATTCGCTCCCACAGCTTCAACTATCATCTCTACGCTGATGACACCCAGATCTACATCTCTGTCCCTGCTCTCTCTCTCTCCCTCCAAGCTCGCATCTCCTCCTGCCTTCAGGACATCTCCATCTGGATGTCTGCCCACCACCTAAAACTCAACATGTCCAAGACTGAACTCCTTGTCTTCCCTCCCAAACCCTGCCCTCTCCCTGACTTTCCCATCACTGTTGACGGCACTACCGTCCTTCCCGTCTCACAGGCCCGCAACCTTGGTGTCGTCCTCGACTCCACTCTCTCGTTCACCCCTCACATCCAAGCCGTCACCAAAACCTGCTGGTCTCACCTCCCCAACATTGCCAAGCTCCGCCCTTTCCTCTCCATCCAAACCACTACCCTGCTCGTTCAAGCTCTCATCCTATCCCATCTGGATTACTGTATCAGCCTCCTCTCTCCGATCTCCCATCCTCGTGTCTCTCCCCACTTCAACCCATACTTCATGCCGCTGCCCGGATTGTCTTTGTCCAGAAACGCTCTGGGCATGTTACTCCCCTCCTCAAAAATCTCCAGTGGCTACCAATCTGCGCATCAGGCAGAAACTCCTCACCCTGGGCTTCAAGGCTGTCCATCACCTCGTCCCCTCCTACCTCACCTCCCTTCTCTCTTTCTACAGCCCAGCCCACACCCTCCGCTCCTCTGCCGCTAATCTCCTCACCGTGCCTCATTCTCGCCTGTCCCGCCGTCGACCCCCAGCCCAAGTCATCCCCCTGACCTGGAATGCCCTCCCTCCACACATCCGCCAAGCTAGCTCTCTTCCTCCCTTCAAGGCCCTACTGAGAGCTCACCTCCTCCAGGAGGCCTTCCCACACTGAGCTCCCTCCTTCCTCTCCCCCTCCTCCCCCTCCCCCCGCCTTACCTCCTTCCCCTCCCCACAGCACCTGTGTATATGTATAAATGTTTGTACGTATTTATTACTCTATTTTATTTGTACATATTTATTCTAATTATTTTATTTTGTTAATATGTTTGTTTTTGTTCTCTGTCTCCCCCTTCTAGACTGTGAGCCCACTGTTGGGTAGGGACCATCTCTATATGTTGCCAACTTGTACTTCCCAAGCACTTAGTACAGTGCTCTGCACACAGTAAGCGCTCAATAAATACGATTGAATGAATGAATGAATGGCAGTGCAGGGATTAGAACCCATGACCTCCTGGCTCTCAGGCCTGTGCTCTAGCTACTACGCCATAAGAATTTGGAGGGTGTTCAGAGGATAGTCACAGAGAATACTGCAGGGTTGGAAAATCAACAGAGGAAGAAAAATGAAAGTAACTGGGTTGTTCCACAGAGACCAGTTAATACCAAAGTCCAAGGATAAAAAGGACTGTTATTCAGAATGTGATGCTCTTTCAAAAGAGTGGGAACGTATTCCAGTCCCTTGGTATCCTCCATCATGGCTGCAAAAATACATTTGTTCTGACGACTTTGACACCTATCTACACGTTTTGTTTTGTTGTCTGTCTCCCCCTTCTAGACTGTGAGCCGATTGTTGGGTAGGGACCATCTCCATATGTTGCCAACTTGTGCTACCCAAGCACTTATTACAGTGCCCTGCACACAGTAAGCGCTCAATAAATACAAGTTAATGAATGAATGAACCCAGCCAATCACGTGCAAATGGACTGCGTCAATATTGGCTTCAAGGTTCTCCATCTACTTTCCTCAATCTACATTACAGGCTTTTTTCACCCATGGCTCCCCAGCTCACTCACTTCCTCTGACTCACTCTCACCTTCATCCTCTTGATCATACCTGGTGCCCCATCCTAGAACCCCTTCCCCAATCATTCTGAGAAACAACAGTTCTCCCCAAGTTCAAAGTTCTCCTAAATTCCCACCTCCACAAGCCTTCTCCTAATAACTCTCCAATAACTCTCAAGCACTTAGTACAGTGCTCTGCACACAGTAAACGCTCAATAAATACGAATGAATGAACTCTCAACAACTACCTTTAGCACTTACACTTATTTATACCCTTCTCACTTTGTACCCCACTACACAGATAATTATCTGCACAAACAACTGCACAGTCAACCATTTATTGTCAGTCAGCGTCCCCAACCCTGCCTCCATGCAGCAGGGGCCCAAGCCCACTGCAAGAGAAAGGAACATCGATCCCCACCTCCAAACCCCTTTGCACACCTGGACCCTGAGGCCGAGTCAAAGGGTTAGGACACCGACCTGAACCTGGGAATGCAGGAAGGAGAAAGGACACGCAGGACTCTGCACATCTACCCAGTTGCTCATGACCTGGGAACGCTCGCCCGTTTACGACTTGCTAGCACTCGCCCATACACTGACTCTGGGGAGGCTCCGCGCTGGGAGTTCCTGAATCCCCTGGGTTTGTGGTTTGTCACTGGGTGCTCCAAATTGACTGCTTCAGCTCTGCACTTCCTATCGAACACCCGACTGGCCCCTTATCTTCTCAATCCCCTCCCTCCTGCCCCTCAGCACCCTTCCTCATCCCCCTCTCCACAACCCGAGCCTCCCTCAGTTCACTCCCATCCAACACACCCCTCCCTGCACCCCACCCCACCCCACTCCATCATGGAAAAGCTTCTCTTCATCCTTGACCTGCTCCTGTCCCAATCACTGCTCCACTTCCCCATTACCAAAACTGGGCTCTCCCCAGACAACACTGTCTCCCCGACTGCTCTCTCCCAAGAGAACTTCATCTTCTTCCACTCCCCAAGACTTATTGGGAAAGAGGGAGGAGTTGGCCTCCTTCTTGACCGCCCCCTGCCCCGCATACAGCTTTCATACATCTTACTCCTCCATCCTTTTCCTTCCCTTCCTCTGAAGCACATGCCATCCACCACTACCACAAATTCCAATTACTCATCAGCATTTAGTTCCCAACCCCACCTCGCCCCACCGCCTAGTACAGTGCTCTGCACACAGTAAGCACTCAATTAATGTGATTAAATGAATGAATACTTTCTGAAATACTTTAACCTCTCTCTCACTTCCTTCTCTGTCTCTACACTGATCCTCAAGGACTTCAACATGCACATGATTGTCCCCAACAACCTTTCCGCTGCTTGCTTCCTTTAACTCATCAACTCCACACTCCACCCCACCCATTTACCAACTTGGCCACCTCTCTAATAATAATAATTATGGTATTTGTGCCAGGCACTGTACTAAGCGCTTGGGTGGATACAAGCAAATTGGGTTGAACACAGCCCCTGTCCCACATTTGGGCTTGACTTCCTGACTCCCAGGCATGTGTTCTACCCATTCCATCATGCTGTTTCTCTACTTTATTATTTCTAACCTCACCAACGATGAAATCCCACCCTCTGACCATTACCTCCTGGTCTGTCTTCTCTCCCATACTCCCCTTCCCCAGTGTGGTCTAGTGGAAAGAGTGCAGGCTTGGAAATCAGAGGATCTGGTTTCTAATCCCCACTCCTCCACTTGACTGCCGTGTGACTTGGGACAAGTCATTTAATTTGTCTGTGCCTCGGTTCCTCGTCTGCAAAATGGGGATTCAACACCTGTTCTCCCTCCTACTATGTTTGTGGGCCCCTTGTGGGACATGATTATTTTGTATCTACCCCAATATCTAGTACAGTGTTTGATACAAAGTAAGCACTTAACAAATACCACTTTTTTCTCCCCCCATAAATCTGCCGTTCCCCAATCAGACCTCCGATCTTTTGATCCCATCCAATTTTCTAAAGTCGTCATCCCCTATCAGCTTTCCAAATCCAACACAGCTACCTTCTCTCAACATATAAATCCATACCCTCACCACCACTCTCCACTGAGTTCAATTCTGTTTCTCCCAAGCCCCCAATGCCAATCTCATGCCACCAACCTATAAGCATGGATCACTTTTCCTCCACTCTGACACCCAAGCTGGGGAGTGCTACTGGTGGAAATCCAGACACCAGGCTGATTCAGCCATCTCAAATCCACGCTCAACTTCTTTAATTCTGCTCTCTCATCTACCCAGAAACAATACTTCATCCTTATTGATTCCTAGGCTCACTGCTTGAAACGACTGCTTCATTCAGACTTTTAACTCCCTCTTCAAACCCCCTACCCATTCCCGGCCCCATCTCCTACTCCTAATGACTTGGTTACATACTTTATCGATAAAGTTGAAGCTAGCAGGAATGATCTCCATAAAAATCTCCCCGGCTTCTCTGCAGTCCCTCCTTCCTTCCCTGACTTTGACTATCCCATCTTCCCCAGCAGTAGTTCAAGATTTCCCACCTCCTCTCAAAATCTACCCACTCCACCTGCTCCTTTGACCTCATCCCTCTGCACCTTATTAAAACATCTGCCCCCTCCCTTCTTCTCTCCCTGATTTTGGTCTTCAACTGTTCAATTTTCAATGGCTTCTTCCCCACTGCTTTCAAATATACCCATGTATCCCCATTTAAAAAAACAACCCTCCTTTGACCCTACCTCATCCTCCAATTATAACCCCCTCCTACCATTCCTCTCCAAACCGCTTGAGTGTGTGGTCTACACCCACTGCATCCACTTTCTCTCCTCAAACCCCAGCACTCCATGGTCATGGCCCTCTAAGCTAAATGAATGACTTCCTTCTTGCCAAATCCAGTGGCTACTACTACTATCCTAATCCTCCTCAACCTTCCCTCTGCCTTTGACACACAGTGGACCACCCACTCCCCTGGAAACATGATCTAACCTTAGCTTCACTGAAACTGTCCTTGCCTGATTTCTCCTCCTATCTCTCTGACCACTCCTTCTCAGACTCTTTCACAGGATTCTCCTATGCCTCCTACCCTTCTAAGGCTCAGTTCCGGGTCCCCTTCTCTTCGCCATCTACACCCATTCCCTCGGAGAACTCATCTGCTCCCATAGCTTCAATTACGATCTCTACAGAGATGATTCCCACATGTACCACTCCAGCCCTAACCTCTCTCTTTTTCTGCAGTTTCACATTTCCTCTCACTTGCGGTTACCTCTACTTGGATGTCACCCCAACACTTCAAACTTAACATCTCCCAAACAGAACTTCTCATCTTCCTACCCAAACCCTGTCCTCCTCATGACTTTCCCATCACTGTAGATGGCCCCGCCACCCTCCCTGTCCCACAAGCCTGTAACCCATCTCTCTCACCTACCTTCACATCATCTCTAGAATCTGCCCTTTCCTCTCCATCCATACTGCTACCACCCTGATCTAGATCCTTCTAGACTGTGAGCCCGGTGTCAGGTAGGGACCGTCTCTATATGTTGCCGATTTGTACATCCCAAGCACTTAGTACAGTGCTCTGTACACAGTAAGCGCTCAATAAATACGATTGAACAATAAATACAATTGATTGATTGGTGAGTTTTTAATATAGGGAAGATTTTTCCCCTGTCAAGTGGGTTCTACCTGGAGGCTGGCATTTGGACTAGATGAAAACTTCCCAGAAACCCACAGGAGCCAAGAGGTCATTGGGAGGATGAGCAGGAAGCAAGGAGAAAGGTCTCCAAGTTTTGTTTTGGTTTTTTATGGTATTTGTTAAGTGCCTACTATATGTCAGGGACTGTACTAAACGCTGGAGAAGGTACAAGATAATTAGGTTGGACATAGTCCAAGTTCCACAAGTGGCTCACAGTCAATCCCCATTTTAGAGATGAGGAAACAGGCACAGAGAAGTGAAGTGACTTGCCCAAGGTCACAAAGCAGCCAAGTGGTGGAATAATTTTGGCTCAACACCATTTCCAGTTTGACTGGAGATACCAAAACAGGCTCCCAAGGGCAGCCACTTGTGCATCCTGGGATTGGATGGCAATGGCAGGGGCCCCACTCAGTCAGGCAATCGTGTTTAATTAGTGCTTACTGTGTACAGAGCACTGTACTAAGCACTTGAGAGAATACAGTATAACAATAAACAGACACATTCTCTGCCCAAAATGAGCTTACAGTGTAGAGGGGATCCAAATTCTCGGGGTACTCTAGGGAGGTACCTAGCTTACAAATCAATCGATCAATCAATCGTATTTATTGAGCACTTACTGTGTGCAGAGCACTGTACTAAGCGCTAGGGAAGTACAAGTTGGCAACATATCGAGACGGTCCCTACCCAACAGCGGGCTCACAGTCTAGAAAGGTGAACAATAATAATAATGGTATCTGTTAAGCTCTTACTATGTGCCGAGCATTGTTCTAAGCACTGGGGTAAACAGAAGCTAATCAGGTTGGACACAGTCCCTGTCCCGCACGGGGTTCGCAGTCTTCATCCCCGTTTTACAAATGAGGTAACTGAGGGGCAGAGAAGTGAAATGATTTGATCAAGGTCACACAGCCGACAGAGTGGCGGGGCAGGGATTAGAACCCAGGTCCTTCTGACTCCCAAATCCGTGCTCTATCTACTCGTGGAGAGGGACACTGACTGAAGTGTTATCTCAAGGCCCTGTGCAACTCTGATCTAGACTAAGTGCTACTCTATGAATTTGCCGGAGGCGGCAAGTCAGGTCTTCTGCCACCGATATCCAGAGCTCTTGTTTCTCTGCACATCAATATGTTGCCAGTGGTGCAGCTCTCAGAGCGGGTCGCAGTGTGCCAGTAAGACAACAAGGACTAGGCCCAGAGCTCCAGAAGATCAACCTTCAACTTCAACAACCAAGGACATCGTTGCGCGCGTCCCGGCTTGGCTCGTCTCAACAGTACAATGAAGCGCTCAGTGGAGCGCCCTTTACGTCTCACTGCGGTCCTCAGGCAACAAGAGCTGCTGTCAAAGGTTTGTACGTGTTTTCCTCCAGTATTAGGAGGGGAAAGTCTGTTTGCTGTATGGATTAGGAAAGCAGGACTGGGTGCATGAACTACTTAAGAGACAGCTGCATTAATGGAAAAGTGCTGCTCGAATTTGCAAGCCCCTTAGCTTTGCACAACCACCACTTTACATGAGAATTGGACGCAGATTCCGGCAATGTTACAATTACTGCTCTTGCAGTGATTTTCAGACCAATAAATGACTTCATTCATGATTTTAAGGGTTTTTTTTTTCCACTTAGAAACCAAAACATTAAAATACAATGCAGTATCTTTGAAACCCCAACGATAAAATAAAACACTCTAAACCGTGAATGAGGCTCTTATCTCATCTTTATCCGCTTTTGTAAGCTTCCCTGCACAATTTGCCTAGTCACATCGACTCTGTTCCACATTTTGCTTATCCAGTAAAATGGCTAATGAAATCGGAAGGACTAAATAAACTTGTTGGCTGATTAATCTTTGTGCTAGACAACATAAAGGGCTACTCCACTTTAGATACCCATTCTATGGAACACGCCACACCATCACTGTATGGCCAGGGTCAGAGTTGAACTATCCTGTCTCATCCTTTTCCCATCACCGATGGGGTAAGTCAGAGTTCTTGGACAGATTTGTGCTTGTTTGACCATTTCTATGCAGCCAGATGGGCAGAAACTAACAAAGAGCTTGGAAGCTAGTGTTAGACTGTCCTTTCCTTGTCCTGGGAAACTCTTCCACCTCAACAGGCTATCGTATCATCTAAAGTTCTTCAAAGAGTTGCTCCGTGCAAATGATGGGGCATTAGAAATAATAATAATAACTGTGGTATCTGCTAAGCCTATGTTCTGGCATTGAACTAAGCGCTGGAGTAATAATAATTATATAATCTGGTTTGGACCCAGCCTGTGTTCCACGAAGGGCTAACCGTCAATCACCGTTTTAGTGAAGAGGTAATTTAGGCACAGAGAAGTGAAATGATTTGCACAAGATCATACAGCAGACAGGTAGTGGAATACTTTTGGCTCAGCACCATTTCCAGTTTGACTGGGCATATCAGAAAAGGCTCCCGAAGGTGGCCATGTGTGTGAGATTGGATGGCAGGGGCCCCAGTCAGTCAATTGTATTTACTGAGCGCTTACTGTGTGCAGAGCACTGTACTAAGTGCTTGGGAGAGTACACTATAATAATAATTATTATTATTATTGTACTCCTTAAGCACTTAGTATGTGCCAAGCACTGTTTTAAATGCTGAGGTAGGTAAAAGTTAATCACTTTGGACACAGCCCCCTCCCACATGGGGCTGGCACTCATCCCCATTACAGAGACAAGGTAACAAGCACAGAGAGGTAACTTGCCCAAAGTCACAAAGAGGATAAGTGGCAGAGCCAGAATTAGAACCCAGATCCTTCTAACTCCCTGGGACATACTCTATCCACTAATCCACGCCGCTTCTCAATGATAAACAGACATTCCCTGCCCAATGGCTTCTGCTGTACACACTGACGCGCTGGGGCTTCTGCTCCATTAGAATGGAAGCTCCCTAAGGAAGGGGAACGTGTCATTTCATTCATTCAATCGCATTTATTGAGCGCTTACTGTGTGCAGAGCACTGTACTAAGCGCTTGGAAAGTACAATTCAGCAATAAAGAGAGATAACTTCCGCTGTTTTCTACTTCCCAGGCACTTAGGGATCAATCCATAATATCTAACAACACATGGCACTGTCATTTGGCCACAAAGGTCGGGCAGAGAGGCTCCTGGTGGTTCCTTTACTTCCATCACGTGCTGTTCTCCTCGCTGGACCCGAAGCAAAGCCCTGCAGCTCAGGACGGGTTCAGGGCTTACTGGCTCGGATTGTGGCTTTGCTTTGGGCGCCAGGAAGAAGAGTGATGCCTGGTGGAAGCAGTGTGGCCTAGTGAATAGTGCACGGGCCTGGGCGTCAGAAGGACCTGGGTTATTAATAATAATAATAATAATAATACTGGCATTTATTAAGCACTTACTATGTGCAAAGCACTGTTCTAAGCACTGGAGAGATTACAAGGTGACCAGGTTGTCCCACGGTGAGGCTCACAGTCTTAATCCCCATTTTACACATGAGGTAACTGAGGCCCAGAGAAGTGACTTGCCCAAAGTCACACAGGTGACAATTGGAGGAGCCGGGATTTGAACCCATGACCTCTGACTCCAAAGCCCGCGGTCTTTCCACTGAGCCACGCTGCTTCTCCTATATTATTATTATGGTATTTGTTAAGCGCTTACTATGGTGCCAAGGACTGTTCTAAGTGCTGGGGTAGATACAAGGTAATCAGGTTGTCCCACATGGGGCAAAAAAGTCAATCCCCATTTTACAGATGAGGTAACTGAGGTACAGAGAACTTAAGTGGGTCACACAGCAGATAAGTGGCGGGGCCGGGATTAGAACCCACGTTCATTCATTCAATCGTACTTATCGAGCGCTTACTGTGCGCACAGCACTGTACTAAGCACTTGGAAAGTACAATTCAGCAATAAAGACAGTCAATCCCTGCCCACGCCTGGCTTACAGTATGGAAGGGGGGAGAAAGACATCAAACCAAGGAAACAGGCATCAATATAAATAATTAGAATTATAGATATATACATATACGCATAAGTGCTGTTGTGGGGGGAGAGCAAAGGGAGCGAGTTGAGGTGACACGGAAGGAAGGGGGAGCTGAGGAAAAGGGGGGGCTTGGTCTGGGAAGGCCTCAGAAGGGAGGGAAGAGTGATGGTTCGGAGGATTTGAGGAGGGAGGGCGTTCCGGGCCAGAGGTAGGACATGGGCCAGGGGTCGACGGCAGGAGAGACAAGATCATCATCATCATCATCAATCGTATTTATTGAGCGCTTACTATGTGCAGAGCACTGTACTAAGCGCTTGGGAAGTACAAACTGGCAACACATAGAGACAGTCCCTACCCAACAGTGGGCTCACAGTCTAAAAGGGGGAGACAGAGAACAAAACCAAACATACCAACAAAATAAAATAAATAGGATAGATATGTACAAGTAAAATAGAGTAATAAATATGTACTAAATAAATAATAAATAAAAGTAAAATAAATAATAAAAGTAATAAATAAAGATCGAGGCACAGTGAGAAGGTTAGCCCCAGAGGAGCGGAGTGTGTGAGCTGGGCTGTAGAAGGAGAGACGAGAGGTGAGGTAGGAGGGGGCGAGGAGATGGACAGCTTTGAAGTCGATAGTGAGGAGTTTTTGTTTGATACGGAGGTTGATAGGCAACCGCTGGAGATTTTTGAGGTGGGGGGGTGACATGCCCAGAAGTTTCTGACTCCCAAGCCTGTGCTCTTTCCACTAAGCCACGCTGCTTCTCTCTAATCCCGGCTCCGTCTTTTGTCTGCTGTGTGGCCTTGGGCTAGTCACTTCACTTCTCTGGGCCTCAGTGACCTCATCTGTAAAATGGGGATTAAGATAGTGAGCCCCATGTGGGACCGTGTCCAAACTGATAATCTTGCAACCACCCCAGCGCTTGGAACAATGCTTGACACACAGTAAGCGCTTAATCGATACCATCGCTATTCTTATTATTATGATAGAAGCAGAGGAGCTTCTGCTTCTCAGCGTCTCCAAGGCTCCGGCTCCTTCATCCAGCTTTCGCGGCTCCAAAACTTTTTGTCTTCCCCATGAGGACCAATCCTTTGTTACAACGGCTCACCATCAGGTTTGCCTGGTGCAAATTTGGGCTGGGGCCTGGAAACCGATCAGACTATTCACCAGAGGCCGGTACAGGAGACAGTTCGGCACATTTTCTCCAATGCACCAGGGACAGTCTAACTACTTTTTTCAGAAAAGCAATGTAGCCTAATGGATAGAGCACGGGCCTGGGCGTCAGAAGGACCTGAGTTCTAATCCCAGCTCCGCCACGAGTCTGCTGTGCGACCTTTGGCAAGTCATTTTCCTTCTATATGCCTCAGTTCCCTCATCTGTAAAATGGGGATGAACCCTGTGAGCCCCACGTGAGACAGGGACCGTGACCAACCTGATTAGCGTGACCAACCTTTCAGACTGTGAGCCCACTGTTGGGTAGGGACTGTCTCTATATGTTGCCAATTTGTACTTCCCAAGCGCTTAGTACAGCGCTCTGCACATAGTAAGCGCTCAATAAATACGATTGATGATGATGATGATGATTAGCGTGCATCTACCCCCAGCAATGCGTACAACACCTTGCACAAAGTAAGGGCTTAACAAATACCACATTTTAAAAAATCTGCCTGTAAACTGACTCCAAGGATGGCCCTTGAGACAGTACAGTAGTTACTACAGTGCCTGGCACACACTAAGAGCTTAAAAACCATTAAAAAATACCAGCTTTTCAATCATAAAAATACCTGAGATACACTTCACTAATACTTTAAAAAGCATTTAAAAAGTGTTGAGGATGGTGCTGAATGCTTTAAAGACTACTGTGAAAATCTCATTTCTATAAGTCGGAGGCCCCAAAGGTTTTCTGATTCACACAGACTTCATTTTTAAAAGTTCCTGGAAAATCACCTACTTCACGCCTGCCCGCTGTAGCCTTGATTTCATGCTCTGCCTCCAGAGTTTCAGGGTTGGCGGGGGTCTGGGCTCAACCCTCCCTGACTGTCTCCACTGGAACACGAGCCCGTCCCATCAGAGCAGAGAATCGAGGCAATTATCCAGATCATTTAAAGTACATAAAAATGCACTTGCCTCAATTACGCTCGTTCAAGTTAAAAACAACCACCGCTGCATTATTTGAGAAGTTGCTTCCAATTTCCCCTGGCCGTAGGGAGCTGGATACAGTTTGGCGAATTTAACTTTGCTCTTATCCTAACAAGGTCAAGATGTGAGTTGTTACTGATAAACTGGCAGCTGTTTCTGCTCGGGCATGGCCAGGTTCCGGGAAGACACACGGAGTAAATGCTTGCTTGCTTGTTTGGTTTTTAAACCAACTTTGCAAGGTGAGCACTAATTTATTTAAAAAACACATACGATCAAAAAAGTTCAGGACAGTAAACTACCATTTTACCGCCATCAATATCAGTGTGGATTTTGATATGATATGGAGGAGGACGGCATGACCTAGTGGAAAAAGCACAAGGGTTCTAGTCCCAGCTTAGCCACTGTGCCCACCGTGTGGGACCTTGGGCAAGTCGCTTCACATCTCTAGGCTTCAGCTTTCTCATCTGTAAAATGGGGACTAAAATATCCATTTTCCCCATGTGAATTGGGAACTGGTTCAGATCTGGTTATCTTGTATTGAGCCCAGTGCTTAGCTTAGTGCTTGGCAAATAGAAAGCACTTAATATTACCGTTACTATGCTCCCCATTTTCTACCCCTGGGAGAGGTGCATCATTGAGGAGACTGCTTCCACCTCAGAGTCTGAAAATGAGAGTCTGGCAACCCCGGTAATACCTGCCCCTAGATTTTCAAGTCTTGGGAGGGAAGAAGGGGAGAGAGAACCATCCTCTAGAGTGTAAGTTCATTGTGGGCAGGGAATGTGTCTACCAATCCTGTTATATTGTACTCTCCCAAGCGCTTAGTAAAATGTCCTGCGCACAGCAAGCGCTCAGTACGGTTCATTCATTCATTCAATTGTATTTATTGAGCACTTAGAGTGCGCAGAGCACCGCTTGGAAAGTACAATTTGGCAATAGAGATAATCCCTACCCAACAACAGGCTCACAGTTGACACTGAAATGTCATAAACCAAAAAAAAACCCAAAAAACCACACACCCAACATTACTGCCCCAATTACAGGCAATCAGTGCCTGTTCCAAAACACACCTGTTTGCCAGCTGCCGTAAATACTTGAAATACCACCACTGCAACCATGCCCTCGGCCAGCTAGAAGAAAGGGGCCGCTGCCAGGAAAGAACTTGAGGGTGCTCTCCTAGACCAATTAGTCAGGGCATCACTCGGAACGTGAGGCTTGCGTTTCCGTCAGAAGAATACATATATAAATCAGTATAGAAACTGGTCATCACAGCGTGGCTCGGTGGAAAGGGCATGGGCTTTGGAGTCAGAGGTCATGGGCTCAAATCCCAGCTCTGCCAATTGTCAGCTGTGTGACTTTGGGCAAGTCACTTAATAATAACGGCATTTATTAAGCACTTACTATGTGCAAAGCACTGTTCTAAGCACTGGGGAGGTTACAAGGCGATCAGGTTGTCCCACGGGGGGCTCACAGTCTTCACCCCCATTTTACAGATGAGGGAACTGAGGCACAGAGAAGTTAAGTGACTTGCCCAAAGTCACACAGCTGACAATTGGTGGAGCCTGGATTTGAACCCATGACCTCTGACTCCAAAGCCTGGGCTCTTTCCACTGAGCCATGCTGCTTCTCTCACTTCACTTCTCTGTGCCTCAGTTACCTCATCTGTAAAATGGGGATTGACTGTGAGCGCCCCCCGTGGGACAACCTGATCATCTTGTAACCTCTCCAGTGCTTAAAACAGTGCTTTGCACATAGTAAGTGCTTAATAAATGCCATTATTATTATTATCACCTGGGCTGGACAGATGATGCACTTCTCACTTCTTCTGTTTTTCCTTCCTCTCTGTTTCTTTCTCCTGGTGTTCTCCCTCAGCCCCTTTCCTCCTCTGCCCATGTCTTGTCAGATGTCCCTACCCAAGAGCGGATCCAGCGGGGAAGTGGAATGGATACAGGTGGATGGATTGCTCTGATCAGGATGGGAGAGGAAGGTGAGGAAGGGGTGAGTGTGACTGTCAGGTCTGTAAGTAAATGGTATTTATTGAATGTTTACTGGGTGCAGGGCACTGTAGTAAGTGCTTGGGAGAGTACAATATAAGACACATTCCCTGCCCACAGTGAGCTTGCACTCTAGAGGGGGCAGGGGAACCCCCCAGCAATTCTTTTCCCTGGGGGGCTGCAAAGTACAGGGCACTCAACAGTCTGCCTCAGGCCTCCTGGATAATGGAGGCATCAGGGCTTGTAATAATAAAATAAAAAATACCTTCATGATTATTATCAGTTATAATAATGATGGTATTTGTTAAGCACTTTATTACGTGTCAAGTACTGTTCTAAGCACTAGGATGCTTCTTCTAGACTGCGAGCCCACTGTTGAATAGGGACCGTCTCTATATGTTGCCAACTTGTACTTCCCAAGCGCTTAGTACAGTGCTCTGCACACAGTAAGCGCTCAATAAATACGATTGATTGATTGGGGTAGACACAAGCTATCAAGTTGAACACAGTCTTTGTCCCACACGGAGCTCACAGTCTTAATTTCCATTTTAGAGATGAGGTAACAGGCACGGAGACGTGAAGCGACTTACTTACCCAAGGTCATACACAGCAGACAAGTGGCGCAGCCGGGATTAGAACCAAGGTCCTTCTGATTCCCAGGCCTATCCTACACTCTATCCCGGGTCACGTGGCTTCTGATTTGAGTCAAGGGTTTCTGCTTGATGAGGATAGGAATGTGCAACTCCTGGGGGATTGTGAGGAGTGGGGAGATGGGGGGGGGGGGGGAGAGCATTGGGGAGCTCCAAGCAAATGGGCCCGAGGGAAAAGTTGGAGTTCCAAACATGCAGTAGTCCAGGGAGATGGGGGCCCTGTTTGAATACAGTCAATCAATCAATCGTATTTATTGAGCACTTACTGTGTGCAGAGCACTGTACTAAGCGCTTGGTAAGTACAAGTTGGCAACATACAGAGACAGTCCCTACCCAACAGGGGGCTCACAGTCTAAAAGGGGGAGACAGAGAACAAAACCAAACATACTAACAAAATAAAATAAATAGGATAGATATGTACAAGTAAAATAAATAAATAGAGTAATAAATATGTACAAACATATATACATATATACAGGTGCTGTGGGGAAGGGAAGTCCAGCTGGGAAAGGATTTGGCAAGCCACCTCACTGCCTAGTGGGGCCAGAGGCCCTTGGCACCAGACTCTGGGAGGTGCAGGGATGAAGGAGGCAACTCACGGGATGAGACGATATTGGGATTGGGATTTAGGGAGCCCTTCCACCTCCAGAGGGCAACTCCAGGCACCCTCCCAGAGAGCCCCTGCCAGCCACCTCACCATGTGATAGCCAATTAGAAAAGGGCTGGCACCAACGATTTGGTGACACTGTGTTTTGTTTGTCGCCTCCTCTTTTTCTGACTTGAAACTCTGCTCTGCAGCATGCGAGACTCTCCCACTAGAGTGAGTTCCTCCTGCTACTGCCTGGTTCAGGGACACAGTATACACAGCGATCATTGAGGGTCAAAATCAGTCAGTCAATCGTTTTCATTGAGCGCTTACTGGGTGCACAGCACATATTAACTGCTTGGGAGAGTACAACAATAAATGGACATATTCCCTGCCCACCATGAGGTTACAGTCTAGAGGGGAAGACAGACATTAATATAAATAAATTACATATATGCACATGAGTGCTGTGGGGCTGGAAGGAGGGATGAATAAGGGGAGCGGGTCAGGGTGATGCAGAAGGGAGTGGGAGAAGAGGAAAGGAGGGCTTAGTCAGAGAAGGCCTCTTGGAGATGTGCCTTCAGTATGGCTTTGAAGGTGGGGTGTGGGGGGGGAGAAGGGTAATTGTCAGAAATGAGGAGGGACGACGTTACAGGCCAGAGGCAGGATGAGGGCGAGAGCTCAGTGGTGAGACAGACAAGACTGAGGTACAGCGAGAAGATTAGAATTAGAGGAGCAACAGTGTGTGGGTTGGGTTGTATGAGGAGCATAATGAGGGTGAGGGGGGAGGGGGCAAGGAGACTGAATACTTTGAGTGATCCCCAGGCTAGGCAGAGAGCCCCCAAGGGCCCTGATCCAATCAAGGTTCCTCACTGCTATTCCCCTCAGGTGCCTTACAAAGCAGAGAAAGGGATGAAGAATGGGGGAATTCCCTGAGCCCAAGGAAACTGGGGGGCTCCATGACTAGAATTTGACCAGAGACAAAATCTTGGCAGGAATGGAGAGAAGTGAACCTAAAACCAAACAGGGAATAGCCAGGGACAGGAATGGGGCTAAGGCCAAGGGGCAGATGTCTCAGGGATGTGCTGACAACTCTGAATAAAGGACCTCTGGGAGGGGGTCACCCGCTGGGGGCCCAAGGGCTGCAGAGCTGAGAGGAAGGCAGGAGAGGTGGCAGACAGCTGGCCACAATATTCAGGCTTTGCCATGGATGATCCAAGAAGTAGGTCGGCAAACCCAAACCAGCCTCATTTCTGGGCACATCGAATCAGGCAAGCTAATTCTCAAGTGTTAAAATTAATTCACTCAATTGTATTTATTGAGCGCTTACTGTGTTCAAAGCCCTGTATGAAGTGCTTGGGAGAGTACAATACAACATACATTCCCTGCCAACAACGAACTCACAGTCTAGAGGGGGGAAAAGACAATATTATAAATAAATAAATTACAGATAAATACATATGTTCTGTGCTTGGGAGAGTACAATACAACATACATTCCCTGCCCACAATGAACTCACAGTCTAGAGGGGGGAAAAGACAATATTATACATAAATAAATTACAGATAAATACATATGTTCTGTGGGGATGGGAAAGAGGATGAATGAGGGGAACAAGTTAGGGTGACACAGAAAGGAGTAGGAGAAGAGGAGAAGAGGGCTTGGTCAGGGAAGGCTTCTTAGAGGAGATGTGTCTTCAATAAGACTTTGAATTGGGGGAGAGCAATTATCTATCTGATTTGAGGAGGGAGGGTGTTCCAGGCCAGAGGTAGGATGTGGGCAAGAGGTTAATAGTGAGACAGATGAGATCGAGGTACAGTGAGAGGAACGAAATGTGCGGGCTGGGTTGTAGTAGGAGAGGGCACGGTGATCGAGTGCTTTAAAGCCAACAGAGAGGTGTTTTTGTTTGATGCGGAGGTGGACCAGCAACCACCAGAGTTTCTTGAGAAGTGGGGAAACGTGGAAAAATGAATGGTTAGTATACTGCTCTGCACACAGTATGTGCTCAGTAAATACCACTGATCGACTGACAAAGTGAACGCTCATTTTCTCTCATCTTCAACTGCAATAAAAAGAATCACTGAATAATAATCCAGTTTATTCCACCTCATTGCCCATGAAATGTGCAAAAACAATGCAATTAGCAGTCGTGACACAGTAGTTCCTCAAGTACGATGAATTACTTTTCTTTGTTGCAAAACTTTAAAGCTGTCAATTACCGTCCGACTTCCAAAAGCCATTTGAACCTTACCTTTCCAAATGATTTCACCCCTTCCCTAAAGAAACATCTGAAGCTTCACAAATTCAGTCCCCTCATTGATCTTCTTAAAGTCCTGAGCTAGTCCTTTGCTGAAACTCCTTGAAATCGAACTCAAGCAAACCTCCGGGCTTCTCCCCCACCCGGGGACACACAGGGAGAGCCTTGCCCAACATCTTCACTTGTGGGCTGGGATATGTTTCCAATGGCTGGGAATAATCCAGAACTTCTCTACCCCATTAGACTGCATACAAATTGCAAATACAACATCATCAGTAGGTTCCGGGCAGTCACCGAAAGGAGAACACCAGAAGAGTAAACTCCTAAGCCAGGAAAGGTAGCCACCTGCCCTTAGTAATTATAATAATTATAGTATTTGTTAAAACCTTACAATGTGCCAAGCACTGTTCTAAGCACTGGGGTAGATACAAGGGTATCAGTCTGGACACAGTCCTATCCCACAAGAGGCTCACAGTCTAGGTAGGAGGGAGTAGGATTTAATAATCCCCATTTTTTAGATGAGGTAACTGAGACACAGAAACAATGACTTGCCCACGATCACTCAGCAGACAAGTGGCCGAGCTGGGATAGGAACTCAGGTCCTCCGACTCCCAAGTCCTCGCTCATTCCACCACCCCACGTTTTGTTCTCTTTCACTATGTCTTTGTCATAAACCTCTTCACTTCCCCAGTTCTGACCACCAAATTTGGCCCCAGAAGTTCCAGGCACTTTTTTTTTTTTCTGAAAACACAAAACTGCACAATCAATGCCACAGAGAGCCTTATTCTGCTGACAACCTCGTAGTACAGTGCTCTGCATACAGTGAGCGCTCAATAAATACGATTGAATGAATGAAACTCGATCCCCCCTAGGAGGTCACAGGCGCTTTGGGGAGCTATCGTTCAGTTTCAGACCATCATCATCAATCGTATTTATTGAGCGCTTACTATGTGCAGAGCACTGTACTAAGCGCTTAAGACCACTAGGGCACCATTTAATAAATACAAGTTCAGGGCACTAAAATGGCTTCTGGGTCAACTGAAAGTACTGACGTGTCTGAGAAAAAGACTTTGAGCAGTGGGACAATCTGGCTCACTGCATCTGCTGTATCCCCCTTACGACACCAAAAATTTGAGAATAGAGGCTATGAGGAACTCGTTCAAATCTGGAAATTGCCCTAAACAAATCCCACCCCCAACAAAATGCCAGACCCCAAAACCCCCGTCCTCTCCACGGGGCCGCTCCGGGAGTTGATGGGGCACAGTCCTGGAAGCCAAGGAAAGACAGGAGGGAGGGGAAGAAAGGGACTTAATAACCACCCCACCTAACCCTGGTCACCCCAGCTTTCCCAACCCACATCATCTCCCCCACTTTCAGCTCCCAAAGGGACATATGGGGGTTCAGTTTCCCTCCCAGTCCCCCGGCACCTTGAAGCTGCTCGATTTCCAGGCCTCAGGGTTTGCGGTCCTCTTTAGATTAGTTTGCAAGCCAGCACCAGCTCTGTTTTAAAGTTTCATTTCTAAGGGAAACATCTCTCAGGGCATTCTATAGTTTAGAGATTTTTCCCACATGTAATCAGCCAAACAAGCTGAGGGAGACTTGCTTAAATCAACAAAAACTCCAAAACAGCTGGCCTTATGGATGCCCCCCACCACTGCCCACTTCTGAAAGGATTAAAAATTCCTGGGACCAAGGACACCGGACTCCATTTCTCACTGCTCTTCGACATCATTATCTGCTCTGACTTGACTCCTTCCCTCCCCCACAACTAGCCCCCACCTGACAGCCTGCTAGCCGTCCCTGGAAGACGGCTTAAGCACCAAGCCCAGTGTCTATTCAAACCATCTGTGTGGCTTTTTAAAGTATGTAGGGCTATTAGTCCTTTACTTTTACACAATTTTGCTAGCAAAGCATTAATACTAACCTAGTTCTCCTTGTACCTCTTAGGTCGCTCTTTTCAAAAAAAAATATGGTATTCGTTAAGTGCTTACTATGTGCCAAGCATTGTACTGAGCACTGGGGTAGACACAAGCTAATCAGGTTGGAAAAAAGTCCCTGATTCCTATGGGGCTCACAGCCTTAACCCTCATTTTACAGATGAGGGAACTGAGGCATAGTGAAGTTAACTGACTTGCCCAAGACCACAGAGCAGACAAGTGGCTAAACCGGGATTAGAAGCCAGGTGATCTGACTCCTTGTCCTAAACTAAACTACTGCAATAGCCTCTTCGCTAGTCTAATAATAATAGTGGTATTTGTTAAGCACTCACTCTGTGCAGAGCACTGTGCTAAACACTGGAGTAGATAAAACATAATCTGATCAGAGAGAGTCCCTTCCCCACCTGGGGCACCTAGTCCAAGGAGGAGGGAGTACAGGTATTTAATCCCCATTTTACAGAGAAGGAAACTGAGGCACAGAGAAGTTAAGTGACTTGCCCAAGGTTACAAAGCAGGCAAATGGCAGGGCCAAGATTAGAATCCAGATTCCTCCAATTCCCAGGCCTGGGCTTTTTCCACTAGGCCACCCTGCTTCTCAGTTCTGGGGCTCAGTGTTCTAGGATGTAGATTATTATTGCTTTTTTTCTACTAAAAAAGATCAATCAATCATATTTATTGAGCGCTTACTGTGTGCAGAGCACTGTACTAAGCGCTTGGGAAGTAAAAAGATGAATTGAGATGGTGAGGGGGCACGCTATTTTGGGGTGCATTTCTTTTCAGAATATGGTTTGATTAATGATTTTCCCCCAAAGTATAATCATCTATTTTCAGTCCATAAAGGCCATACAAATCCTAAGAAGAAAACATATTTGTCAAAATGCAGAAGCATCTTTATGGAAAGGTAAGAAAACTGGGCAGAAGATGGGTGGGAACATGGGGGTGTAAATTTTGATTAACCCTGATTCCTAAGGGGAGACCTAAAGATAAACTGTAAAGTAAGTTTAAAAGAATGTCATTTCTTCCAAAAGTTTAGTCCTCACCCATAATCTGTGCAGTGAATTAAAAATCTGGTGCTTTGGGGGAGGAAATCGTAAATGCTGTACTGTGAGATGCACTCTAAACTACGGCAGAATTTTTATGAAAAATTTTGTCTTCTAATTCTTATGGTCAACACTAATATCTAGAACCAAAGAGTGAAATACCCGACTGACCTGCAAAGCTAACCATTTTCTGTATTAAGAAAAGATCAAAATTTGCACAAGAAATGTTTTCCCTACCCAAAATATCTTCCCTACAAACCTGCTCAGAAATACCTGGTTATGAGGATTATAATATTTCAAGTTTGAGAAAAAGCACTTTGGAATACTCTCTGAATATAAAAAATCCAAAAAATGAAATGACGCGAAGCAGCAAAAGTCCTAAAAGCTAGCCAATATTTTAACAGTCCAGAAATTGTTCTCCGTAAATATAGTTCACAGTTCCTATTAAATGCACCAAACAAAAAACAATTAGGAATGACTCCCTTCCACAAAGGAAATGTTTTTCCATTTACATGAGATGAAGGAGGAGTTCGTGTCCTACCACTAATGACTCACCTGACTGCATTTCTGAAAATGAGCCCTCAGCGTGTCCTAAATGAAAAGAGTTTAGGATTGGGAGTCACAAAAGCCCAGGGTTCTTTCCAGATCTGTCACATGCCTGCTTTGTGACCTCTGGCAAATCACAACCTCCCTGGGCCTCAGTTTCTTTACCTGTAAAATGGGGGGAAAAACCTGTTCTTTCCTCCCTCTTATATTGTGAGTGGGACAGGGACGGTGTCTAATCTGATTATCTTCTCTCTAGCATAATGTTTCTCCTCTCAGGATGGCACTTGGAGAGTTTCAAGTACTCTACCCGTCTTGGTCACGGGAGGGAGAGACAGGCAGAGGCATACCCATTCCATTCCTAGCTTGGGCAGTGGCTAGCGAGTGGAAGGCCACTCCTCACCCTGGGCTTCCAGGCTGTCCATCCCCTTGCCCCCTCCTACCTCACCTCCCTTCTCTCCTTCTCCAGCCCAGCCCGCACCCTCCGCTCCTCCGCCGCTAATCTCCTCACCGTTAGGCCTCGTTCTCGCCTGTCCCGCCATCGACCCCCGGCCCACGTCCTCCCCCGGGCCTGGAATGCCCTCCTTCCCTCTGCCCATCCGCCAAGCTAGCTCTCTTCCTCCCTTCAAGGCCCTGCTGATAGCTCACCTCCTCCAGGAGGCCTTCCCACACTGAGCCCCTTCCTTCCTCACCCCCTCGTCCCCCTCTCCATCCCCCCCATCTTACCTCCTTCCCTTCCCCACAGCACCTGTATATATGTATATATGTTTGTACATATTTATTACTCTATTTATTTATTTTACTTGTACATATCTATTCTATTTATTTTATTTTGTTAGTATGTTTGGTTTTGTTCTCTGTCTCCCCCTTTTAGACTGTGAGCCCACTGTTGGGTAGGGACTGTCTCTATATGTTGCCAATTTGTACTTCCCAAGTGCTTAGTACAGTGCTCTGCACATAGTAAGCGCTCAATAAATACGATTGATGATGATGATGATGATGCAACAAGTCTAAACTCACCTGTACTGGGCAGCAGCAGCATGGGAGAGAGGCGAGGGCGGAGACTCGAGTTTGTTGCACGGAAGAAGGCAATGATAAACCACTTCCATATTTTGGTCAAGAAAACATTTTTCTACTAAAATATACTCCTCAAGAAACTCCACGGGTTGCCCGTCCACCTCCTCAAACAAAAACTCTTCACTAACGGCTTTAAAGCATTCAATCACCTTTCCCCCTCCTACCTTAGAATGGTGCTTTGCACATAGTAAGCACTTAAACACCATCATTACTATTATTACCTCACCTCGCTACTCTCCTACTACAACCCAGCCAGCACACTTCACTCCTCTAGTGCTAACCTTCTTAATGTGCCTCAATCTCATCTATCTCACCACTGACCCCTCGCCCATATAATAATAATAATAATGATGGCATTTATTAAGCGCTTCCTATGTGCAAAGCACTGTTCTAAGCGCTGGGGAGGTTACAAGGTGATCAGGTTGCCCCACGGGGGGGCTCACACTCTTAATCCCCATTTTACAGATGAGATAACTGAGGCCCAGAGAAGTGAAGTGACTTGCCCAAAGTCACACAGCTGACAATTGGCGGAGCCAGGATTTGAACCCATGACCTCTGACTCCAAAGCCCGGGCTCTTTCCACTGAGCCACGCTGCTTCTCCATCCTCCCTCTGGCCTGGAATAGCCCACCCCCCAAATCTGACAATTACTCTCATTCATTCATTCAATCATATTTATTGAGCGCTTACTGTGTGCAGAGCACTGTACTAAGCACTTGGGAAGTCCAAGTCGGCAACATAGAGAGACGGTCCCTACCCAACAGTGGGCTCACAGTCTAGAAGGGGGAGACAGACAACAAAACATATTAACAAAAGAAATAGAATAGTAAATATGTACAAGTAAAATAGAGTAATAAATCTGTACAAACATATATACAGGTGCTGTGGGGAGGGGAAGGAGGTAAGGCGGGGGGGGGAAGAGAGACGGAAAAGCACATGACCCAAAGAATTTTGTCTTTTTTTTTTTTAATGAGTTAAGACAGGCCCTGTACAAGTTGATTTTAGAACACAAATTTTACTTAGCCTGCTAGAAAAGGATACCGTACTTTGTCAGGAAGTAATTTTCTAAGTGGAAAGAGGACTACAGTGAAGCAAATTGAAATGGAATTGTCACCTAGGGTGAAGAACGGTTGCAACTGTTACTAGGGAGAGTAGGGAAAAAGCAAAGACAGACTTTGAAATACGTGTGGGCAATAACACCGTGTGGATGGGTGAGACGGCAGTTTCCCTCACCAACGCCGGGCCAGTTGGAGCCATTCTAATGGCCATTTTATTTTCTAGGTTGGGGAGAAGGTGTGGAGGGAGAGCTGCGTGGCAGATATAGACTCGTCATCACCACCACGGTTGCTATTTATTGAGCGCTTACCGTGTGCAGAGTGTTGTGTCCAGCACTCTTGGGAGAGTACAAAACCACGGAGTCGGTAGACTCCTTCCCTGCCCCGTCGGCTGTGGGTTAGCGCAAGTATTCGATATTTTCGTTATTTCTTTTCCTCCCAGTGGAATGTGAGCTACTGGTAAGCAAGCGGTGACTTTCATTCCACAGGTCTTCCTGGATTGTAAACTCCACTACAATCCACTTACAAACTCCCCCACTTCAAAGTCTTATTGAAGGCACATCTCCTCCAAGAGGACTTCCCTGACTAAGCCCCCCTTTCCTCTTCTCCCACTCCCTTCTGCATCATCTTGACTTGCTCTCTTTATTCATCCCCCCATCCCCACAGCACTTATGTACACATCTATAATTTATTTATTTATATTAATGTCTAGCGCTCCCTCTAGACTGTAAGCTCCCTGTGGACAGAGAATAATAATAATAATGGCATTTGTTAAGCGCTTACTATATGCAAAGCACTGTTCTAAGCGCTGGGGGGATTCAAGGTGATCAGGTTGTCCCATGTGGGGCTCACAGTCTTAATCTCCATTTTACAGATGAGGGAACTGAGACTCAGGGAAGTGAAGTGACTTGCCCAAGGTCACAGCAGACATGTGGCGGAGCCGGGATTAGAACCCATGACCTCTGACTCCCAAGACCAGGCTCTTTCCACTGAGCCATGCTGCTGTGTCTGTTTATTGTTATGCTCTCCCACGGGCTTAGTTCAGTGCCCGGTACATAGTAAGTGTTCAATAAATATGACTGAATGAATGAACTTTCCCTCGACTGGGGCTTTCTAACAACTTTTGAGGACTGTGGTTACTTACACACTCACACACGCCCCGCCAATGGGAAACTCTGGGTACACTGCCCAATCAAAATGAAAATTTACTATCCCTCAGAACTTATGTTTTGATGGACTTTTCACTGAAAGCTTCCATTTTCACTCCGAGTGCACAGGGTTCCTAGTTGGGTATGCCACAGGGATAATTAATGTGATGTGTGGGTAAGAGCGGTGATCTGACAATATAAAGGGGGAGGGAGCTCTATATGTCTCTATATGTTGCCAACTTGTACTTCCCAAGTGCTTAGTACAGTGCTCTGCACACAGTAAGCGCTCAATAAATACGATTGAATGAATGAATGAATGAATGAGGGCATGAGCAACGGGGTCGATGGTGAGAGAGACGTAATCTGCAAACTGATGACATCTGCAAACTGATGACCGGTAGTTAAGAAGAAACAAGTGAGAAGAGTGACCAGTTCCCTTCAGCCATCATCAAAAAAAAAAAAAAATATTCACCTTGTTTGTGCTACGGAGACAGTCTGCTTAATTAGCCCAGACAGACCCACACCTACAAAATCCTACGCTTCTCTCTCCATTTCATTTTCATTAGAAATTAGGCCAATATGCATGGCTTTTAAAAAGTACAGAATGCAGTGAGAGAACGGAGTTTCCGCCACTGTACTGAAAAATCAATTAGTGGTATTTATCGTGCACCTGTGTGCTGAGTACTGTTCTAAGTGCTTGAGAGAGTACGAGAGAAATAATGGGTATGATCCCTGCCGTCAAATTGCCTACAACCTAGTGAGAGACAAAATTGCCAGAGAACAGGACCAAAACTGCATCGACGGATTAACGGATATCCTTGTCACATTGCCAGAAATTCTCCACACAGGCAGCAGGAACTTTGGATCAATTATCATCCATCCCAGCATAAGGATCAGGAAGAACTCCAGCTGTTAGGAGCTGGGAAAAGCCTCCCTCAGCCAGGCTCTCTCACTGGTCCCTCTGCATCTCCCCCCAAGCCAGTTCTCAATCAATAGATCATAATTATTGAGTGCTTACTATGTGCACAGCACTGAACTAAGCACTTGGGACAGTACCAGTGGCCTTCCCCTTTCTCACCCTCACCCGCTCCCCAAATCATCTGACAGGCCCCTCAGCCTAGTTACTTTTAATAAAATGCTTTTTTGGCCCAAGAAGATACGGCCTGAAAGAGGCTGGTTCCCAACACATTCCTTGGGAGGGATCAAGTAAGACTTGCTATTTACGGTCTAAATTCAGGCATCTTTGGTGGACAAAGGACTCACTCCTCCAAAAGAAAAAAGAACCAGGTTGCCTAAGAGCCAGAAGGGTTGTTTTTAGAATATGAAAGGGAAAATATGAACTAAACCATTCTAATGCAATTTGTTCATTATAGGAACAAAAGCCAGGTCTGTAACAAGTTTACTAGGCACTGATATGACAATTTCAGTTATAATTCATTTTATTTCTCCTTCATAACATTAACGTGATACCAGATTATCCTGGTTATCCAAGAGCAGGAAACAGAGCAATGATGCTGCAATAATCAGGCAACAATTATTCGCTCTAATCCAACTCACCCCTCCCTCTCGCTCCCCTCTAGACAAAATCTAACCAAATTGAGTTTTATAAAAGGAGACATATTGTTGTATATACTTTATTTTGTGCTAACCACCAGAATTTTTTTTACAGGGAGTGACTCAGGCACCATAAATCACAGTTAAAACAGCAGCTGAGTGATTCGAGAGAAACCAGAACAACAAAGATGCTATTTGGGGCACAGCTAGATAGAGTATTAAAATCGTGGGAGGGGCAAGTGCAACAGAGTAACTGAGATTTTTGTTTTGAAAGAAAAAAAGCGTTTAAGATGCAAAACGTGATACAAGCATCAATACGGAATCTGTTTTGAACGTCATTATGACAATACTATCTCGGCCAAGAGTGACAGAAGCTGAAAAGTCGCAAGACAATTAACTGTAAGAAAAACATTCTCTAACACCAAGACCTCAGCCTATGCTACTCAAGCAAAAAAAAAACCAGCTCTAAGCCCCGCTTTGCTTTAGTAAGGAATCATGCCCTAAAAGATGCATAATATTTACAGTTGAAGTCCAGGATGGCAAAATTCCCTCAATTTGTGCATTTCTATTTAACACCGGTTTTAATTTAGACCTCAATAGGAAGCTGCCCACCCCTTTTCACATCAAGTCTTTTCTAGGGTCAAATCACAAAACTTCTCTGTTACAAGACAAACATAAATCAAGCTGTAATTGGACCCTCCTTACATAAGCCCAGAGATCTACCTTACATCTAGCAGGAAAATGAAGTGGAGTCCAATTATAATAAATCTGGGAGCTTTTGCAATAATCTGGGCCGCAAACTTTTTCACCCCTGACTAGAGCCACAAGGGCAAAATGGGGTCTTTCTCCATTTCCACCAAAAATTTCCATTTCCAGGGATTCATCACTTGCCTATAAACATTGGAATAATTTAAAGCAGCAACATTGCAAGCTGAAGGGTTCCAGCATTGGCAGGTTGGGATTTTAATGCCACTTGATTAAAGCAAGCTATGGTCTATACAGAAGCAAATGGAACCTTAATATTTAATTAAGAATAATAATAATAAAGACTAAACATTTAGTGGAGGCCAAGCACCATGCTAAGGACTTGGGTAGATCAGACCCAATGTCTGTACCAGACAGTTTTCAGAGTCCAAGAGGGAAGGGGAAAGAGATAGTTTATCCACATTTTACAGGTGTGGAAACCAAGGAACAGAGAAGTTAAGTGACTTGTCCATGGTCCCAGCATTCAATCAATTTGGGGGTTTTGGGGTATTTGTTAAGCGTTTACTATGTGCCAGACACTGTACTAAGCGCTGGGGTAGACACAGACTAATCAGGTTGGACACAGTCCATGTCCCACAGGGGGTTCACAGTCTTAATCCCCATTTTACAGGTGAGGTAAGAGTCACAGAGAAGTAAAGTGACTTGCCCAAGGTCACACAACAGACAAGTGGCAGAGCCAGGATTAGAAACCAAGTTCTTCTGACTCCAAAGGTCGGTGCTCTATCCATTAGGACCTACTGCTTCTCCATCCGTCATATTTATTGAGCACTTACTGTGCTCAGAGCACGAGGGAGAGTACACCATAACGACAAGTCAATGACACAGCTGGGACAAGAACTTAGGTCTCATCTGCTCTGCTAATACCATATCCCTGCCTTATTTGGCCTCTTCCCACCCCACAATAATAATAATAATGATGGCATTTATTAAGCGCTTACTATGTGCAAAGCACTGTTCTCCACTCCAAAGAGATATACCGACTGGATTAACAATTCTGCCAGATTAAATCCTGATATGTTTGTACATATTTATTACTCTATTTATTTATTTATTTTACTCGTACATATCTACTCTATGTATTTTATTTTGTTAGTATGTTTGGTTTTTTTTTTTTCCTCTGTCTCCCCCTTTTAGACTGTGAGCCCAGTGTTGGGTAGGGACTGTATATGTTGCCAATTTGTACTTCCCAAGCGCTTAGTACAGTGCTCTGCACATAGTAAGCGCTCAATAAATATGATTGATTGATTGATTGATAGAGCAGCCTCTCAAAGCTGCGTAGCCTAATGGATAGAGCATGGGCCTGGGAATCAGAAGGACCTGAGTTCTAATCCCTGCTTCATTCATTCATTCATTCAATCGTATTTATTGAGCGCTTACTGTGTGCAGAGCACTGTACTAAGCGCTTGGGAAGGACAAGTCGGCAACACCTTGAGACGGTCCCTACCCAATAACGGGCTCCCAGTCTAGAAGACGGGCTCCCTGCTGTGTAACTTGGGCAAATCACTTAACTTCTCTGTGCCTGTTACCTCATCTACAAAATGGGAATTAAGACAGTCCCAAATGGGACACGCGCCGTGTCCAACCTATCTACCCAGCACTTAGTACAGTGCCTGGCACACAGCAAAACGCCTAATATCATCGTAAAAAAGTCACCTCGACAACAACTGTTCCTCACTCATTCTCTGAAGGCACAGAAGCCAATTTAAAGACTGAGAAACCTGATTAAAAGTTTGCAGTTCATTTAATAGTAGATCTATGTGCCGGTCATTTTTTTTGATGGTATTTGTGATGCGCTTACTATATGCAAAGCACTGTTCTAAGCACCGGGGGGATACAAGGTGATCAGGTTGTCCCACGGGGGGCTCACAGTCTTAATCCCCATTTTGCAGATGAGGGAACTGAGGCACAGAGAAGTGAAGTGGCTTGCCCAAGGTCACATTTCTTTCAATCCTTGACGGTGTTCTTTCTCTGAGCCTCCGAGGGCCTGGCCAGCTTGTATACCTTCAGGGAATACCTCCATGAAAACACCTGTTATATAATCTTTTTTGGGGTGAGCCACTTTTTATTGTTTTGATGAGGAAGAAGCATGAACCAGTACGTGACAGTAGCCCTTAGGAATTTTAGGCTCTGTTCCTGGTTCAACCCCCATTTATTGGCTCACTCTTTTGAGTGAACTCTTAATTTTATGTCTTTCCCCAATCCATAACATTCAGAGTGTAATAAACCCCTCTTGGGCTGAAAAGAATCAAACAAAAGACCCTGCTAATGATCATCCCCTTCTGGGGCAGGGACACCTTAAGGTACTGAACGCCCGGGTCGTTTGGGTTTTTTTGGTATTTGTTAAGTGTTTAGTGTCTCCTCAATCAATGTCGTACTTATTGAGCGCTAACTGTGTGCACAGCACTGCGCTAAGCGCTTGGGAGAGGACGATAGACACATTCACTGCCCACAACGAGCTTCGAGTCACTCTTCTTGGTCCGTTCTCTGGCAGTGCCTGAGGGCAGGGCTCTGTCCAAGACACCTCCAGGGGACAGAGTACTTCATTCAATCATATTTGTTGAGCGCTTACTGTGTACTGAGCGCTTGGGAAGTACAGGTTGGCGACATATAGAGACGGTCCCTCCTCAGCAACGGGCTCACAATCTTTATTGGGCGCTGTTGGGCACAATTGTACATATTTATTCTATTTTATTTTGTTAATATCATCATCATCAATCATCAATCGTATTTATTGAGCGCTTACTGTGTGCAGAACACTGTACTAAGCGCTTGGGAAGTACAAGTTGGCAACATATAGAGACGGTTCCTACCCAACAGTGGGCTCACAGTCTAAAAGGGGGAGAAAGAGAACAAAACCAAACATACTAACAAAATAAAATAAATAAAATAGATATGTACAAGTAAAATAAATAAATAGAGTAATAAATATGTACAAACATATATACATATATACAGGTGCTGTGGGAAAGGGAAGGAGGTAAGATGGGGGGGATGGAGAGGGGGACGAGGGGGAGAGGAAGGAAGGGGCTCAGTCTGGGAAGGCCTCCTGGAGGAGGTTTTGTTTTGTTCTCTGTCTCCCCCTTCTAGACTGTGAACACACTTGGGTAGGGACCGTCTCTATATGTTGCCAACTTGTACTTCCCAAGCGCTTAGTATAGTGCTCTGCACAAAGTAAGCGCTCAATAAATACGATTGATTGATTGATTGATTGAATGAATACTAAGCACTGGGGTAGACACAAACTAATCAGGTTGGACACAGCCCATGTCCCACAGGGGGCTTACAGTCTTCTCTAGACTGTGAGCCCGCTGTTGGGTAGGGACCGTCTCTATATGTTTTCAACTTGTACGTCCCAAGCGCTTAGTACAGTGCTCTGCACACAGTAAGCGCTCAATAAATACGATTGATTGATTGATTGATTAATCCCCATTCTACGGATGAGGTAACAGTCACAGAGAAGTAAAGTGACTTGCCCAAGGTCACACAACAGACAAGCGGCAGACAGGTTTGCTGAGAAACTTGTCCGGTGCTTTCTTTGTAACTGTGATTTTCCTTTCTACCAAGCACTTCGGGGCCCAGCTTCTCAGCTCTTTGCAAACTCCTGACGGGAGCAGATGGAGCCTTCTAACGAGGAAGGGACATTTCCTTCGCCTGGCATTGCCTTTGGCCCGGCTCGAGTGCCCAGAATTGGGGCGAGGAGGGCGAGTCTTGCCCATGCACGGGTGGCCCCGGGGGGCCCGTCACTTGTCACCCAAGTTTGGCAGAAGCTCGGTGGGGGAGAGAGACATTGGCCTGGGGAGCATCAGGGAGGGGGGCATTGGCCTGGGGGGCATCAGGAAGGGGGGCAGGGGTCCGGAGGGCATTGGGGAGGGGGACAACAGCCCGGGGGGCATCAGGAAGGGGGGCATTAGGCCGGGGGGCATCGGAGAGGGAAGAAAAAGATTCAGACCTGGCACCTTGGGCCGGGTGAGGTGGGACTCCAAGAAGTACTCTCTCCGGGCCCAGGCATTTTTCCCAGGAACTGGGCATTTTCTGTCGGACCTGGGTGATCCTGGGAGACACCGGAGGGTCGGGATGGGGGGGGGTCGCACACGGTCGGGAGGCAGGGGTTTTTAATAATAATAATAATAATAATAATAATAATAATACGAAGAAGAATGGCACTTGTTAAGCGCTTACTACGTGCCCAACACCGCTCACGGGTAGATACAAGTTAATCAGGTTGGACACAGTCCCTCTCCCACGTGGGGGAAGAAGAAGAAAAGAAGAAGAAGAGAAGGAAGAAGAAGTGAAGGAAGAAGAAGAGGAGGAGGAGGAAGAAGAGGAGGAGGAAGAAGAGGAGGAGGAAGAAGAGGAGGAGGAAGAAGAGGAGGAGGAAGAAGAGGAGGAGGAAGAAGAGGAGGAGGAAGAAGAGGAGGAGGAAGAGGAGGAGGAAGAAGAGGAGGAGGAAGAGGAGGAGGAGGAAGAGGAGGAGGAGGAGGAGGAGGAGGAAGAGGAGGAGGAGGAGGAGGAAGAGGAGGAGGAGGAAGAGGAGGAGGAGGAAGAGGAGGAAGAGGAGGAGGAGGAGGAGGAGGAGGAAGAGGAGGAGGAAGAAGAAAGAAAGAAGGAAGAGGAGGAGGAGGAGAAGAAAGAAGAAGAAGAAGGAAGAAGGTAGAAGGAAGAAGGAGAAAGAAGAAAGAAGAAGAGGAGCACTTGTTAAACGCTTACTACGTGCCCAACACCGTTCTAAGCGCACGGGTAGATACAAGTTAATCAGGCTGGACACACAGACCCTGTCCCACGTGGGGCTCACAATCTTCATCCCCATTTTGCAGATGAGGTCACTGAGGCCCAAAGGAGTGAAAAGCCTTGCCCAAGGTCACATAGCAGACGTGGCGGAGCTGGAATTTGAACCCATGACCTTCTGACTCCCAAACCCGGGCTCTGCCGGGGGCTCACCGGCCCAGGGGGATCCTCCCTTCCCTCCTCCAGCTCCCCCACGACACTCGACTCTGGGACATCCTTAGGGGCACGGAATGGGTCTATTTATTATTATTACTATTATTATTATTGATTCATTCAATCGTATTTATTGTGCGCTTACTGTATGCACAGCGCTGTACTAAGCGCTTGGGAAGTGCAAGTCGGCAACAGATAGAGACAATCCCTACCCAACAACGGGCTCACAGTCTAGAATCGCCTTTACTGAGCACTTCCTGCGTGCCCTGTACTAAGCACTTGGGAGAGTACCATATAACACCATGAAGCAGCGTGCCTCACTGGAATGAGCACATAGTAAGCGCTTAATAAATGCCATCAGTATTATCATTATTATTATTATTATTATTATTATTACCACTTTCTATCATCCCCAGTGCTTGGAACAGTGCTTTGCACATAGTAAGCGCTTAATAAATGCCATCATTATTATTATCACCTTATGTCCTCCCCAGCACTTAGAGCAGTGCTTAGCACATAGAAAGTGCTTAATAAGTGCCATCATCATTATTATCACCTTATATCCTCTCCAGCGCTTAGAACAGTGCTTGGTGCGTAGTAAGCGCTTAATAAATGCCATCATCATTATTATTATCACCTTATATCCTCCCCAGGCCCCAGAACTGTGCTTGGCACGTAGTAAGCGCTTAATAAATGCCATCATCATTATTATCATCACCTTAAATCCTCCCCAGCACTTAGAACAGTGCTTGGCACATGGAAAGCACTTAATAAATGCCATCATCATTATTATTATCACATTATATCCTCCCCAGAGCTTAGAAGAGTGCTTGGCACATAGAAAGTGCTTAATAAATGCCATCAACATTATTATTATCACGTTATAGCCTCCCCAGCGCTTAGAACAGTGCTTGGCACATAAAAAGCGCTTAATAAACGCCATCATCATTATTATTATCACCTTATATCCTCCCCAGCCCTCAGAACAGTGCTTGGCACATAGAAAGCGCTTAATAAATGCCATCATCATTATTATTATCACCTTATATCCTCCCCAGGCCCCAGAACAGTGCTTGGCACATAGTAAGTGCTTCACAAATGCCATCCCGGCTCTGCCAAACGCCAGCTGTGTGACTTTGGGCAAGTCGCTTCACTTCTCTGGGCCTCAGTTCCCTCCTCTGTAAAATGGGGATGAAGACTGTGAGCCCCCCCGTGGGACAACCTGATCACCTTGTAACCTCCCCAGCGTTTAGAACAGTTCTGTGCACACAGTAAGTGCTTAATAAATGCTATCATCACTATTATTATTATTCATTCATTCAATCGTATTTATTGAGCGCTTACTGTGTGCAAAGCACTGTACTAAGCGCTTGGGAAGTCCAAGTGGGCAACATCTAGAGACGGTCCCTACCCAACAGCAGGCTCACAGTCTAGAAGGGGGAGACAGACAACAAAACAAAGCATATTGACAAAATAGAATAGAATAGAATATTACTATTATTATTCCCTACCCGCAACGAGCTTTGTAATATAGCGTACGCTCCCCAGCGCTTAGTCCAGTGCTGTGTACATAGTAAGTGCTCAATACGATTAATGAATGAATGAATGAATAATAATAGTAATGATAGCATTTCATTCATTCATTCGTATTTATTGAGCACTTTTGTGCAGTGCACTGTACTAAGCGCTGGAGAAGTACAAATTGGCAACATTGCGAGCCGATCCCTACCCGCCAGCGGGCTCACATTCATTCATTCATTCAATCGTATTTATTGAGCGCTTACTGTGTGCAGAGCACTGGACTAAGCGCTGGGGAAGGACAAGTTGGCAACAGATAGAGACGGTCCCTATGCGACAGAGGGCTCACATTCATTCATTCATTCATTCGCATTTATTGGGCGCTTACAGTGTGCAAAGCACTGGACTAAGCGCTTGGGAAGTCCAAGTGGGCAACAGATAGAGACGGTCCCTACCCGACAGTGGGCTCACATTCATTCATTCATTCAATCGCATTTATTGGGCGCTTACAGTGTGCAGAGCACTGGACTAAGCGCTTGGGAAGGACAAGTGGGCAACATGTAGAGACGGTCCCTACCCGACAGCAGGCTCACAGTCATTCATCCATTCATTCAATCGTATTCACTGAGCGCTTACTGTGTGCAGAGCACTGGACTAAGCACTTGGGAAGGACAATCAATCAATCAATCGTATTTATTGAGCGCTTACTGTGTGCAGAGCACTGGACTAAGCGCTTGGGAAGGACAATCAATCAATCAATCGTATTTATTGAGCGCTTACAGTGTGCAGAGCACTGGACTAAGCGCTTGGGAAGTCCAAGTGGGCAGCATCTAGAGCCGGTCCCTACCCAACAGTGGGCTCACAGGCTGGAAGTGAGTATGTTTGGTTTGGTTTGTTAGTATGTTTGGTTTTGTTGTCTGTCTCCCCTTTTAGACTGTGAGCCCACTGGTGGGTAGGGACCGTCTCTATATGTTGCCAACTTGTCATCATCATCATCATCAATCGTATTTATTGAGCGCTTACTGTGTGCAGAGCACCGGACTAAGCGCTTGGGAAGTCCAAGTTGGTAACATATAGAGACAGTCCCTACCCGGCAGTGGGCTCACTGTCTAAAAGGGGGAGACAGAGAACAAAACCAAACAAACTTGTCCTTCCTAAGCGCTTAGTACGGTGCTCTGCACACAGTAAGCGCTCAATAAATACGATACATCATCATCAATCGTATTTATCGAGCGCTTACTATGTGCAGAGCACCGTACTAAGCGCTTGGGAGGGACAAGTTGGCAACATGTAGAGACGGTCCCTACCCAACAGCGGGCTCACAGTCTAAAAGGGGGAGACAGAGAACAAAACCAAATATACTAACAAAATAAAATAAATAGAATAGATATGCAGAAGTAAAATAGATCATCATCATCATCATCAATCGTATTTATTGAGCGCTTACTGTGTGCAGAGCACTGTACTAAGCGCTTGGGAAGTTCAAATTGGCAACATATAGAGACAGTCCCTACCCAACAGTGGGCTCACAGTCTAAAAGGGGGAGACAGAGAACAAAACCAAACACGCTAACAAAATAAAATAAATAGAATAGATATGCACAAATAAAATAAATAAATAAACAGAGTAAAAATATGTACAAACATATATACATAAATAAATAAATAAATAAATAAATAGAGTAATAAATATGTACAAACATATATACAGGTGCTGTGGGGAAGGGAAGGAGGTAAGATTCATTCATTCATTCAATCGTATTTATTGAGCGCTTACTGTGTGCAGAGCACTGTACTAAGCGCTTGGGAAGTACAAGTGGGCAACATATAGAGACGGTCCCTACCCAACAACAGGCTCACAGTCTAGAAGGGGGAGACAGACAACAAAGCAAAAGAAGTAGACAGGTGTCAATATCATCACAATAAATAGAATTATAGCTATATACACATCTTTAATAAGATAAATAGAATAGTAAATATGTACAAGTAAAATAAATAGAGGAATAAATCTGTACAAACATATATACAGGTGCTGTGGGGAGGGGAAGGAGGTAGGGTGGAGGGATGGGGTGGAGGAGACTCATAGTCTGCCTTAATAATCATTATGCTACTTAATAATAATAATAATGGCATTTATTAAGCGCTTACTATGTGCAAGATGGGGGGGGATGGAGAGGGGGACGAGGGGGAGAGGAAGGAAGGGGCTCAGTCTGGGAAGGCCTCCTGGAGGAGGTGAGCTCTCAGCAGGGCCTTGAAGGGAGGAAGAGAGCCAGCTTGGCGGGTGGGCAGAGGGAAGGAGGGCATTCCAGGCCCGGGGGTCGATGGCGGGACGGGCGAGAGCGAGGTACGGGGAGGAGATTAGCATTATGATGATGATGATGATGATGATAGAAGTGTGCACCCAGTAGGCGGTCAATAAATACGATTGTGCCCCCCTTTCTCGCCCCGCCCCGGGAAAGTGAGGCTGAGTGCGGGGTGCGGGAGGGGCGCAGGGGGCCGCCCTGTCCGTCTGCCCGTCCGTCCGTCGGTCGGTCGGTCCGTGTGTCCGTCCCGGCCCGGCCCGTCCCGAACGGGCGCCGTAACAGGTGCCGGGGGGGGGAGGGGGGTGTCCGGCCTTACCTGGGCTGGGCGGGGCGGGGCCGTGCCGGGCCCATGGGAGGCCGGCGGCTCGGCGGGCCGGCGGGCGTCGCTCAGGATCGGGAGCCCAGCCGGCCGCGGGTCCCGGTCCCGGTCCCGGCTCCCGACGCCGCCGGCGGCAACTCGTGCAACTGGTGACGCCTCCGCCCGCTCCGCCCCTCCACCTCCCCCGACCCCGCCCCCTCCCGCCGCCCCGACCAATCACGCTCCGCCCCTTCCACTCGCTCCGCCCCCTCCGACCGCCCCAACCAATCACGCTCCGCCCCTCGGCCTCCCCCGACTCCGCCCCCTCCACGTGCTCCGCCCCTCCACCGCCCCACACACTCGAGCCCCGCCCCCTCCGAAAGCAGCAACCAATCACGCTCCGCCCTTCGGCGTCCCTCCCCGACTCCTCCCCTCCACCGCCCCACCCACTCAAGCTCCGCCCCTTCCACTCACTCCGCCCCCTCCGACCGCCCCAACCAATCACGCTCCGCCCCTCGGCCTTCCCCGACTCCGCCCCCTCCACTCGCTCCGCCCCCTCCGACAGCCGCAACCAATCACGCTCCGCCCTTCGGCTTCTCCCCCCCCGACTCCTCCCCTCCACCGCCCCACCCATCATCATCATCATCATCATCATCAATCGTATTTATTGAGCGCTTACTCTGTGCAGAGCACTGTACTAAGCGCTTGGGAAGTACAAATTGGCAACATATAGAGACAGTCCCTACCCAACAGTGGGCTCACAGTCTAAAAATCATCATCAATTGTATTTATTGAGCGCTTACTATGTGCAGAGTACTGTCCTAAGCGCTTGGGAAGTACAAATTGGCAACATATAGAGACATTCCCTACCCAGCAGTGGGCTCACAGTCTAAAAATCATCATCAATCATATTTATTGAGCACTTACTATGTGCAGAGCACTGGACTAAGCGCTTGGGAAGTACAAATTGGCAACATATAGAGACGGTCCCTACCCAACAGTGGGCTCACAGTCTAAAAATCATCATCAATCGTATTTATTGAGCGCTTACTATGTGCAGAGCACTGTACTAAGCGCTTGGGAAGTACAAATCGGCAACATATAGAGACAGTCCCTACCCAACAGTGGGCTCACAGTCTAAAAATCATCATCAATCGTATTTATTGGGCGCTTACTATGTGCAGAGCACTGTCCTAAGCGCTTGGGAAGTACAAATTGGCAACATATAGAGACAGTCCCTACCCAACAGTGGGCTCACAGTCTAAAAATCATCATCAATCGTATTTATTGAGCGCTTACTATGTGCAGAGCACTGTCCTAAGCGCTTGGGAAGTACAAATTGGCAACATATAGAGACAGTCCCTATCCAACAGTGGGCTCACAGTCTAAAAATCATCATCAATCGTATTTATTGAGCGCTTACTATGTGCAGAGCACTGGACTAAGTGCTTGGGAAGTACAAATTGGCAACATATACAGTCCCTACCCAACAGTGGGCTCACAGTCTAAAAGGGGGAGACAGAGAACAAAACCAAACATACTAACAAAATAAAATAAATAGAATAGATATGTACAAGTAAAATAAATAAAGTAATAAATATAAATAATATGTACAATATGTAAATATGTACAATAAATATGTACCCACTCGAGCTCCGCCCCTTCCACTCACTCCACCCCCTCCAACCACCCCAACCAATCACGCTCCGCCCCTCGCCCTCCCCTGACTCCGCCCCCTCCACTCGCTCCGCCCCCTCCGACAGCCGCAACCAATCACGCTCCGCCCTTTGGCGTTCCCCCCCGACTCCGCCCCTCCACCGCCCCACCCACTCGAGCTCCGCCCCTCCACTCTCTCCGCCCCCTCCACTCGCTCCGCCCCCTCCGACCGCCCAACCAACCACACTCCGCCCCTCGGCCTCCCCCGACTCCGCCCCTCCACCACCCACCCACTCAAGCTCCGCCCCCTCCACTAGCTCCGCCCCCTCCGGCTGCCTCAACCAATCACGCTCCGCCCCTAGTCCCCCGGCTCCGCCCCCTCCGACCGCCCCAACCAATCACGCTCCGCCCCCTCCACTGATGATGATGATGATGGCATTCGTTAAGCGCTTAATACGTGCAAAGCACTGTTGATCAGGTTGTTCTGCGTGGGGCTCACAGTCATCATCCCCATTTTACAGATGAGGTAACTGAGGCTCCGAGATGTTAAGTAACTTGCCCAAGGTCACACGGCAGACACGTGGCGGAGCAGGATTCGAACCCATGATCTCTGATTCCAAAGCCCGTGCTCTTTCCACTGAGCCACGCTACTTCTCCACTCGCTCCGCCCCTTCCCACGGCCCCAACCAATCACGCTCCGCCCCTTCCACTCGCTCCGCCCCCTCCCACCGCCCCAACCAATCAGGCTCCGCCCCCTCCTACTGCCCCAACCAATCAGGCCCCGCCCCTTCCACACGCTCCGCCCCCTCCCACCTCCCCAACCAATCACGCTCCGCCCCTCGGCCTCCCCGACTCCGCCCCCTCCACTCGCTCCGCCCCCTCCTCCTGCATGTCCTAGTGGAAAGAGCACAGGCTTGAGGGGTCAGAGGTCAGGGGTTCTAATCCTACCCTGCCACTTGTCTGCTGTGTGACTTTGAGCAAGTCACTTAACTTCTCTGTGCATCAGTTACCCCATCTGTAAAATGGGGATTAATAATAATAATAATAATAATGTTGGTATTTGTTAAACGCTTAACTATGTGCCAAGCACTATTCTAAGCACTGGGGTAGATACAAGGTAATCAGGTTGTCCCACGTAGGGCTCACTGCCTTCATCCCCATTTTACAGATGAGGTGACTGAGGCACAGAGAAGTGAAGTGACTTGCCCAAGGTCACACAGCTGACAAGTGGCGGAGGCAGAATTAGAACCCAAGACCTCGGACTCCCAAGCCTGTGCTCTTTCCACTGAGCCACACTGCTTCTCGAGACTGTGAGCCCCATGAGGGACAACCTGATTACCTTGTATCTACCCAGCGCTTAGAGCAGCGCTTGACACATAGAAAGCACTTAACAAATAATAATAATAATAATGGCATTTGTTAAGCGCTTACTACGTGCAAAGCACTGCTCTGAGTGCTGCGGGGGGGGGGGGGGATACAAGGTGATCAGGTTGTCCCACTGGGGGCTCACAGTCTTCATCCCCATTTTACAGCTGAGGTAGCTGAGGCCCAGAGAAGTGAAGTGACTTGCCCAAAGTCACCCAGCTGACAAATGGAGGAGTAGAGATTAGAACCCACGACCTCTGACTCCCAAGCCTGTGCTCTTTAATAATAATAATGGCATTTCATCATCAATCGTATTTATTGAGTGCTTACTGTGTGCAGAGCACTGTATTAAGCGCTTGGGAAGTACAAGTTGAGCTCTTGGGAAGTTTGTTAAGTGCCTACTATGTGCAAAGGACTGTTCTAATCGCTGGGGAGGTTCCAAGGTGATCAGGTTGTCCCTCAGGGGGGCTCACAGTCTTCATCCCCATTTTACAGATGAGGGAACTGAGGCACAGATAATTATTATTATGGTATTATTATATTATAATATATAATCATCTATTATATATAATAGATTATAATAAAAA
Source organism: Tachyglossus aculeatus (assembly GCF_015852505.1). Lineage (NCBI taxonomy): Eukaryota > Metazoa > Chordata > Mammalia > Monotremata > Tachyglossidae > Tachyglossus > Tachyglossus aculeatus. The sequence continues at coordinate 14,478,768 of NC_052088.1, forward strand.
TAATGGCATTTATTAATCACCTACTATGTGCAAAGCACTGTTCTAAGAGCTGGGGGGATACAAGATGATCAGGTTTTCCCACGGGGGGGCTCACAGTCTTCATCCCCATTTTACAGATGAGGGAACTGAGGCACAGATAATTATTATTATGATATTATTATATTACAATATATAATGATATATTATATATAATAATGGCATTTATTAATCAATCCATCAATCGTATTTATTGAGTGCTTACTGTGTGCAGAGCACTGTACTAAGTGCTTGGGAAGTACAAGTTGGCAACATTGAGGCACAGATAATTATGATTATATTATAATATATAATGATATATTATATAATAGATAATAATAATAATGGCATTTATTATGCGCAAAGCACTGTTCTAAGCGCTGGGGAGGTTCCAAGGTGATCAGGTTGTCCCACTGGGGGCTCACAATCCTAACCCCCAAGAAGTGACTTGCCCAGAGTCGCCCAGCTGACAAGTGGCGGGGGCGGGATTAGAACCCACGACCTCCGACTCCCAAGCCTGTGCTTGGGGACGGTGAGCCCCATGTGGGACAACCTGGTTACCATGGATCTACTACAGCGCTGGGAGCAGTGCTTGGCACATAGAAAGCACTTAACGAATGCCATTAATTATGATGATTATGGTGATGATGATGATGACACAGTAAGCGCTCAATAAATACGATTGATTGATTGATTGATTGATTGATTGATGATCCCCCCTCTCGCCTCCCTTCGCCCTGAGTGTCCCGGCAGCGCCGTCTCTCGGGCGCCCCCCGGCGGTGGGGCCGCGGAGTGACGGCGGCCCGAGTCCCTGGTGGGGGCCGAGGGGCACAGCGCACCCTGGTGGCCGCCCGCACCCGCCAAGAATTATAATTGTGGGATTTGTTCAGCGCTTACCATAGAGTAATAATAATAAGGATGGCATTTATTAATAATAATGATAATAATAATAATGGTATTTATTAAGCGCTTCCTATGTGCAAAGCTCTGTTCTAAGCGCTGGGGAGGTTACAAGGTGATCAGGTTGTCCCACGGGGGGCTCACAGTCTTCATCCCCATTTTACAGATGAGGGAACTGAGGCACAGATGATTATTATTATTATATTATTATATTATAATATATAATTATATATCATATATAATAGATAATAATAATAATAATAATAATAATAATGGCATTTATTAAGCGCTTCCTATGTGCAAAGCACTGTTCTAAGCGCTGGGGAGGTTACAAGGTGATCAGGTTGTCCCACGGGGGGCTCACAGTCTTCATCCCCATTTTACAGATGAGGGAACTGAGGCACAGATGATTATTATTATTATATTATTATATTATAATATATAATTATATATCATATATAATAGTTAATAATAATAATGGCATTTATTAAGCACTTCCTATGTACAAAGCACTGTTCTAAGCGCTGGGGAGGTTCCACGGTGATCAGGCTGTCCCACGGGGGCTCACAGGCTTCATCCCCACTTTACAGATGAGGGAACTGAGGCACAGATGATTATTATTATTATATTATAATATATAGTGATATATTATATATAATAGATGATAATAATAAAGGCATTTATTATGTGCAAAGCAGTCAATCAATCAACCAATTGTATTTATTGAGCGCTTACTGTGTGCAGAGCACTGTACTCCCGCACCCGCCAAGAACTATAATTGTGGGATTTGTTCAATCAATCAACCAATCAATCAATCAATCGTATTTATTGAGCGCTTACTGTGTGCAGCGCACTGGACTAAAGCGCCTAGGAAGTACAAATTGGCAACATATAGAGACGGTCCCTACCCAACAGTGGGCTTACAGTCTAGAAGGGGGAGACAGAGAACAAAACCAAACAGATTAACAAAATAAAATAAATGGGATAGATAGTACAAGTAAAATAAATAAATAAATAGAGTAATAAATACGTACAAACATATATACATATATACAGGTGCTATGGGGAAGGGAAGGAGGGAAGGCGGGGGGTGGAGAGGGGGAGAGTTTACCATATAGTAATAATAATAAGGATGGTATTTATTAATATAATAATAATGGTATTTATTAAGCACTTACTATGTGCAAAGCACTGTTCTAAGCGCTGGGGAGATTATAAGGTGGTCAGGTTGTCCCATGGGGGGCTCACAGTCTTAATCCCCATTTTACAGATGAGGGAACTGAGGCACAGAGAAGTTAAGAGATTTGCCCAAGGTCACACAGCAGACAAGTGGCAGAGTTGGGATTAGAACCCACGACCTCTGACTCCCAAGCCCGTGGTCTTTCCAATGAGCCACCCTGCTTCTCTAAGCAGAGAGTTTAAGAGAGTTGCCCGGGGTCACACAGCAGACATCTGGCATTCGGAACTAGAGCCCAGGTCCTCTGACTCCCGGGCCCCAGGCAGAAGCCCTACAGAGAAGCAGCGTGGCTCAGTGGAAAGAGCCCGGGCTTTGGAGTCAAAGGTCATGAGTTCGAATCCCAGCTCTGCCACATGTCTGCTGTGTGACCTTGGGCAAGTCACTTCACTTCTCTGAGCCTCAGTTCCCTCATCTCTCAAATGGGGATGCCACCATTATTATTATTATTATTTATTTATTTATTTTACTTGTACATATCTATTCTATTTATTATGTTAGTATGTTTGGTTTTGTTCTCTGTCTCCCCCTTTCAGACTGTGAGCCCACTGTTGGGTAGGGACTGTCTCTATATGTTGCCAATTTGTACTTCCCAAGCGCTTAGTACAGTGCTCTGCACATAGTAAGCGCTCAATAAATACGATTGATGATGATTGAGGTTCAGGTCTACATACCTTCCTGCCACATTCCAGAACTGCCTGGATCCCGGGGGGAAGGAGGCAGATCCGCACTCCTAAACAGAACCCAATTGTTTGTCCAAAGTGCTTTCACAACCATCATTTCATTTTAGCCTCTCAATACTCATAACAGGACGGGAAACATTCCCACCGGGGATAACTTCAGACAACACGCCAAGTAAGTTGGTATTTCAGGGAGCTGCTGTCCACCCTGCATTTTATAAAGATGAAGGCTGGGCTCAGAGATGACCACTTACTGTCTTTTTCAAAGATGATGACCCTGGTGCTCTTCACAAAGGTGGTTACCATGCAACAACCCTCAAAATAGCTCAGCCGCTGCCCTTTTCGAAAATGGTGGCAGAATAGAAGTGCTCCATTGGCAGGGTGTAAGTCAGGGTCTCAGAGGTGAACCACCCAGGACGTTGGTTGAAGAGTGGCTGTTGAGGCCAAGGAGCAGCAGAAAAAAAATGCCGTCCCATAAAACATTGCATATGATGTCATTATGTTGCATGCGGTGCAGTGTTTGTGATGGCACCTTGTGGAAACTGAAGTGGGTAAAGGATTTTTGGGGAGGGGCCTCACCTGGGGGTAATAAAATGTCTGAAGGTAGTCCTGTTTATTATCTCCATTTTACAAATAAGGAAACTGAGGCAGTGTAGCAAGAGACTCTGGAGACCCAGATTCTAGTTCCAGTGAGGCCCCTGGCCTGCTGGCAACCTTGGACCAGTCCTTTAATCTCTCTGGGCTCCAGGTTCCTCATCTGTAAAGTGGAGATAAGATACCAGCTCTCACTTTGTCTTAGACTCTGAGCACCAGGTGGGATTTTTTGGAGGGGGATTGACCCCATGCTTAACACAGTGCTTTGGCACATAGTAAATACTTACTAAATGCCAGTGAAGAAATAAGGCCCAGACAGAGAAAGTGATATGCCCAAGGTCATTCAGCAGAGCAATCAGTCAGTCAGTAGTATTTATTGAGCACCTACTGTAGAGTACTATGCATTTGGGGGAACACATTAAAGATAGTAGACATGATGGCAGAACTGAGGCTAAAATCCATCTCTCCTAACCCCCAACCCCAGATTCATTCCATTAAGCCTCCGCCTTTTAGACTGTGAGCCCACTGTTGGGTAGGGACTGTCTCTATATGTTGCCAATTTGTACTTCCCAAGCGCTTAGTACAGTGCTCTGCACACAGTAAGCGCTCAATAAATACGACTGATGATGATGATGAAGCCTCTGTATTCCCATAAGCATCCACAGAGGCTTTCACTTTCCTTGATTTATTGATGTAAGATAATCCTATTCAGATGCTGTGCAGCAAGACACCAACTCTGAAGGGTAATTTGCCTTCAACCTCCTTTCTTCCCCTAAGAACATGGCCAGCCAAGCTTCCAGGGGATGACTAAAAAAAAAAAAAGGGATTTGCTAAGCGTTTACCATGTGCCACACACTATACTAAGTGCTGAGGTAGATACCAAATAATCAGATAGGACACAGTCCTTGTCTCTCACGAGTCTCACGATCTAACTTCTGGTACTTTGGTGATGAGTGTAAACTCTAGAGGAGCCTAGCCAGGTTTTAATTAGGAGGGTGCAAGCAGAGCCTGATGATACATCCAGAGAAGAGTGTGCCGGTAACTGAATTACAGGCTGTAATTCTAGACAGGGCACTGATGAAATGACAAATGATGAGAATCGAGCTTCAGGGCAAGCGGGGCCCCGGACGCTGCTTCACTGTCATTCATCTTAAGGACTCTCCACATCCGACTTCTCAGTGACAGGATAGAAACCTGACCGGAAAGAGCCCAGAGCTGGGAGTCGGGCAACCCGGCTTCTGTCCCTGCTCTGCCCTTGGCCTCCTATGTGAACTTGGGTGAGTCTTCTCCGTGCCTCAATTTCCTCATTGGCACAATGGGGATAAGATACCTGCCCTCCCTCCCTCTTAGTATTCATTCATTCAATCGCATTTATTGAGCGCTTACTGTGTGCAGAGCACTGTACTAAGCACTTGGGAAGTACAAGCTGGTGACATATAGAGACGGTCCCTACCCAACAGTGGACTCACAGTCTAGAAGGGAGAGACAGACAACAAAACAAAACATATTAACAAAATAAAATAAGTAGAATAAATATGTACAAGTCAAATAAATAGAGTAATAAATACATACAAACATATGTGAACCTGTGCAGGAGAGAAAGAGACTGGAACTGATTCGATTATCTTGTATGTCCCCCAACACTTAGCCCAGAATAACTGCTTAAGAAAAGCCATATTCATTTTTATTATTGTTTGAAGGAGTCGTCTTGCTGTAAGACTGGAACTGATTTGATTATCTTGTATCTCCCCCAACACTTAGCCCAGAATAACTGCTTAAGAAATGCCATATTCATTTTTATTATTGTTTGAAGGAGTCTTGTCTTATGCTGTCGAGTCGTCTCCGACCCATAGCGACTCCATGGACACATCTCTTCCAGAATGCCCCACTTTAATCTGCAAACGGTCTGGTAGTGTGTCTGCTAGTGTATCTAGAGAGTTTTCCAGGGAAAAATACAGAAGTGGCTTACCATTGCCTTCTTCCATGCAGTAAACTTGAGTTTCTGCTCTCGACTCTCTCCCGTACCACTGCTACTCAGCACAGGTGAGTTTTGACTTGTAGCAGATTGCCTTCCACTCGCTAGCCACTGCCCATGCCTCTACTTGACTCTCCCTCCCACAGCTGAGACTGGTAAAGTGCTGGAAACTCTCCAGATGTGATCCTGAGAACGGTAAGGAACAGAAAGCATTTTCATTTTGGCTTAAATTAATCCTCTTACACTGGATTTTTTTCTAATTTTATTTGTTAAGTACCTACCATGAGCCAGACACTGTTCTAAGCGCTGAAATAGATACAAGATAATCAGGTTGGACACAGTCCTTGTCCCACAGTAGGGTTCACAGTCTTAATTCCCATTTTACAGATGAGAGAACCGGGGCACAGAGAAGTTAAGTGACTTGCCCAAGGTCACACAGCAGACAAGTGGCAGAACCAAGATTAACTGAATCCTAGGCTTATGTTCTATCCACTAAACCATGCTGCTCACAGCGCAAGCCCATAAACGCCAGGCTTCTCTGAGCCCCTCATCATCATCATCATCATCAATCGTATTTATTGAGCGCTTACTATGTGCAGAGCACTGTACTAAGCGCTTGGGAAGTACAAATTGGCAACATATAGAGATAGTCCCTACCCAACAGTGGGCTCACAGTCTAAAAGGGGGAGACAGAGAACAAAACCAAACATACTAATAAAATAAATAGAAACCCAAAGGGATTTGGATTGTAAAAATAGCAAGGTTTCCAAAATTAAGACTTGGACATTTCTGAATCTGGCTGAAGATCCTTAGGGGATGATACTAACGTCCTGTCTCAGAGGGGGATTTTCTTTTTCCCCCAGCTCCCAAAGTGAAGGAGATGTCAAACAGAAGGGTGAAGTGAAGGGAAGCCTCCGTGCCTTTACTCAAGTCAATCAATCACATTTATTGAGCACTTACTGTGTGCAAAGCGCTGTACTAAGCACTTGGGAAAGTGCAATACACTAGAGTTTGTAGACTCGTTCTCAGCCCACAAACCAAGCTCACAGTACACAGGCTAGACTGTGAGCTCTTTATGGGCAGTGAATGTGTCTGTTGTTGTACTGTACTCTCCCAAGTGCTTAGAACAGTGCTTTGCACCAGTAAGTGCTCAATAAACACAATTGAATTAATGAATGAAGGGGAAGACAGACCTTAATTATAAATAAATTCATTTGTGCATGTGTACATAAGTGCTGTGGGGCTGGGTGGTGGGGTGAATAAAAGGAGCTAATCAGCCCACTGTTGGGTAGGGACCGTCTCTATATGTTGCCAACTTGTACTTCCCAAGCGCTTGGTACAGTGCTCTGCACACAGTAAGCGCTCAATAAATACGATTGAGTGATTGATCTTGACACAGAAAGGTGTAAGAGAACAGGAAATGAAGGCTTAGTCAGAGGAGATTTGCCTTCAATAAGGCTTTGAAGGCCAAGAGAAGGGACCCAATGAGCAGAAGTAAGAATAATGCAAGATACTTTAAACAGCCTGTGCTTTCCATTCCTTTTCCAGGACAAAATGTCCTGAGCATACCAAAAGCCCAGAATGATTTTTCATCAATCAGTCAACTAATCTATCAATCAGTAGTATTATTGAGTGCCAACTGTGCGCAGAACACTATACTGAGCCCTTGAAAGAATACAGTAGAGTTAATAGACCACATCCCTTGCTCTCAAGGAGCTTACAATTTAATGCTCACCTCCTCCAGGAGGCCTTCCCAGACTGAGCCCCCTCCTTTCTCTCCCCATCCCCCCCGCCTTACCTCCTTCCGCTCCCCACAGCACCTGTATATATGTATATATGTTTGTACATATTTATTACTCTATTTTACTTGTACATATTTATTCTATTCATTTTGTTTTGTTAATATGTTTTGTTTTGTTGTCTGTCTCCCCCTTCCAAACTGTGAGCCCGCTGTTGGGTAGGGACCATCTCTATATGTTGCCAACTTGTACTTCCCAAGCGCTTAGTACAGTGCTCTGCATGTAGTAAGTGCTCAATAAATATGATTGAATGAATGAATGAAAAGGGGAGTCAGGCACTAAAGTAAATTTTGCCTTGAAGGAAGACCTGGAGTATATAGGGTATGTTCACAAGTGTTGCAGGAAGTTAAAAGTACTTCAGTGCTTAAATGAAGTGAAAGTGCTGGCAGGTGGGGAAAATATAAATTAATAAGGGAATGCCTCTGGAAGAGATGGGATTAGAACTCAGGTCCTTCTGATTTTCAGGCCCATGCTCTATCCGTGCTGCTTTTCTGTACTTTGGCTTCCTGCACAGCACCCTTTGGGGCATTTTGAACACCTCACCAACTGCAATCCTCTGGAGAAATCATACCGAGAAACCTCGGTATTTCTACATTTGGATTTCCCCGCCGACACAGTTTATGTTCCAAAAAGGCTTTGGGGAATGAAATTAGTAAATCTTTTTTTTTTTACTTCAATTTTAGAGTTAAAGGTCTAGTCTGAGGTCAAGCTATCAAATGTTTTCTTCACAAAGTCCTTTTTAAGCACTAATTCATCCAGCACCTCTATCTTGTTAGAAAGCGTGGGGGAAATGCAACCAAGTGGCTGGGGACTCTGGTTGAAAAGGATAGTCCATATTGAAGAAAAAAAATCAGGGGAATTATTTTGGGATGCAGAAGTTTCCATGGGAACAATCTCTGTTGGGGGTGGGAAGGGGGGAATTACAGTTAGAGACCTAAAAAAGAATCTTTTCCCTTCTGAACTGCTTTCCCCATCATTTTCTTTTTCTAGCAGTCTTTTTTTTTCCAGTAATTTTAGATAGCTCTCCAGAATGCTTTGGTGGGTTGCCATTAACTTTTCTGTACCATTTTTAATTGAGAATGAAGTTCCCTTGCCTGTCTGTGAAATGTGTTTGCTCTCTGTCTGATTTCGACCCGGTCCACATCGAAACCACGGCAGTTCATGTCTACCAACTCTGATGTACTGTACTCTCTCAATCACTTTTTCCTCTCCTTTTCTCCCCTTTTTCCTCTCCTCCTTCCCATCCCCCCCCAGCCCTATCTCCTTCCCCTCCCCACAGCACTTGTATATGTATTTGTACAGATTTATTACTCTATTTTACTTGTACATATTTACTATTCTATTTATTTTGTCAATGATGTGCATAGAGCTTTAATTCTATTTGTTCTGATGATTTTGACAACTGTCAACATGTTTTGTTTTGCTGTCCATCTCCCCCTTCTAGACTGTGAGCCCATTACTGGGTAGGGACCGTCTCTATATGTTGCCGATTTGTACTTCGCAAGCGCTTAGTACAGTGCTCTGCATACAGTAAGTGCTCAATAAGTACGATTGAATGAATGAAGCACTTAGTACAGTGCTCTGTAAACAGTCATCACTCAATAAATGCAACTGATCGACGTATCAACAGGTCTGCTGAGCCCCTGATTCTTCTGCTTGGAGGCCGGGGTGAAGATTTATTAATTAACAGGCCGTTTTTATCAAAATGACTATGTACTTGAGGTCTGTTTCTCCCACTAGATTGTAAACTCTTTGAGGGCACAGAGCATGACACAGACTCTATTTGTACTCTCCCAAGTGTTTACTGCAGTGCTTCCTGCCCACATAACGTGCTCAACAAATGCTTTTGATTGATTTAAGCCTCAACAAATACAAGGCAAAAAAGTTGGAAAGAAGCAACGTGTGAAGTCAAGGTTTCTAGATTGCTTCCTGAAAAAGATGTATGTCTAGGGAAGGATTTTTGTGAGCTTGAGGATAATAATAATAATAATGGCATTTATTAAGCGCTTACTATGTGCAAAGCACTGTTCTAAGCGCTAGGAAGGTTACAAGGTGATGAGGTTGTCCCACGGGGGGCTCACAGTCTTCATCCCCATTTTCCAGATGAGGGAACCGAGGCCCAGAGAAGTTAAGTGGCTTGCCCAAAGTCACACAGCTGACAATTGGCGGAGCTGGGATTTGAACCCGTGACCTCTGACTCCAAAGCCCGTGCTCATTTCACTGAGCCACGCTGCTTCTCTAGATCAAGAACTCTCAGAAGATCCAAGACCCTGACTTCTTTGTTTCCTTGGAATAGCAGCACCATGCCCTAGGAAGCACATAATTAGGAAATTTCATTCATTCATTCAATAATTGAGTACTTACTGTGTGCAAAGCACTGTGCTAGGCACTCAGGAGAGTATAAGCACTTACTTTCTGTGAACCCCTGAGGTAGATACAAGGTTATCAGATCAGATCCAGGCCCTGTCCCACACTGGACCCACAATCTATCTTATCCCCATTTTACTGATGAGGAAACTGAGGCTCAGAGACATTTAAGGACCTGCCCAAGTCCATGCAGAAGGACTGAGTTTTGATCCCACTCCTGTTCTCTTTTCACTAGGTCATGCTGAATAAATCATTCCTGTTATCGCTGCTGGCTGTGGACCCTTTGACTAAACAGCTGTTTCAGACGCTTATGGAGGAATGAAAAAGAGAAGCAGCATGGCTCAGTGGAAAGAGCCCGGGCTTTGAGGTCAGAGGTCATGGGTTCAAATCCCAGCTCCGCCAATTGTCAGCTGTGTGACTTTGGGCAAGTCACTTCACTTCTCTGGGCCTCAGTTACCTCATCTGTAAAATGGGGATTAAAACTGTAAGCCCTCCATGGGACGACCTGATCACCTTGTAACCTCCCCAGCGCTTAGAACAGTGCTTTGCACATAGTAAGTGCTTAATAAATGCCATTATTATTATTATTATTATTAAAAAGGTTGTGCGTGAAAAGCGGTTAAGTCCGCAATACTAATAATGACGGTATTTGTGAAGTGCTTACTATATGCTGTTCTAAGCACCTTAAGGCAATCTACCTTCATTTGGAGAAATATAAATATTGCAATTTTCAATGGCTGTTGACTGTAATTAACAATGATTAATCCAGTTCTTTCAGGAAGCCCTGAAAGTTGTGTGACTAGCAAGGACGCGTCTTTTATTATGGAGGCCATGCACCCTTCCCCAGCCCCCCAAATACAGGTAGTGCTTTGTTAAGAAAAACATCTATAAAATGAAACGATCATAAAATATTCCTGGAATCTCAGATAACAGTCTGGCTCCCTTTAACAGACTGAATTCAAAGGCTTTAGACCCCTTTTTCATTAGGGCTTTTGATAGACAGCAAATATGATATTGTTTGAGAATCACTCTGTTTACAATTTATAGTGTAGCATTCTGTGAAATTAGATTGTGAGACTGCGAATCTTGGACTGTAAACAGCGATAACTCCTTCTTGTCAAATACTCTAGAATCACTTCCTGGGGAGTATGTAACCTAGCCGTAGAAGCACAGATAATCGGGGTAATGAAATGGACTTTTCATTTTTCTAGCACTGGTAGGTTGCAAATAAAAGATGAAGGGAAAATTAGAAGAAGATATTTGTACATATCTATTCTATTTATTTTATTTTGTTAGTATGTTTGGTTTTGTTCTTGTCTACCCCTTTTAGACTGTGAGCCCACTGTTGAGTAGGGACTGTCTCTATGTTGCTAATTTGTACTTCCCAAGCGCTTAGTACAGTGCTCTGCACATAGTAAGCGCTCAATAAATACGATTGATGATGATGATGAAGAAGAGGAGAGACCTGGAAAGCTGCTGGTTTTTATCATCGCTGATGGTAATTTTTGAGCGCTACAGTGTGCAGAGCGCTGTACTAAGCGCTCGGGAGAATACAGTAAAATAGAGCAGCAGCATGGTGTAGTGGATAGGACATGAGTTTAAGAGTCAGAAGGTCATGGGTTCTCATCTTGGTTTTTCCACTTGTTTGCTGTGTGACCTTGGGCAAGTCTCTTCACTTCTCTGTGCCTCAGTTACCTCATCTGTAAAATGGGGATTAAGACGATGAGCCCCATGCAGGGCAAGCACTGTGTCTTTGGTTATATCCACTCCAGCACTTAGTAAAGTCCCTGGCACATAGTAAGTGCTTAACAAATACCATTATTATTATTATTATTATTATTATTATTATTATTATTATTATTATTATTAATAACAGAGTTGGTAGATCCCTTCCTGCCCACAAGTTCTTGCTCATGAGGTTTGCAACAGTGCCCATCTCTGCACTCAATGTACTCCATGTCCCAACAGGGCCACCACTGCCACAAACCAGCGCAGAAGAGCGTGAGAAGCAGTGTTGCCTAGTGGATAGAACACGGGACTGAGAGTCAGAGGGACCTGGGTTCTAATCCTGTTTCAGCCACTTGTCTGCTGTGTGACCTGGGGCAAGTCACTTAGCTTCTCGATGTCTCAATTACCTCATCTGTAAAATGAGGATTAGTAGTGTGAGTCCTATTTGGGACAGGACTGTGTCCAACGCGATAATCTTGTATCTACCCCAGCACTTAGTACTGTGCCTGGCACATGATAAGCACTTAACAAATATCATAAAAAAAGAAAATAGAGAGTGGGGGCTGTAAGCCAAACCACAATCACCAGAATCAATTTCTTCTTGCAGTGTCTCTTGTAGGCCATAGGCCATTCCACAGGCCATCACCACCATCATCATCATAGACCAATTTCCTAGCAGCAATTTAATCCAGAGAGCCAACAGTGACAATCTGCTGCCGAGCACTAGATGCACTGAAATAAAAAGTTCAGAAAATGCCACATTGGTGAGCAACTTAAAGCCACAAATGGGAAGCGTTTGGAACATTGCTGAAGAAATGGAGAGAAGCAGCGAGAGAAGCAGTGTGGCTCAGTGGAAAGTGCCCGGGCTTTGGAGTCAGAGGTCATGGGTTCAAATCCCTGCTCTGCCACTTGTCAGCTGTGTGACTTTGGACAAGTCACTTCACTTCTCTGGGCCTCAGTCACCTCATCTGTAAAATGGAGATTAAGACTGTGAGCCCCCCGTGGAACAACCTGATCACCTTGTAGCCTCCCCGGTGCTTAGAACAGTGCTTTGCACATAGTAAGCGCTTAATAAATGCCATCATTATTACTATTATTAAATGGGGCAGAGGGAATTATCATTCAATCATCAATCAATGGCATTTACTGAGCTCCTACTACGTGCAGACCACCACAGTAAGGTCCTGGGAGAATACAATAAAATTAGTAGACATGATTTCTGCCCTCACGGAGTTGACAACTTTTTGGAGGAGACAGACACTAAAATAGATTACAGGTACGTGAAAGCCTTGTTTTATCTTATGCTGTTGAGTCATTCCCAACCCATAGGGACCCCACGGACACATCTCCCCTAGAATGGCCCGCTTTCCATCTGCAATCATTCTGGTAATGTATCCATAGAGTTTCCTTGGTAAAAATACATACCAGGGTATAAAGATATGTTCATAAGTGCTCTGCAGGAAGAGAGGGGATGACGTTTTGGTTAAATCACTGGCCTGAGAGTCAGAGGACCTGGATTCTAATCCCTGCTCCACCTCTTGTCTGTTGTGTGACCTTGGTGAAGTCACTTCACTCCTCTATTCCTTTTACCTCATTTGTAAAATGGAGATTAAGACTGGGAGACCCATGCGGGATAGGGACTGTGTCCAACCTGATTAGCTTGTATGTATCCCAGTGCTTGGTACAGTGCTAAGAGCTTAGTACAGTGCTAAGTGCTTTGCACACAGTGAGCTCTCAATAAATATAATTGAATAAATGAATGAATAGTACCATGCCTGTATATAGTAAGTGCTTAATAAATACAATGAAAGAAAATCTGGGGAAGACGGGGAGTACCCAAGAGTTTAGTAGCAGTAAGGATATTTACTGAGAACTGATTAACACAATGCATGGTTCAGCTGGGGAAGCAGGAGGAGCATGGTTTCATTTTAAAATCTAAAATTGCAATCTCCAAATTCCAAAGGGATGTAATAGGTGGGAGAGGAGATTCCTTCTCAGAGACGACTCTCTTGTCTCTGCAGATTCGCCCACGCCCTGTCCGTCTCCCTTACTCTAGACTGCAAACTCGTGTGGGCAGGAAATGTGTCTGTTTACTGTGGTATTGAACTCTCCCAAACACTTAGTACAGTGCTCTGCACACAGTATGCGCTCAAGAAATATGATTGAATAGTACACCACAGGAGTCCTGCCTTTTCCATTTATTCCTGGATAATTTTACAATACGGTTAAAAGAAATGATTCTTCACGGTAAAAATGCAACCCCTCAAAAAGATCTGTAGGTTTAGACTTCAAAATCGTGGCAGAAGTACCCGAGGGTCAAGATCTTGAACACTAACCTGCAGTTGGTGGTTTATGAAAAACAAAAGGGGGGGGCGCAGGTCCATTCCTATGGTTACTCAGACACCAGAGGACTTGGTGGAATTACTGTACCTCCCCATCTGATTCCATCACCGCTCCATCCCACTGATCTCGAAGCACAGAGAATCCAACAATGAGGTCCTGGAATACATAGGTTAATAGGAGACGAACTGTAAACTCCCTGTGGACAAGGAACAAATCTACCAACTCTGTTATATTGTATTCTCCCAAGCGCTTAGTACAGTGTTCTGTACACAGTATGCACTCAATAAATACCATCATCATCATCATCATCATCAATCGTATTTATTGAGCGCTTACTATACTGTACTAAGCGCTTGGGAAGTACAAATTGGCAACATATAGAGACAGTCCCTACCCAACAGTGGGCTCACAGTCTAAAAGGGGGAGACAGAGAACAAAACCAAACATACTAACAAAATAAAATAAATAGAATAGATATGTACAAATAAAATAAATAAATAGAGTAATAAATATGTACAAACATATATACATATATACAGGTGCTGTGGGGGAGGGAAGGAGGTAAGATGGGGGGATGGAGAGGGGGGCGAGGGGGAGAGGAAGGAAGGGGCTCAGTCTGGGAAGGCCTCCTGGAGGAGGTGAGCTCTCAGCAGGGCCTTGAAGGGAGGAAGAGAGCTAGCTTGGCGGATGGGCAGAGGGAAGGAGGACATTCCAGGCCCGGGGGAGGACGTGGGCCGGGGGTCGATGGCGGGACAGCCGAGAGCGAGGTACGGTGAGGAGATCAGCGGTGGAGGAGCGGAGGGTGCGGACTGGGCTGTAGAAGGAGAATACCACTGATCGATTGAATGACTTAGAGAAATACTCCGGGAGGAGAGAGCAACCATTTATTCTTCTAGACTGTGAGCCCGTTGTTGGGTAGGGACCGTCTCTATATGTTGCCGACTTGTACTTCCCAAGCACTTAGTACGGTGCTCTGCACAGTAAGCGCTCAATAAATACGATTGAATGAATGAATGAATTCAAGCCCACAGTTTGTTTTCCCACCTCTGAGAAGTTCATGAGCATTCTTGTCCTTCATCTGATAAGTTTCCGTTTTTAAATAAACCTAGTCGAAGGTGAAAACGTTTGTGCCATAATTTCCTAACAGACATCATCTTACCCTTAAAATCAAACAGGAAGAAACAGGAAGGGGCAAGCATATCTTCTTCTCCTGTGAGAGTCCTTAATGCGATCATAATCACCCATAAGTGCAGCTAAAGAGGTTAAAAGCCCAGAGAGAAGAAACACAGAGCCCTACTGGCTTTCATACTTTCTAACTAATTCTTTGTGTTCCCTCAATAGCTAAATGTTCTTTTATCGTTTTCACCCATCTTTTTCAGGCCCTTGAGAAGCTCTACCCTTTACTGAGTCAGCGCTCTTGAGAGAAAAAGACAAACAATCCAGCCCCAGAGTTTTGTTTCCAATTGTTGTTTCCAACTGAAGTAGGGACTTAGTCACAGGTGGGCTGGCTCTGTCATAAAATGATTTAAATGGGAAACCCGAGGCTCTGAAAATCCTGGTCATAGAAAAGTCTTGGAAATGTCCGTCAGAATGAAATTTCAAGAGTTAAAAATGCACTTTTCCTCTCATCAAATTGTGTTTTACATAAGGAGAAGCAGCATGGCCCAGTGGATAGAGCACAGGCTTGGGGAGTCAGGTTCTAAACCCAGCTCGGCCACTTGTCTACTGAGTAACTTTGGGCAAGTCGCTTCACTTCTCCGTGCCTCAGTTACCTTCATCTGTAAAATGGGGATTAAGACCTTCAGCCCATGAGGGACATGGACTGCGTCCAACCTGACAAGCTCGTATCTATCACAGAGCTTAGTACAGTGCCTGGCACATGATACACATTTAACAAATACCATTAAAAAAAAAAAAAAGAACCCTGAGATGAACCAGGGGGGAAAGAATAATCCAGAGAGTATTTGACAAGCCAAGGTTTGGCTTTCATCTTGGATACAAAACAGATGACTAACTGTGTAAACTATGACAGGTAAATATCGCTCTCATGGATTAAAGTAATATTCAGAGAGCAGCATTCATCACACTGGGTCCATATTTACTCTTCCCCTGGCAGCCGCATTTAATTGTCTTTCTATGAGCTAAGCACACCCAGCAATGCAGTGTTGACCAAACGTGACACATTCGGCAGCATGAAAACAAGACTCATAACCTTTCAACAACCGCCGGGAAAAAATTAGTCTGGTGATGAAATATTTTTCCTCCTCAAAGACTTCATACATTTTGGCTTCTTGTCTTTGGACAAAAGGAACCACTTACCTTACCTCCTTTCCCTCACCACAGCACCTGTATACATGTTTGTACGTATTTATTACTCTATTTATTTATTTTATTTTGTTAATGTGTTTTGTTTTGTTGTCTGTCTCCCCCTTCTAGACTGTGAGCCCGCTGTTGGGTAGGGACCGTCTCTATATGTTGCCAACTTGTACTTCCCAAGCACTTAGTACAGTGCTCTGCACACAGTAAGCGCTCAATAAATACAATTGAATGAATGAACTTATATGTGTCCACTTGTCTCTACTAAAAAAGAAATCTATTAGATAACAAGGCCCATGCTCTTTGTGTGCTCACTGCATACTCAACACATGTAATAATTTGTCTTTTTATTAAAGTCAGTGTAGTCCGATTTGGATTTCAACCTGTTGGGAGTTTGCAAACAGTTTGTGAGAAAAGAAAACCCAAAATTTAAAGACCTTAAACACTTTCAATGGGGATTCAGGTAATTAAATCCAGCTCTTTCTTGAAAGGGGCAGGGCTGATTCCTGCCCTAACATCTAACACCTGGGTCCCCAGGGCAATAATAATGATGCTATTTATTAGACACCTACTAGGTGCCAAGGGTCGATGCAAGATATCAGAGGGGATGCAGTCCCTTCCCACAGCTGGCTCCCACATCAAGAGGGAGGGAGAACAGGTTTTTAAATTCCATTTTACAAATGAGGAAACTGAGTCTCAGAGAAGTTCAGTCTCGCCCACGATCCTTCAGATGGCCAACAGAGGAACTCAGATCAGAACCTGGGTTTCCAGTCTTTTTCATGGGCTCCTCCTCTGCCTCCCACCCTCTGTGAGACCTCGGTTAAGACACTTAGCCTCTCGTGACCTCAGTTTCCTCCTCTATAAAATGGGGATGAGATAGCTGCCCTCCGTCTTGCTTGATTTTGCTCCCCACTCAAGCTTGCTCAGCGTGGCTCAGTGGAAAGAGCACAGGCTTTGGAGTCAGAGGGCAGGGGTTCGAATCCCGGCTCCACCACAAGTCTGCTGTGTGACCTTGGGCAAGTCACTTAGCTTCTCTGAGCCTGTTCCCTCATCTGTAAAAATGGGGATGAAGACTGTGAGCCCCACGTGGGACAACTTGATCACATTGTATCCCCCCCAGCACTTAGAACAGTGCTTTGCACATAGTAAGCGCTTAACAAATGCCATCATTATTATTATTATTATCTGCATCTGATCTAGCTATCACGTACCTTCTATCACAGTGCTTGACACACAGTCAGTGCTTTTAATAGCTACACTCTTATAATTACCTGCACTGATGGGAGCAGGACAGCGTGGTCTAGTGGCTAGAGCATGGGCCTGGGAATCAGAAGGACCCGGGTTCCAATCTCAGCACTGCGGGTTGTCAACTGGGAGACGTCGGGGAAGTGGCTTCACTTTTCTGCCCCTCAGTCACCTCATCTGTAAAATGGGGATTAAGACTGAGCCCTATGTAAGACAAGGACTGTGTGTCACGTCTCCCCATCCCCCCCGCCTTACCTCCTTCCCCTCCTCACAGCACCTGTAAATAGGTATATATGTTTGTACATATTTATTACTCTATTTCACTTGCACATATTTATTCTATTTTATTTTGTTAATATGTTCTGTTTTGTTGTCTGTCTCCCCCTTCTAGACTGTGAGCCCGCTGATGTGTTGCCAACTTGTACTTCCCAAGTGCTTAGTACAGTGCTCTGCACACAGTAAGCGCTCAATAAATACGACTGAATGAATGAATGATAGTGGGGGATCCCTCAAGGCTCAGTCTGGGTCCCCTTCTATTCTCCTCTGGAAACATTCGATCTCATGGATTCTACTCTCACTGATTTCCTACCTCAGCCCAGCCTGAGGTAGCACTTTATTCCTTTATTCTTCTAGCGGCAGCCTACTCACTGTACCTCAATCTCACTTATCGCGCCACTAACCCCTTGCCTATGTCCTCCCTCTCGCCTGAAACTCCCCACTTCATATCCGACAGACCGTCTTCAAAGCCTTATTAATCAATCAATTGTATTTATTGAGAAGCAGCGTGGCTCAGTGGAAGGAGTGTGGGCTTGAGAGTCAGAGGTCATGGGTTCTAATCCCGGCTCCGCCAGCTGCGTGACTTTGGGTAAATTACTTAATTTCTCTGTGCCTCATCTGGAAAATGGGGATTAAGACTGTGAGCTCCTTGTGGGACAACCTGATTACCTTGTATCTCCCCCAGCTCTTAGAACAGTGCTTGGCACAAAGTAAGCGCTTAAATACCAAAATTATTATTATTATTACTTATTGAGCACTTTTGTGTGCAGAGCACTGAGGTGTTTGAGAAGTACAATACATAACAATTAAAGCAATTATTAAAACAACTCCTCCAAGAAGCTTTCCCTGCCTAGGCCCTCATTTGAACTTTTCCCTTTCCCGTCTACATCACCGATTCACTTGGATCTGTCCCCTTTAAGCAGTTGCTATTCACCTCATCCTCAGTCCCACGGCGCTTACGCATATATCTATAATTTATTTTAAGGTCTGTCTTCCCATCTCACCTGTCAACTCCTTGTTGAAAAGGAACTTGTCTACCAATTCTGCTGGATGACACCAAAAGGAAGTTTGGAGCTGGGACTGGATAGTCTCAGACTAAAGTGGTTGTTACGAAACCATCATCAGACTACTGCTACCTAAAGGATATATTTTGATTTATTTTGATTTATTTTGATATTGTATTCATGCCAACTCAGTTCAGGTTTTCTGACAGGCTGTTTTACATTTAGACAGATGAAGGCTGCTAAAAGATTTGGTCTCTATCTAGTGGAGAAACTTTTCCCCTTCACTGCCTCGGCAAGGAAAAGCCACAACCAGTTACAACCTAGCTCTGTAACAGACAGAAGTAGCATGGCCTAGTGGAAATAATAATAATAATGATGATAATAATGGCATTTATTAAGCGCTTACTGTGTGCAGAGCACTGTACTAAGCGCTTGGGAAGTACAAGTCGGCAACATATAGAGATGGTCCCTACCCAACAACGGGCTCACAATTTTATTTTGTTAGCGTGTTTGGTTTTGTTCTCTGTCTCTCCCTTCTAGACTGTGAGCCCACTGTTGCGTAGGGACCGTCTCTATATGTTGCCAACTTGTACTTCCCAAGCGCTTAGTACAGTGCTCTGCACACAGTCAGCGCTCAATAAATACGATTGATTGATTGATAGAAGGGGGAGCCAGAATAATAATAATAATGGTGGCATTTATTAAGCACTTACTACGTGCAAAGCACTGTTCTAAGTGCTGGGGAGGTTACAAGAGCCCAGGCCTGGGAGTTGGAAGACCTGGGTTCTAATCCTGCTGTGCGACTTCAGGCAAGTCACTGAAATTCCCTGTGCCTCAGTAAAATGGGGATTAAACAGCTCTTCTCCCTCCTTAGACTGTGAGACAGAGACTGCATCTGACAGGACTACCTTGTGTCTACCTCAGTGCTCGACTATATTAATTGTTAACAAACACCACTGTTATTAATCGGCTGTTCTCACAGGTAGTTTAATCGGTGCCAGATCTAAAGTGGCCATTCATCCTGTTTGATTCCGGGCAGTCCAGTCTTTAGCCGGCCTGTCCCTTGTCCAATATTGATGTGGTTCTGGATACCTTCGGGAGAAGCAGCGTGGCTCAGTGGAAAGAGCACGGTCTTGGGAGTCAGAGGTCATGGGTTCAAATCCCAGCTCATTCAATTATCAGCTGTGTGACCTCGGGCAAGTCACTTGGCTTCTCTGTGCCTCAGTCACCTCATCTAAAATGGGGATTAAGACTGTGAGCCCCACATGGGACAACCTGATTACCTTGTATCCTCCCCAGGGCTTGAAACAGTGCTCTGCACATAGTAAGCCTTACCAAATGTCATCATCATCATTATTATTATTATTATACTTTTAAATTGGATGTTTCTATTTTCAGGTCCCAGCCTCTCTGCCTTGGAAACTGCGTATGGATTCACGGGGACCTAGGAGACGAATGGGATGGCTTCGGGGCAAAGCATGGGGTCCAGGGTCTCAATCAATCAATATTAATAGTGGTATTTGATAAGCACTTAACTGTGTGCCAAGCACTGTACTGGAGTAGATTTTAGACTGCGAGGCCACTGTTGGGTAGGGACTGCCTCTATATGTTGCCAACTTGTACTTCCCAAGCGCTTAGTACAGTGCTCTGCACACAGTAAGCGCTCAATAAATACGATTGATGATGAGTAGATATCATCAGCTCGGATCCAATCCTTCTCCTACATGGGGCTCACAATCTAAGGGAGGGGAAGAACAGGTGTGTAATCAATCAACTGTATTTACTGAGCGTTTACTGTGTGCAGACCAAATCCCATTTTACAGTTGAGGAAACCAGCACAGAGTCGCACCGCAGGCAGTCTCTAACCTGTGAGCTCACTGTGGGCAGGGAATATGTCTGTTGTTATATTGTACTTTCCCAAATACTTGTTACAGTGCTTTACACTCAATAAATGATTAAATGTTGCTGACTTGTACTTCCCAAGCGCTTAGTTCAGTGCTCTGCACACAGTAAATACGAGTGAATGATCGAATGAAATGAATTTTGAGCCAGAATTTGAACCCAGGGCCCTCGATTCCCAGGCTCGTTTTCATCTCAACAGTATTTACTGAGTAGAACGCTGTGCTAAGTGCTTGGCAGAGTATAATAGAATAGCAGACCTGATCACTGCCCTCGAGGAGCTTACAACCTAACCAGGGAGACAGACACTAAAATAAATTACAAGAAGAGATTAAGTATAAATAAATGTACATCATCATCATCAATCGTATTTATTGAGCGCTTACTATGTGCAGAGCACTGTACTAAGCGCTTGGAAAGTACAAATTGGCAACCTCTAGAGACAGTCCCTACCCAACAGTGGGCTCACAGTCTAAAAGGGGGAGACAGAGAACAAAACCAAACACGCTAACAAAATAAAATAAATAGAATAGATATGTACAAGTAAAATAAATAGAGTAATAAATATGTACAAACATATATACATATATACAGGTGCTGTGGGGAAGGGAAGGAGGTAAAATGGGGGGGATGGAGAGGGGACATAATAGCTAAGGGGTGGTGTGACTATCCAAGAGCTTTCTTCGGTGGAGCAGGATGACTGAAGTAGCAGCTGGGTCTCCCCAGGGATCAACTGCAAATTCCATGGATTTTAGGACACAGCCTCGTGTGACACAATCACGCTACGATGTGTAACCAGCTTAATGCACGACTCATCCATCTGTTACATCTAAATCTACATCAAGCGCCCAAGGGGCAGTCAGTGACCGCTCTGCACTGATCCCAAATAATCCAAATGACCAGCGACTTGTGCACACAAAGTCCCTCTCCAACAGAGCGAGGCCGGTGGCCCCCCAGGGCCTCCAGAACCCAAAATGCTCAACCGTCACCTACCTCAGAGGTGCGTTGTGGTGAGGGAAAACCCCTGATTGGGCCGAACCCGAGATCTGAGCCCCACGTGGGACAACGTGATCACCTTGTATCCCCTCCAGCGCTTAGAACAGTGCTCTGCACATAGTAAGCGCTTAACAAATGCCATCATTATTATTATTATTATCTGCGACTCTCATGTTGGGAAGTGGTTTCAGTATTTCCAGGGCACCCTCTTGGTGTGAAGCCCTCAGGAAGTTAAAAACCAAAAAGCGACACATTCCCTGTCCACCATCAGCTTATATTAACAGGACCCCGGCCCCATGGCTTCCCTTTCCACTACCTCACCCCCACGCCAGTCACCCGGGGAAAGGAGGAGGGACAGGACTGGATCACCGCCTCTGCTTCGAGCTTTCCCAAACCCTTCCTCTGGCTATTTATAGGAGGTTTTTCAAAAATCATTTTCTGAGTTGGGCTCCAGGGAAGATTTACTGGATCTTTTCCCCCCCATTTTCAGCCTAAAAATAGGCAGTCGGAACAACAAAGACCCCAGTTGGCCTATCATGGAAATAAAATGGGGAGCAGTAAGGAGTAAAGTGAAGAAATCAGCTCAGGGTGTGAATGCTCTGGTCTTTGCTATTATGAGTCCTTCATCTTGATCAGGCGGAGCAGATTTTCATTTGAACAAAATGCCTTTGGGAGGAACAACTTCGGGTTCCCGTTTTTCACAACCCGACGCATCCCACACATAGACAGCAAAACATAGCACCTTCTGCGCCTGCTTCATCTGCAAAGCCTTCCATTTTTAGATTGTTACCTCTTTGAGGGCAGGGAGCCGGCGTTCCTTGAATTTAAACCACGTCACGCATGTGGTTGGCACACAAACAGGTACTAGTTGGCACGGACTGCGCAGTTCAGCTAACGTTCCTCGTTCAGGTGCTTCCTCCAAAGCCGACAGAACTTGAGGAGGGCAAGAGAGCAGGGCAGAGGGTGAGGAAGAATGGGAAATATCCCTTTCTGGAGAATTACCACAGGATTTTTGAAGCGCCTGTTGCATTGCAATTTCAAACCGTCTTCTAGATCATTGATGACTGTTTCAAACAGTCAGTATGCGAGACCTGTTTTGTCCAGGATGCTTCGATTAGAAAACTTCACCTTGGACGGCATAGCCCCAAACAGGCAGAGTTGTGACTAGAACCCAGGTCTCCGGATTCCCAGGTGAATCTTCTAGTTCTTTGAACTAGACCAACAGCAGGGCTAATTGGCGATAGGACCCCAAAGATAGGAACTGTATGGGCCCTTGGGCAGCTCCCCTTGATCATCATCATCATCATCAATCGTATTTATTGAGCGCTTACTATGTGCAGAGCACTGTACTAAGCGCTTGGGAAGTACAAATTGGCAACATATAGAGACAGTTCCTACCCAACAGTGGGCTCACAGTCTAAAAGGGGGAGACAGAGAACAAAACCAAACATACTAACAAAATAAAATAAATAGAATAGATATGTACGAGTAAAATAGAGTAATAAATATGTACAACCATATATACATATATACAGGTGCTGTGGGGAAGGGAAGGAGGTTAGATGGGGGGGATGGAGAGGGGGACGAGGGGGAGAGGAAGGAAGGGGCTCAGTCTGGGAAGGCCTCCTGGAGGAGGTGAGCTCTCAGCAGGGCCTTGAAGGGAGGAAGAGAGCTAGCTTGGCAGGTGGGCAGAGGGAGGGCATTCCAGGCCAGGGGGATGACGTGGGCCGGGGGTTGATGGCGGGACAGGCGAGAGCGAGGTACGGTGAGGAGATTAGCGGTGGAGGAGCGGAGGGTGCGGGCTGGGCTGGAGAAGGACAGAAGGGAGATGGACAGCCTTGAAGCCCAGGGTGAGGAGTTTCTGCCTGAAGCGCAGATTGATTGGTAGCCACTGGAGATTTCTGAGGAGGGGAGTGATATGCCCAGAGCGTTTCTGGACAAAGACAATCCGGGCAGCAGCATGAAGTATGGATTGAAGTGGAGAGAGACACGAGGATGGGAGATCAGAGAGAAGGCTGATGCAGTAGTCTAGACGGGATAGGATGAGAGCTTGAATGAGCAGGGTAGCGGTTGGGATGGAGAGGAAAGGGCGGATCTTGGCAATGTTGTGGCCCCCTTCTTCACCCTCACTTTGGGCCGCCGTTAGCCTGGTGTGGGCTGGGGTCACAGTACCTCTGGACCCCTGGACCACTCCTGGGGGCACCTCGTCTCCCTTTCTACGAGGGCATCAATAAGTGGGTGGGATGATGATTCCCCCAAGCACCAACTCACAAACCTGGCTATAAGATGGAGGTTTGAGATCCACAAAAGGCAACTCACCCCCCAATTAAGATTATTGGGTTCAGCAGCGTAGCTCAGTGGAAAGAGCACGGGCTTTGGAATCAGGGGTCATGGGTTCAAGTCCCGGCTCCGCCACATGTTTGCTGTGTGACCTCGGGCAAGTCACTTAACTTCTCGGAGCCTCAGTTACCTCGTCTGTAAAATGGGGATAATAATAATAATGATGGCATTTGTTAAGCGCTTACTATGTGCAAAGCACTGTTCTAAGCGCTGGGGGGGATACAAGGTGATACAAGAACAGTGCTTTGCACATAGTAAGCGCTTAATAAATGCCATTATTATTATACAAGGTGATCAGGTTGCCCCAGGTGGGGCTCAGTCTTCATCCCCATTTTACAGATGAGGTAACTGAGGCACAGAGAAGTTAAGTGGCTTGCCCAAGGTCACACAGCTGACAAGTGGCAGAGCTGGGATTCGAACCCATGACCTCTGACTCCCAAGCCCGAGCTCTTTCCACTGAGCCACTATGATGACTGTAAGCCCCACGTGGGACAACCTGATCACCTTGTATCCCCCACCCCAGCGCTTAGAACAGTGCTTTGCACATAGTAGGCGCTTAACAAATGCCATCATTATTATTATTATTATTATAATCCTCTGGAGACAAGTGTCAAGCTATGCTGTTGGCCAGAGAATGAAGAGACCCTGAGGCATGGGAGGTCTAAATTGCATCTGACCCTCAATTTCTAAACCAAAAAGTTTTAAGCAATTCACACACAACAAACCATTTTCTAAACTGCCCAGATGATCTCATTAGTCACTTATGAAGACTCCACTGGCCAAGACGACATACTTTGCATAGCTTAGTGAAAGGAATTGTTCTAATAGTTTCATTTCCTCCTGCTCCATTCAAGTTGCTTAGAAGTGCTTCAGACTTCACAAAAATACAGACAGATGATTCACCCCGTTGATTCAGGGGGTTATATCAACAAGGAAGTTTTTACCAGCAATCCTGGAATTTCCTTTTTAATTGGGTTTTGATCCAGACTCAAAAAAATAAGCGTTGAATGTTACAAATACTTCGGAAGCAGGGATCATCAGTCCACTGAAAAATAAAATCGCCAGGAAGAGCAGTGTCATTATCTTTCAACCTGTTTGATGATTCGAAAAACCAGGCAAGCCCTCCTGCAAAGCTCTCCACTTTTTAATTTCATGACTTCTGTCACCACAGAAGCAAGCAGCTCAGCAGACCTTCCCTGTCACTGAAAAACCCAAATTCGTAAAGGAGAACGTTTTTGGTGAGAAGGGATGCGTATCGATTCAGAATTAATACTTTATAAAACTGCTGCTCTTGGACAGTAGGACAGTGTGTTAAAAGGAAAAGAAGGCACTTAGGCAGGTTCCTAGTTTGTTAACTAGAGACATTATTAATTTGGCAACAGGGTGGAGAAAGATTGTCCATGAATAACTTGGTGTGTAAGGCTTGAAAAATAAAGCACAGTGGACAAATAAAATTATAAAGATGTGATAGAGGAGGGTCTGTGGAAAACACACGGAGGCTGGGGGTCAATTACATTGGTCCTCTCAGCTCTGCCGCTTGCATGCTGGGTGACCTCAGGCAACTCACCTAACCTCTCTGTGCATCAATTTCCTTATCTGCAAATGTCTCTCCCTACCACACAATGACTTTGAGACAAGTGGTTTTTTTTTTCTCAGAGGGCTCAAAAGGGATCTTGGATGAACACAGAGAAATTAGTATTTCAATCTGGCTTGAAAAACACAAGGATGAAGGAGAAATAATTTCCAGGAATGAGAAGGTAGAGAGAAAATATTGGGTACAGCTGATTTCTTCCCATATATCGAAGCCAAAAATTAATTATATATACAGAACATACTTCCATACTTGCCCCTACTCTTTTTGCAGCCCCAAAACAGGGGAGGGGCCATTACAAGGGATCATATAAAAAATATAATAATAAAGGGAGCAGGAGGGAGGAAAAAAGGGGTGAGAAGAGAAAGATAAGAGGCCCCTGAAATTGCTCACTCGACTTCTGTCACTTAGTACTGCATATGCAGAAGTAACCCCTCTTCTCCCTTCCTTGTCCAAACCCTTCAGTGAAGAAATCTCTCCCCCTGAGAGCTTGCCCTTCTAAACCTTTCCTTCCTATTCCTGTATCCTCTGCAGCTGTCACTGCTTATAAAAATAATCTTTTATTTTCTCACAAATAAAGGAATGGCAGGGAGACTGAGTGGGAAACAATTGTGTGAGTCAATGAGGTAGATGAAGCAGGGTGATAGTGGGAAAAGCACAGGCCTGGGAATCTAAAGACCTGGGTTCTAATTCCTGCTCTGCTGCAAGTCCGCTGTGTGGCCTTGGGAAAGTCATTTATCTTCTCTGTGCCTCAGTTACTTCATTAGTAAAATGGGATTAAATTCTACTCCTTCCTATTTAGACTGAGACCCATGTGGAACAGGGACTGTGTCTAACCTGATTATCTTAAACCTGCCACAGTGCTTAGAACTATGCCTGACACACCCCACAGCACATATGGACATATCTGTATATATCATCATCAATCGTATTTATTGAGCACTTACTATGTGCTCTGCACTGTACTAAGCGCTTGGGAAGTACAAATTGGCACATATAGAGACAGTCCCTACCCATCTGTAACATTTATATTAATGTCCGTCTACCCCTCTCGTCTGTGAGCTCGTTGTGGGCTGGAAGGTTATACTGCTCTCCCAAGCGCTTAGTACAGTGCTTTGCACACAGTAAGCACTCAATAAATACGACTGAGTGAATGAAAGTACCATTAAAAAAAAAAAGATTCCAACAAGGGCAGAAAGCAGGCAAGTTGAAAGCTATCAGAGGACATTGGGGAATTTTTTTTCTAAAGAGTTTTAAGAAAGAGATAATTACCTCAGCCTGGGGAGAAAGTCAAACACACCAGTAGAATTTGGCGGGGCACAGGGAGATTGCTTAGGACAGTCCTAACACGCCCCAACTCCGTGCAGGTTCCTTCTCCAATTCTTGTAGAGTGAACCAAGTCTCCCCTTTCCAGCTGAGTAGGAGTTTCCAACCCCTCAATGTGTTGGCTCCTGGTCCCTCAAAACCGACGTCTTTGAGGGGAGCAGTGGACCACCCACTTGGCCTTAGGGAAGCAGGGAGCTGCCTTGGCAGCTCATGGCCCCTACCAGTTGAGAAAGTGAAAGTTAGCCTCGTACTGGAAAGGAAACCTCCGCTCTATGGGAAGAGCTCCAAATCCACTGACTTTCCGAAGGAAATCCTCTCCTTAGGATGACCACCCACCGTCACTCTGCTTCATCCACCAACTCTGGACGAGGCATGAAGTTTCAATGAGTAGGTTTGGGTTCTTAACTCATCTGGAATATTTTAATGCACATGCAGGGGACTAGGCCACATGACCTCAGGGCTCATCCCCAACTATTGGATGCTGTTCACTGGAAGCTGCAGGCTCAAGAAACAACATGGGAAAGCCACATCTTAAAACTGGGATTTATTTTCCCAACATCATGTACCCACTCAGTATCTCTTCTAAACCATCACTTTGGGAACTTCTTCGAGGAAGAAGTTGTACTTAGAAAACCAGCACTGTACACAAAAGAGTTCTCTCAAATACTTCTTGGGCTCAAGTCCAGTGGTGCTGTTGACCATTCATGGCATCAAGTAGACACATTGCTTTTATCATGTTCCTGCTCCCTGGAAATGCCATTGGGCTTGTTCTCCGTTATGGAAGTGCTTGGTTTCCTCATCATGGTAGCGAAGAGCATATCCATCATCCCCAAGGCTTCCAGAAGTTCCTCCTGGTAGCCAATCTCTTTCTCGAGAAGCTCTTGGAGTTGCAAAAATTGTCTGTCGATGATGGAGGACACTCCGGCCATGGGCAGGTAGATGTCTGGGGGAGAAAACACATATTGGTTAGAGGCCCAGGTTTTCCCCCCAGGCATGCTGGTCAGCTTTGTCACTGTTAAGTAAAGGCAATAGGGACCTTGAACTAAGGCAGTAAGAAAAGAATAAAAAAAAAAATCAGTGAAAAAGCATTTGGACTTTGAAAATGTGCAGTAGAAAAGATTGGGTTCATAGTAATTTATACACTATGCTACCTTTCGTTCTGGGACAGTAAGTCATACCTCTTGACTGGAAAGAACCCGCTTTATAGTCCTCTCCTTTCACAAAAACTCTAATGAAGAGTTTAGGGAATAATCAGAGAGAATCTGCTTGGAGTTTTGCATTGATTCTTTGAAACGGTTCAAAAATCTGAAACGATCAAATCATTTGTATCTACTGAGTGCTTACTTTGTGCGGAACAATGTACTAGGAGCTTCGGAGAGCACGATGTAAGAGTTGGTAGGCATGTTCCCTGCCTGCAAGCTTACAGTCTAGAGGGAAGGGAAGGAAAGGAAAAAAAAAGATAAAAGCCAAAAAGAAAACCCAAACCCACTCCCAGCATCCCCTATTACTTACCAATGACCATTTCTGCAACGTTTAACAGGGCTGGGGCAAACCTAGGCTCTACCACGTGCCTGCAGAGGAAAATATCTCCATCAGAAATGAAGAGATGACCACCCTACCACGGCTCTCTTTAACACAAACGCTGGACCAAGTTCAAACTCAAAGCCACTTGGAGCACATTGGGGATTAAGCCGGGATTCCCCAGGAGCACACGCAAGTCCTCCCATACCCGAGTAGGAAGTTGAGGATCCTGCTGAGTTGCTGCTCGTCTCGGCCCGCCAGGGCGTTTGCGAGAGTTCCTCGGCGATTTAACTCCTGCATGATGGCAACGGCAGTTTCTGGATGCCTCCTTCTATCTCTGGACTACAAGGAAAAGGTTTAAGATTTGTGACGGGCTTAGAATCCGGACAGACAGGTAACAGCAACCTTACGGTCGCTGGATCCACGACTTGGCCATCCAGTACAAACAGCTGCCTCTTCCAGTTTTAAAGATCCAGCAGAATGGGGACTCCCCACCCCTTAGATGCATGATTTAGCATCCTGACAGCCAAAAGATTATTTCCTTCTGTCTAACCGAAATCTCTCCACCCTTACTTTGTGTCTATGTCTCCTTGTTGGGTCCCCCAGTGCCGGGAGAATGGGCTGGTACGCTCATCATGAAGCTTTCCAGCTGCTTCACTTACACTGTAAGCTCCTTGAGGGCAGGGAATGTGTTTGCTGACTTTATTGTACTCCTGCCGGCACTTAGTATAGTGCTCTGCAGTAGGTGCTCAGAAAATACTATTAATTTGCTGGAAGATGGCAGTCCTCACCTTCTCTTCTCCACATTAAGCGCCCCAATTTCTTCAAGATCCTCTTACACTGCTCTAATCTGGATCCTCCTGGGTTTCTGTTAAGACTTCACCGCCCAACCTCACATGCAAGATTTTGATTTCTCTGAGCGTCAGAACTCCTATAAACACATCCCACTACCCATTCCGGTTTCAACTGCTTACCTTGAAAACTCTTTATCCCAAGGTCCTGGATTACAGTACTGTCCAGGAGCCGATAAAAGTAAAAAGGGATCTCTTACCTGAAGAACTGTGTCAAGAGCCTTAGAGACCTGGAAGCTTTTCAGGTCTTTGTCGTACAACTTCAGGAGCTGTTTCGACTGTTTCTTAACCACGAAGTCAGCCTAAAAGAGTAATAAGGAGTGAGTAAAAAACCCTGACAAAAGGTCATTGCAATGTTTTCCACAAGGATGCCATAATAGGCATTCACATAGCCAGATGCCCCTCCAATCCCCTGGGTTTGGGGCATAGGACAGGGATGACGAGCAATTAAAAAAAGGGGTTGGGGGGGAAGCACACAAGTCAAAATTCAATGAACACCTTGTGGCGGTCACCAATCTTTAATGGGCAAAGCAAAAGAAAACCTAAAACCCTAGTCTTAATTTCCATTACTCAGGATCCTATTACCATTTTTAAACACAAAAATTATTTTACAATGCCAATAGACAATTGTGAAGAGACAAGAGGGCAAGACGATTAATGACTAGGTGGACCAGTCTATTAATTTTCAGAGGCTGGTCCTTTAATAATAAAACCCGCCTGCAACATGAGGTAGGCAGCGAATCCACAAATGGGGGTGGAAGACTCTGAAGTTTCCTCCAGCTTCTTCCCTCCCTCAACTGCCAGTACCTGTTTCGGCATATAATTCCTCCCTTTCACAAAAGTTCGATAAGCCGGCCTCCGCCTCCGGGAAGAGTGCTGCTCCTTTCTGACTTCAGGTTTTCGGTGTCTGACATTCAGCACTCCATTGGTCATCCCTACAATGAGAGTCTCATCTTCGGGCTAAAATTAACAACATCAGGAAACTTGATCAGATCCACACGGTCCGCCGAGTTGAAACCTATAGAGCGTTCCCTTCTCTATTCAACAGGGGTGATTTACTACCTCATAATATACTGCCCTTAGGACAGTTTTGGAAGTAGTCACTAGTCTTCGTATACAAGGGGATGGTAAGAAAGGAATACTGATTTCTTATTTCCTTTAACAAAGTGAATGTGGCGAGTCAATGGAGTTTAAGAATGCATGTGAGGCTCAAACCAATTGCTCCTCTGACCACAGAGGAGGGTAGCACTGAGGCTCTGCTTTTTCACCAAGCACCTCAGGAGGGGTTTATTTCTACGCACTAGGAGCAACCTTTATAGACAGTCACCCACTGTGAAAGCACAACTTGGCAAAAGGACACAGAAGAAAAGATGGCCACTTGAAATGTGGGGAGGGGACTGAGAACAAAGGATCCTTCCCCCGTACTTTTTTAAATCAGGCCTCTCTTCACCCAAAACTTGGGTCAGATGGGCCAGAGGACCACTGTTCATCCTTGTTGGAAGAGTGCTTGGGGGGTACTGGGCTAATGCAGTGCCCCACACATGGCGGGCACTTGATAAGGACTGGCAGAGGAGTAATTAAGGGAAAGTAAGGCCAAAAAGAGGCCTGCCACCTGGCTGGCGCGGGTACTAAACCCCTCAGATAGCTAGGCTGCTGCTGCTGAACCCACACTGGTGGCTATGGAAATTGCTCAAATGGAAAGAGAGAAATGCAATAAATTCTCTCTTGGAAGTGCATAATTAACCAACCGGCAATATTCATTGAGCTCCCAAGTGCAGACCACTATACTACACACTTTAGAGGGTACAATCAAATTAGGAGACAAGATGCCTACCCTTGAGTTTACAGGCTAATGGGGGAGACAAACACTGAAATAATTCACAGAAAGACAGGACTGCGTATGAGAGTTAATGCATAAAGCCAAAAAGAGAACAAAGTCTTAAATGTGACATACCGCCAGAGCCAGGCTTAGGATTGATGCCGCATAGGTAAAAGTATGGACAACTTTGTATGAGGCCGTGCTGTACACTTTCACATGCCTGTAAGGAAGAGCAGTTTGATGATGAAAAAAATTCTGGAACTCTCCTGCCTCAAGCACAAAATCTCTAGGATCGTACTGAAACAGAAAAGATACCTCTTTAAAACTGGGGACAGGAAACGGGTCTACCAACTCTGTTGTTTGGTAGTTTCCCAAGCACTTCGGAGATTATTCTGCACATAGTAAGTGCTCAAATACTGCTGGCCACTAAATTTTATTCTCTCAAAGAAGTAATTCAATGCTAGAGAACTTTGCGTACCAAAACCCTTTCATTTGAAAAATGTACACAACTTTTACAATTATTTCTCAGATAAGGACCTTCCCTTAAAATCAGAAAACCACAAGATATAGAAGCAGGTACAGGACTCACACAAGTCACGTAACGTCACTGTGCTTCACTTTCCTCATCTGAAAAATAGGGATAAGACACCTGATCTCCACACCTCTTGAGTGGTGAGCCCTGTTTGGGACTGGGACTATGGCTAATCTTACTGTCTTGCACCTGTCCCAGCATTTAGCATAGTTCTTGTCAAACTGCAGTGCTTAATATCATAACAAAAAAGAAAATTAACAAATTAATTCATTTTCCTGTTATTCTGTCCTGTGCTCATTTCCCAATCACCAGATAGATCATCACTAAGGTACCAGTAAGTCTGGGAGAAGTTAATGAAAAGTTTGGGGGCAGATAAAACTATTTTGAAAGCCAATAAAAAGAAAACCACAAATTATATGTGAACCTATTTTACTCTTCAAACTGAATAACATTTCAGAGAGATAATTTGATTCCCAATATTAATAGTGGTTGCATTTCAGCACATATTCTGTGCCAAGCATTATGCTGAGTGCTGAGACAGATAGAAGATAATCAAATGAGACAAAGTCTGTGTCCAGATGGGGATCCAGAGAAAGGAGAGCTGGTCACTTACCCATGATTTACAAATGAGGAAAACTGTGAGAGGATAAGTGACTTGCAATAATAACAATAATTATGGCATTTATTATGAACTTACTATGTACCAAGCACTGGGGTAGACTCAAGACAAACAGCCTGGACAGAGTCCAACAGGAGGGAATCAGATTTAATCCCCACTTTACAGATGAGGAGACTGAGGAACAGCAGTTAAGTGACTTGCCCAAGGTCACACAGTAGGGAAAGGGCAGAGCCATGATTAAAATCCAGGTCCTTTGACCCTCCCAGGCCCATGCTCTTTCCACCACGCCACACTGCTTCCTTTGGTCACACAGACTTGGCCATGGTCTCACAGCAGGCCAGGGAGGAAAACTAAAGGATCACCCAACCCCTAAACAAACCATCAGCTGAATTAGAGATCAAAATCTTTAGAAAATGAACTGGAAAAAACACTAAAAACAGAAAAATCTATTCTTACGTGCACACCCAGCTAGGAACAGGAAGAGGCAAGGATGGTGGACGGGTAACACCTGCCAGCTGCAACTTTATGCCTTAAAACACCACTGAAAGCTATCAGCAGTGTTTCAATAATTGACTATGTCAAGAGGACCGGTGGCCCAGAGGAATCATAGCAGAAGATATTTGCACCCAATTTTTATCTGTCGACATTAAGTCATTTGTCGAGTGGCCAAAATGGGGCACTCTCACCCTTGACAGATTGACTTAGCATGGCCCTCTCTCAGGATGAGTTCTCAGAACAAAGGGAGTCAGTTTTATTTAGTAGTGGGAGAGAACCATTACTGAGTATTTCCAAAATGCAATACTTCGAGTCATTTTGTATTTTAAGGAAAACCAATCCATGTGAGGAAGAAAACACTAGAAAATAACCCCCAGGGAGGTGGTTCCAATTTTCACCGGGCTCTTCAACATATTTTTCCAAGTAAACCGAATTCATTTCCAGGAACCATGGATGGATAACATTGTCGTCAACATGAAGACAATACTGAGGCACATCTGCAATGGCAGCTACTGACCTGTCCAGTGAGCCGGAGAGTAATCTTTGTCCAGAGCTGGTCAGACATAAACACGTTACTGTTTTGTGATGGTTTCTCAAAGACACTAGCAACTGTCCTCCCCTTAGAATGTCCCAGACCTTAACGTAACGACCGCCTATGAAAGGGAAAGAATGAAATGTAAAGTAAACATTGTGACATTTGTTACCCCCCTAAAAAGCATAGGCTTTCTTGCCTGCAAATTCTAAAACCCAGCTATCGGAGAGGAAAGGCACTCAGCGCTGCCACGGAGCCTGTTTTCATTAATTGACTTGGCTAGAATGCTACGGAAGAATTAGGGAACATTCTTCCCACAATGTGTGTCTAGATACAGCACAATGCAGCGTTGACGAAATGCTTTTAGGCACTTGTGTGGCATCTACCTAGGTGTAACGATTCCATCACAAATGCCCTGTAACAAGAGGCGCTTCAGAAACACAACCCCTACGTAATCTAAGAACTATGTCTGAAACTCAGCCTAAAAATGAGGAAAGTAAGTCTCATCTAATAACCCACGCCTTCAAAGCCTCTCAAGTTCAAAGGAAGCTACGGAATGTCCTTGTCGATCAGCACACAACCAAGTAGTGCTGACCGAAGAATTCTGTCTCTAAAAGCCTAATGTGAAGTCCAGTCCTCATTTCCCCTACTCACACTCCTGTGTCGACTATGCACTTGGCTGTATCCCTTAAGCACTTTGACTCGCATCCCAGACCCACACTTCTTACGTATGTAACCTTACACTCTATAACATCCCCTTATCTGTAATTTATTTAAATGTCTGCCTCAACATGTAAGCTCTGTGTGGCCAAGGATCATGTCTACCAACGCGATCATGTGGCACTTCCCCAGGCGCTTAGTTTGGTGCTCTGGCACCCAGCAAGCACTCAGTAAATAATAATGGTATCTGTTAAATGTTATGTGCCAAGCACTGGGGTAGATACAAGGTAATCAGATTGCCTGACTTGGGGCTTAAAGTCTTAATCCCCATTGTACAGATGAGGTAACTGAGGCACGGAGAAGTGACTTGCCCAAAGTCACACAGCTGACAAGTGATGGAGTCTGGATTAGAACCCACGACCTCTAACTCCCAAGCCCGTGCTCTTTCCACTAAGCCACGCTGCTTCCCATGACTGACTGACTAAGCCCTCAAGAGGCACAAACAGAATTTCTTTTTTGGACGCACTCATCAGAAACAAATGAGAAAGAATACGCGTACGGATATTCCTACCCAAGCCCAGGACTAAATTCCAAATTCTGTAAAAGCATCCTCTTTCTGCAAAAAAGTCATCTCACCTTGCATACTTGCAACTTCCACAAAAATCCCAGGATTGGCTAGTTTAACTAACACTTCTTTCATCCCGTAGAAGGGAGCGCATTTCAGCCTGCACCTGGACTTAGAGGTGCTCGGTCAGGCAGGGGGAGGCAGGTTACAAAAGGGTCCAAAAAAGGGTCTTAAAGATCCACGTGGGGGTGGGGCTGCTCAGCCCCACCTGCCCTGACCCAGTCCCAGCCGGAACCACCCTGTGCCCCCAGAGAATGGGGAGGGCCAGCAGAACGGGCCACCACCTGAACTTCACGGCCCCGCGGTGCAGCTCTGGACACCCTGGGGAGGACTACCCGCTCCATCAGTCAAACCCCTGCTCATTTCCCACTCTGTGATGCCCAAGAGGAAGAGGTCACTCAGGGGACCGTACGAGGGAAGCCAGCTCTACAACCCAAGGATGCCGTCCTGGGTCACGCCAACGAGCCAAGTCCAAAAGGCCGGCAATCTGCTGGAACCCAGGGAAACCTGGACCAGCAACGGGACAGTTGCCCTCCGTGATTACACCCTAACCTGAAACCCCTAACCTCACCCCTTAGGAGCCCACCATGTGCCATCTTCCACATGTCCATCAAAAAAGCCTTCCTTTCCCTTTAGTATCCTGCTCTGGACGATCATCATCATCAATCGTATTTATTGAGTGCTTACTATGTGCAGAGCACTGTACTAAGCGCTTGGGAAGTATAAATTGGCAACATATAGAGACAGTCCCTACCCAACAGTGGGCTCACAGTCTCCTCATTCATAGTCATTCATTCAATCATAGTAAGCACTTAACAAATGCCATCATTATTATATTCAGCGCTTAGAACAGTGCTTGGCACATAGTAAGCGCTTAACAAATACCATCATTATTATATCCAGCCCTTAGAGCAGTGCTTGGCACATAGTAAGCGCTTAACAAATGCCATCATTATTATATGCAGCCCTTAGAGCAGTGCTTAGCACATAGTAAGCGCTTAACAAATGCCATCATTATTATATCCAGCCCTTAGAGCAGTGCTTGGCACATAGTAAGTGCTTAACAAATACCATCATTATTATATCCAGCCCTCAGAGCAGTGCTTGGCACATAGTAAGTGCTTAACAAATACCATCATTATTATATCCAGCCCTCAGAGCAGTGCTTGGCACATAGTAAGCGCTTAACAAATGCCATCATTATTATATCCAGCCCTTACAGCAGTGCTTTGCACTAGTAAGCGCTTAACAAATACCATCATTATTATATCCAGCACTTACAACAGTGCTTGGCACATAGTGAGCGCTTAACAAATGCCATCATTATTATATTCAGCGCTTAGAACAGTGCTTGGCACATGTGGCAAATGTGGATCATCTCCACATTTATCTGCTATCTTCTGACCTGCCCGATCACCTGTGGAAATGACCTCAAAGTACGTGCCGTCCACGCTGTCACAGAGTCGTTCCCTCTCAGTAAGGCAGCAGAACGTTTGACCAAATGGTTACCTCCCGGACTTGTGTTTTTGAAGTCCAGAGAGGTGGGGACGGAGGCGGGGGGCCGGGGAGAATGGGGGAATGCAAGAAATACCTGCTGACACTAGCAGACCTCCAGATGGGAAAAGCAGGACACTCTCCACGGGTTGTCCATGCATAATGGTCATGACGCTCTTCTGGCTTCGGCTATCGAACATCTTCACGGTGTGGTCGTACGAACCTGAAACACCAGGTCAAGTTCCATGTGATTCATTGCCTAATTGAAAAGGAGCGGACCCGAGCACCAGATTCGCGAGGAGAGATGGAAAGCCTTCTTCTGCTGAAGTGAAAGGGTGCCTGCCCACTTGGATGAACAAACGATATGGCTTGAAGCCACGTAGCTAGGTGACCCCCATCAACAGGGACCTATGGGTTAATACGTAGCCTCCCTGGGGGCAAGAAACGTGCCTCATATGCTTCTGTCGGACTTCTCCAAATGCTTAGAGTGGCGCTTTCCATCCCGTGTCCGCTCAAATACCTTCACTACTACTCTTGTGTGCCCATACGTGTGAGGTGCTCTCTTCAGCTCTTGAGAAGCAGAATGGCTTAATGGTTAGAGCAAAGGCCTGGGAATCAGAAGGTCAGGGGTTCTAATCCCAGCTCTGACACATGTCTGCTGTGTGGTCCTGGGCAAGACACTTCACTTGTCTGGGCCTCAGTTACCTCATCTGTAAAATGCGGATTAAAATCGTGAGCCCTGTGCAGGACAGAGACTATGTCCAACCCGATTTGCTTGTGTCCACCCCGGTGCTGAATACAGTGCCTGGCACACAGTAAGCGCTTAACAAACACCTTCACTATTATTAGTTAGCAATGTCTACCTTGTACTGAACAGTTCCCATCTCAACACTGCCAAAATTCCCACAATGCTGGAAAGGCTTTGAAAATACTGGTTCTGTTGCTCTTTTTTTAAATGGTATTCATTAAGCATTTACTATATGCCAGACACTGTACCGTACTTGGGATAAATACAAGATAATTAGATTGGTCAGTCCATGTCCCACGTGGGGATGAAGGCTTTCAGCCTTTTACAAATCAGGTAACTGAGGTGCAGAAGTGAAGTGACTTGCCCAGGGTCACACAGCAGTCAAGAGGCGGAGCCGGGATGAGAGCCCGAGTCCTTCTGACTCCCGGCGCTGTGCTCTTCCCGCAAGGCCAAGCTGCATCAATAATAATAGTAATAATAATAATGATAATGGCATTTATTAAGCGCTTACTATGTGCAAAGCACTGTTCTAAGCGCTGGGGAGGTTACAAGGTGATCAGGTTGTCCCACGGGGGGCTCACAGTCTCAATCCCCATTTTACAGATGAGGTCACTGAGGCACAGAGAAGTTAAGTGACTTGCCCAAAGTCACACAGCTGACAATTGGCAGAGCCAGGGTTTGAACCCATGACCTGTGACTCCAAAGCCCGGGCTCTTCTCCACTGAGCCACGAATTTGGAACACTCTGTTCTCTTCTGAACCATTTCTACACCGATACACCATTGCCATGGAGGTGTGGACAAAACCAAACCACCCAATCAGATTCCGAAGGCCCACAAAGACTGAAGACAGAAGTCACAAAAAACTACTTTAAGGAAGAGAAGGACAATAAGACAGAAGGGAAAAGATGGAGAGAGATAAGTTTAAACACTAAGAGGGCATAAAAAGCCAGCCTTTACTAAACTGTAGAAGCACAAAGAAAAATCCCAGTCACGCAGTGCAAGAAAGATTAGCAATTCTGGAAAAGCATTCCTAGACGCCAACGAACCTGTTACAAAGAGGTCTTCGTTCACCTTGCTCGTACAGCCGCATCTCACGTAATCCGTATGTTCGCTGAAGGATGTGATCTCTTTCCCGTTCGGAATGTCCCACAACTTGGACGTGTAATCATCAGCTCCAGAAAGGATCCGGTACCGATCAGCTGTAAAATCTACTACATGAACCGCTCTGAAAAAAACCATCACATACTGTGGCCGACAATCGGTTCCCTTGCATTCAAACACTTCGCTGTTCGTTAATGGTTTATTCACTTGAGTTCTGTATTTACCCCAGTTCGGTCAGTACCCACAAATTCCCTAAGTTATAGCCACTGTCTCTAACATTAGAATATAAGCTCCTTGAGGGCAGAGATCAAACATCTTAACAGTTTCTCTGAGGCTCTGGTACAAAGCCTGACACTCGCTGCAGATATTCGTGAGTTTCTAGCACTGTCTAACGGTCACGGAAGAAATCATTTGCCTGGATGCTAGTGATGGAACTGCTACTGACAGCTCTCGCCGAAAAGACTATAAGCTCCCCAAGGGCAGGGATCTGGACCTTCATTTTGTCTTTTCAAATGGTTACTACAATGCTCTGCACCCATTAAATGTTGATGAAGAGAACAGACAGAAGGGCAGGACTGCAGGAGGCAAAAGAGCCGGTGTAGGGGTCGGGGGATGAGGAAACACTTCAACTGTGAGGAGCCCATGGCATGTCAAGGTACTTAGTCTGTGCTCCTTCTGTGCCCAATTAACAGCTCAAAGACCTGGCACAGCGCGGAAGCATCCTCAAAGCCATCACACGTCAACTGTTCGCTGGCATCCCTGTGATCTTCAAATGCAGCTCTGGCAGGAGCCCAGTCCTCTGAGAGCCAATCAATCAATGGCACTTTCTGAGCCTCTATACTGGATAGAGAACAGTACTAAGCGCTTGGGAGAGTAGTCAGTTGACAGGGTGCCCACCCACAACTAAAAAAATCAAGATGTCCTAAACCGAACTGCTCATGTTCCCACCCAATCAATCAATCAATCGTATTTATTGAGCGCTTACTGTGTGCAGAGCACTGTACTCTCGCCTCTCCACAACTTTCCCATCAATATAAACACCCTCATTATCCTCATATGTCTGCAACCTTGGCATGATCCTCACCTCATCTCTTGCACTCAACCCACATATTTAATGTCCCATAACATTCATCGCCCACAACACTGTACTCCTCTAACACCAAGTTACTTACTGTGCTTCAGTCTCATCTCTCTCACTGTCATCCCCTTGCCCACACCCTCCATGCTGCCTGGGACTCCCTCTGCCTTCAAATCCAACAGACCACCACCCTCCCCATCTTCCGAGCCCTTCCGATTAACCTCTAGTCTCCCCTACGACTATGCACATGAGTCCACACCCCCTAAACACTTAGATTCTCACCAAGCTTTTGCATATACCCTTATCCGCTCCCTCTACCTAAATTTTCATGTGTCTCCCAAGCTAGACTCTAAGACCCTTGCGGGCAGGGATCATGTCTAATTACTCTATTGTACTTTCCCAAGCACTTAGTACAATGTTCTGCATACTATGAATACCACTGATAGCTTAATGGATCACAGAGGGTAGACAGGAATTGTCTAGAGAGGAGGAAGCGTGGATATGGGTGTTAGGGCATTCAACACTTAGTACGGTGTTTCACACCCCACAATCGCTCAATAAGTACCACTGGTTATGTAAGGTGTGGAAGGAAGTGCTACAGCCCCGGTCCCGTGTGGGGGGTCAAAAGCTTCCATTTAGTTCTGAGCTGAGCTAAAGACACATTCAAACGTGAACATCCTCCCGCCGGAGCAAAGCCAGAGAGCCCAGCAGGGGCGGAGGGTCATCCCGGCTCTGCCAACTGTCAGCTGTGTGACTTTGGGCAAGCCACTTCACTTCTCTGGGCCTCAGTTCCCTCATCTGTAAAATGGGGATTGAGACTGTGAGCCCCCCGTGGGACAACCTGATCACCTTGTAACCTCCCCAGCGCTTAGAACAGTGCTTTGCACATAGTAAGCGCTTAATAAATGCCATTATTAGTATTATCCTGGAGAAGGGAAGTGTCTGGTCTCCCCAGGTACATGGCCCTGCCTCGCTTGCCTACTGAAATCTGCAATTTAGGACTACACTGCTCAGAGCAGGTCACAACTCGTAAAATAAGGGAACAAGCGCATTTACCTCAGGCTCTGAATCCTTAACTGTCAACATCACTACACTGACTGTAGCCCAGCTTTCAAAGACCCAGTTTAACTGAAGCTTCATTCAAAAGGGCCTGTTTAGTACAATGGCTCTTGATGTAAAACAGTTCCCTCGTTCACAAGAAGGCTCTGAAGATGCAGATCGCTTTAGGGAACATGACTGATGCACCAAATGGTAGCTCAATACTTCTAGAAGCAGCGTGGCTCAGTGGAAAGAGCCTGGGCTTTGGAGTCAGAGGTCATGGGTTCAAATCCCGGCTCCACCACTTATCAGCTGTGTGACTTTGGGCAAGTCACTTAGCTTCTCTGGGCCTCAGTTATCTCATCTGTAAAATGGGGATGAAGACTGTGAGCCACCCGTGGGACAACCTGATCACCTTGCTAACCTCCCCAGCGCTTAGAACAGTGCTTTGCACTTAGTAAGCGCTTAATAAATGCTATCATTATTAGTAGTAGTAGTAGTAGCAGCAGCAGCAAAGGCAACCGGGAAGCAAAAAACATGCCCAGACAAGTCACTCTCGCACCTTCATCCAACTGCGGTATTTGTTAAGTGTTTACTATGTACCGAGCCCCACATAGTAAGCGCTTAATAAATGCTATCATTATTATTAGTAGTAGTAGTAGCAAAGGCAACCGGGAAGCAAAAAACATGCCCAGACAAGTCACTCTCACACCTTCATCCAACTGCGGTATTTGTTAAGTGTTTACTATGTACCGAGCCCCACATAGTAAGCGCTTAATAAATGCTATCGTTATTATTAGTAGTAGTAGTAGCAAAGGCAACCGGGAAGCAAAAAACATGCCCAGACAAGTCACTCTCACACCTTCATCCAACTGCGGTATTTGTTAAGTGTTTACTATGTACCGAGCCCCATATAGTAAGCGCTTAATAAATGCTATCATTATTATTAGTAGTAGTAGTAGTAGCAAAGGCAACCGGGAAGCAAAAAACATGCCCAGACAAGTCACTCTCACACCTTCATCCAACTGCGGTATGAAGTGTTTACTATGTACCGAGCCCTGCACTAAGCGCTGGGTCAGATGCAAGATAGTCACGATCTCAGCAGGAGAGAGAGCAGGAACTGAATCCCCCTTTCGCAGATGAGGGAACCGAGGCACAGAGGAGCGAAGCGGCTTGCCCACGGTCACCCAGCAGGTACGTGGCAGAGGTGGGATTAGAACCCGGGGCCTCCGATTCCCAGGGCCGGGCTCTTGCCACGAGGTCCCGCCGCTTGCCTAGGTTGGGGGGAAAGCTCCTTACTTCGTGTGGCCCTCGAACTGTCTCAGAGGGGCCCTGCCGCTGATATCGAACAGCTGGACGCCCCCTTCTTCCCCGCCGGCAGCGAGCAGTTGGCCGTCGCCTCGGTAGGTGGCACAGTACGCGGTGTCCTTGAAGCGGGAGAACGTCTTAATCGGTGCCTGGGAGTAGCGGCCATAGATGTGGATCTGCTCACGGGACACAGAGCACGAGAGCGTTTCTCCCCCGCCGCGGGTCAGCGACTCAAATGAACGAGAAGGAGCCGAGGGCTGTCGCTCAACTCACCCTGGAAGAGGCTGTGACGGCGTAGTTGAAGGGAGAGCAGGGGGAGAAGTCGACTTTGGTCACGGCGCCAAATTCCTTGATCTGAACAGGAGTCTGTGGAAAACACTGCAATGTCAGAATCGTCCCGCTGGTCATCCTGAAGAAATCTCAGGCTGAGGTTACGTTTTATTTGAAGATGAGGTACAAAATTTGAATTGCAAATTTCAAAACTGCCCTTTTTTTTACAATAATATGACAAGAAGAGAATGGATACAATTTTGTTTTGTTGAGGAGATATCTATTTAGTCATTGTTTTAATTGTGTTTTAATTAGTAATTTAATTAATCTAATTTAACTATCAAAATACTGAAGAAATGCTTTATATTACTTACTGAGCATGCATTATGTGTGCAGCACTACACTAGGGGCGTGGGAAAGTACATAAAAGACCCAATCGTGCCCTCAAGGATCTTACAAAACTAAACTTTTTCTCTGCAATTTACGTGCTTACCTTGAAATTCTTCCAGTACAGTGTATCGTGGGTGATATTGAGCACACTAAGTGCTCAATAAATGCCACTGATTGATTGGCTCATGCTGGGCTCTGGAATGCTATGTGCCCACAAGGAACTCAAAATACTGAAGAAATGCTCTATATTACTTATTGAGCATGCATTATGTGTGGAGCACTACACTAGGGGCGTGGGAAAGTACATAAAAGACCCAATCGTGCCCTCAAGGATCTTATAAAACTAAAATTTTTCTCCGCAATTTACGCGCTTACCTTGAAATTCTTCCAGTACAGTGTATCGTGGGTGATTTTTTCACCAAGCTTTGGATAGGTCTGAATAACTACAGGCTTATAGCTAGCCATTATTTCTTTTCATGCATTCAATCAATTTCCCCCACAAAAGAGGGAAATCTTTCCAAATCAGATTATCTTTATTATTGCAATTTCCCTTTGGAAAAATCTGGAAAAGAATAAAAGACGTTAAAATCGTGCATTAAAAACGTATTCAAATTCCTTTTCATTTGCCAGTCCCCACCCCACGTTTTGTTACTATTTTAAAGAGGAAAGAATAATCAGAATATTGCACACTTGAATGCCAATCAGCCATACCTAAAATCCTAAATTCAAAAATCGGACTTTGGCTGCAAATGAACACTTTTTACGGTATTTGTTAAGTGCTTATTATGTGGTCTTTTAGACTGTGAGCCCACTGTTGGGTAGGGACTGTCTCTATATGTTGCCAATTTGTACTTCCCAAGCGCTTAGTACAGTGCTTTGCACATAGTAAGCGCTCAGTAAATACAATTGATGATGATGATAGGCACTCTGCTAAACACTGAGGTAGATACAAGTCAATCAGTTTTGTCATTGTCATTGTCAGCTCAGTCTTAACCCCCAGTTTACACATGAGGTAACTGAGGCACAGAGAAGTGACTTTGCCCAACGTCATGCAACAGACAAGTGGTGGAGCCGGGATTAGAACCCAGGTCCTTCTGACAGGCCTGGGCTCTATCCATTAGGCCACACTGCTTCCCCTTCAAAAATTCCCACTACAGTTAAACTGGCACTACTCACTGTAATTTCTTTACATTAGGTCTGAGGCTACTAAATCAAGCCGCAAAGAAGTCTTGCCCAGCTTAGCTCAGCATGAGAAGCTGGGATAATCAAGACATCAATCAGTTAATAGTATTTAAGTGCCCAAGGTGTACCGGCACTGTACTGAGCGCTTGGGAGAATTAAAATAAGACACAACCCCTGCCCCTCAGGGATCTTAGAGTTTAGCAAGGGAGACAGTGTGATCAAACATTCAGAGAAGAACGATGTTACCATAACTAAAACATCCCAGGAG
Organism: Tachyglossus aculeatus; assembly: GCF_015852505.1. NCBI lineage: Eukaryota > Metazoa > Chordata > Mammalia > Monotremata > Tachyglossidae > Tachyglossus > Tachyglossus aculeatus. The sequence continues at coordinate 14,521,928 of NC_052088.1, forward strand.
ACACTTCTATTACTCTTTGGACTATATATATATATATATATATATATATATATATATATATATATATATATATATACAAAACCAAACATACTAACAAAATAAAATAAATAGAATAGATTACAAGTAATCTACAAGTAGTACAAGCAAAATCAATCAATAAATAAAAATAAATAAATAAATAGAGTAATAAATATGTACAAACATATATATATACATATATATCAATCAATCAATATATATATACATATATATCAATCAATCAATATATATTATATATAATATATATTGATTGATTGATATATATAATATATATATTGATTGATTGATATATATGTATATATATATGTTTGTACATATTTATTACTCTATTTATTTATTTATTTATTTTTATTTATTGATTGATTTTGCTTGTACTACTTGTAGATTACTTGTAATCTATTCTATTTATTTTATTTTGTTAGTATGTTTGGTTTTGTTCTCTGTCTTCCCCTTATAGACTGTGAGCCCACTGTTGGGTAGGGACTGTCTCTATATGTTGCCAATTTGTACTTCCCAAGCGCTTAGTACAGTGCTCTGCACATAGTAAGCGCTCAAAAAATACGATTGATGATGACGATGATGACTGTCTCTGTATGTTGCCAATTTGTACTTCCCAAGCGCTTAGTACAGTGCTCTGCACATAGTAAGCGCTCAATAAATATAATTGATGATGATAATGATGACGACTAACACAATGTGTGAATACAACTTAAGTCACCCATGATTCATTTTGATTAGCGTCTCAAATCTGGTGCAAGTTCCCCAAAAGTAAAACGAACTGCCTGAAATGAAACTTGTCAAATGCATAGCTTCCAAACAACTTGGATCACAAATGAGCATGAATGTAAACTATATTGCATATTTTACATATTGTACACTCTAGTGCCTATTGTTTTTTTAATGGTATTTGAGTGCTTTAGTATTTGTTAAACACTTACTATGTGCTAGGCACTGTTCTAAGCAATGGGGTAGATGCAAGGTAATCAGGTTGGGCACAGTCCATGTTCCACATTGAGTTCACAGTCTTAATCCCTATTTTACAGATGAGGTAACTGAGGCCCAGAGAAGTTAAGTGACTTGGCCAAGGTCACACAGCAGACAAGTGGCAGATCCAGGATTAGATCCAAGGCCCTTCTGACTCGTGCCTTTATCCACTAGGCCATGCTGCTTCTTTACTTTAGTAAGTGCTTACTATTGCCAGGCACTGTACTTAAGCGCTGGGATTAATTAATTCATTCAATCGCATTTATTGAGTGCTTACTGTGTGCAGAGCACTGTACTAAGCGCTTGGGAAGTACAAGTTGGTAACATATAGAGACGGTCCCTACCCAATAGCGGGCTCACAGTCTAGAAGGGGGAGACAGACAACAAAACAACACATATTAACAAAATAAAATAAATATAATAGTAAGTATGTACCAGTAAAATAGAGTAATAAATCTGTACCAACATATGTACAGGTGCTGTGGGGAGGGGAAGGAGGTAGGGCGGGGGGGGGGGGATGGGAAGGGGGAGGAATCAATCAATCAATCGTATTTATTGAGCGCTTACTGTGTGCAGAGCACTGTACTAAGCGCTTGGGAAGTACAAGTTGGCAACACATAGAGACAGTCCCTACCCAACAGTGGGCTCACAGTCTAGAAGAGTGGGCTCACAGTCTAGAAGGAATGGATACACGCAGATCGGGTTAGATTGGAGATTGAATTGTTAGATTGAAGCAGACTGGATTCGAACCCAGGTCGTTCTGACTCCCGTGCTCTATCCACTAGGCCATGCTGCTTCTCTGTTACTCCATATTTCGTTCATAATCATCACTATCAATGGTACAATGGTACTTATTGAGTGCTTTACTGTGTGCGGAGCACTGCACTAAGCACGTGCGAGAACACAATACAACAATAAACAGACGCATTCCCTCCCCACAATGAGCTGACAGTCTAGAGGGAGGGAGCCAAACATCAATAAAAATAGATTACAGATATGTACATAAGTTCTGGGGCGGGGAGGACGGACAAAGGGGGCAAGTCAGGGTGATGCAGAAGGGAGTGGGAGATGAGGAAAGGGGGGCTTAGTCTGGGAAGGCCTCTTGGAGGAGGTGTGTCTTGAATAAGGCTTTGGAAGGGGAGGAGAGTAACTGTCAGATTTGAGGAGGGAGAGCTTTCCAGGCCAGGGGCAGGACGTGGGCTAGGGGGTCGGCGGTGAGATAGGCAAGATCGAGGCCCAGGGAGAATCAATCAATCAATCGTATTTATTGAGCGCTTACTGTGTGCAGAGCACTGGACTAAGCGCTTGGGAAGTACAAGTTGGCAACATATAGAGACAGTCCCTACTCAACAGTGGGCTCACAGTCTAGAAGGGGGAGACAGAGAACAAAACCAAACATACTAACAAAATAAAATAAATAGAATAGACATGTACAAGTAAAATGAATAAATAAATCAAGTAATAAATATGTACAAACATATATACAGGTGCTGTGGGGAAGGGAAGGAGGTAAGATGGGGGGGATGGAGAGGGGGGCGAGGGGGAGAGGAAGGAAGGGGCTCAGGGAGAAGGTTAGCACTAGAGAAGCCAAGTGTGTGGGCTGGGTTGTAGAAGGAGAGTAGCGAGGTGAGGCACAGGAGGGGAGGCAAGGTGGTGGACTGCTTTCAAGCCAGTAGGAGTTTTTGTTTGATGCAGGTGGATAGGCAACCACTGGAGTTTTCTGAGGAGTGGGGTGACACGTCCTGAACTTTTTGGTAGAAAAATAAGAAGAAGAACGGCATTTGTTAAGCACTTACTGTGTTATCAGGTTGTCCCAGGTGGGACTCACATTTTTAATCCCCATTTTACAGATGAGGTAACTGAGCCACAGAGAAATTAAGTGACTTGCCCCAAGTCACACGGCTGGATTAGAACCCACGACCTTACACTCACAAGCCTGTGCTCTTCCCACTGGGATCTGACCCCACGATCTCTGACTCCAAAGCCCAGGCTCTTTCCACTGAGTCACGCTGCTTCTCTATGAATGAATGAATGAATACTAGGGGCTAGGGTAGATGCCAGCTCATCAGGTTGGGCCATCCCGGTCGCACGTGGGACTCCCGGTTTTCCTCCCCATTTTCCAGAGGAGGGAAGTGACTTGCCCACGGTCACGCAGCAGACAAGCGGAGGAGGCGGGATTAATAGTAATAATGGCATTTATTAAGCGCTTACTATGTACAAAGCACTGTTCTAAGCACTGGGGAGGTTACAAAGTGATCAGGCCGCCCCATGGGGGGGCTCACTGTCGTAATCCCATTTTACAGATGAGGAAACTGAGGCCCAGAGAAGTGAAGTGACCTGACCAAAGTCACCCAGTTGACAGTTGGCGGTGCTGGGATTAGAACCCATGACCTCTAACTCCAAAGTCCAGGCTCTTTCCACTGAGCCACACTGCGAGTTTTGGATTAATCATGGCATTTATTAAGCGCTTACTATGTGCCAAGCACTGTTCTAAGCGCTGGGGACGTTACAAGGTGATCAGGTTGTCCCACGGGGGGCTCAGTCTTAATCCCCATTTTACAGATGAGGGAACTGAGGCCCAGGGAAGTGAAGCAACTTGCCCAAAGTCACCCAGTTGACAGTTGGCGGAGGCGGGATTAGAACCCACGACCTCTAACTCAAAAGCCCGGGCTCTTTCCACTGAGCCACACTGCGGGTTCTGGATTAACGGTGCTCTGCACACAGTAAACGCTTAACAAATGCCATCATTGGGCAGGGGCCGTCTCTATATGTTGCCAACTTGTAGTTCCCAAGCGCTTAGTACAGTGCTCTGCACACAGTAAGTGCTCAATAAACACGATTGATTGATTGATCATTATTATTATTATTATTATTTATTAAGCGCTTACTATGTGCCAAGCACTGGGGAGGTTACAAGGTGATCAGGTTGTCCCACAGGGGGCTCAGTCTTAATCCCCAGTCTACAGATGAGAGAAGCAGCGTGGCTCGGTGGAAAGAGCCCGGGCTTTGGAGTCGGAGGTCATGGGTTCGAATCCCGCCTCCTCCGCCACTTGTCAGCTAGGTGACTTTGGGCAAGTCACTTCTCTGTGCCTCACCTCACTCATCTGTAAAATGGGGATGAAGACTGTGGGCCCCACGTGGGACAACCCGATCACCTTGTATCCCCCCCAGCGCTTAGGACAGTGCTTTGCACATAGCAAGCGCTTAACAAAGGCCATTACTATTACCAGTCTTCACCCCCATTTTCCAGATGAGGTAACTGAGGCTCAGAGAAGTATCTCGTTCTCGCCTGTCCCGCCATCGACCCCCGGCCCACGTCCTCCCCCGGGCCTGGAATGCCCTCCTTCCCTCTGCCCATCCGCCCAGCTCGCTCTCTTCCTCCCTTCAAGGCCCGGCTGAGAGCTCACCTCCTCCAGGAGGCCTTCCCAGACTGAGCCCCTTCCTTCCTCTCCCCCTTCTCCCCCCCCGCCTTACCTCCTTCCCTTCCCCACATCACCTGTATATATGTATATATGTTTGTACGTATTTATTACTCTATTTTCTTTCTTTATTTATTTTACTTGTACATATCTATTCTATTTATTTTACTTTGTTAGTATGTTTGGTTTTGTTCTCTGTCTCCCCCTTCTAGACTGTGAGCCCGCTGTTGGGTAGGGACCGCCTCTAGATGCTGCCAACTTGTACTTCCCAAGCGCTTAGTACAGTGCTCTGCACACAGTCAGCGCTCAATAAATACGATTGATTGATTGATTAAAAGATGTCTAAAAGTCTACAGCTGAGAGAAGCAGCGTGGCTCGGTGGAAAGAGCCCGGGCTTTGGAGTCGGAGGTCATGGGTTCGAATCCCGCCTCCTCCGCCACTTGTCAGCTGGGTGACTTTGGGCAAGTCACTTCTCTGGGCCTCGCTTCCCTCATCTGTAAAATGGGGATGAAGACTGTGAGCCCCACGTGGGACGACCCGATCACCTTGTATCCCCCCCAGCGCTTAGGACAGTGCTTTTTGCACACAGTAAGCGCTTGATAAATGCCATTATTATTACCAGGTTGTCCCACGGGGGGGGCTCACAGTCTTCACCCCCATTTTCCAGATGAGGTAACTGAGGCTCAGTGAAGGGACTTGCCCAAAGTCACCCAGCTGACAAGTGGCGGGGGCGGGATTAGAACCCAGGACCTCCTGCCTCGCAAACCCGGCGTCGTCTTACCTGGGCCCCGGCCCGGCCGTCGGCGGCTCCCCTCAGCGGCGGCCCGTCACGTGCGGCCCCTCAGCGGCCGCCATCACACCCCCCGCCTCACTTCCGGGCCCGTCGCTGGAAAATGACGTCGCCTCCCGCACCGCCCCTCCGCGGAACAGACCAATCGCGGCGGGGCCGACGCGCACGCGCGCCGGAGCCGACCAATCCCCGGCGGCTCCCGCCCGCCCCTAGTGGCCGGCGGAAGGGAGGCGCCCGCGCTGTCTCTGGTCTCGGCGGGGAGGGGGCCGGAAGTGACGTCGGAGGCCGTTGCAACCGGAGGTCCGCGGTGACGGCGGCCTGGACGGAGCGCAGGTAACAGGCTCCCTGAGACCATCCATAGAATAATAATAATAATAATGATAATAATAATGGCATTTGTTAAGCGCTTACTATGTGCAAAGCCCTGTTCTAAGCGCTGGGGAGGTTACAAGGTGATCAGGTTGTCCCACGGTGGGCTCCCTGAGACCATCCCCCCCGCCTTACCTCCTTCCCCTCCCCACAGCACTTGTACATAATAATAATAATATCATTTATTAAACACTTACTATGTGCAAAGCCCTGTTCTAAGCGCTGGGGAGGTTACAAGGTGATCAGGTGGTCCCACGGGGGGCTCCCCGAGACCATCCCCCCCGCCTTACCTCCTTCCCCTCCCCACAGCACCTGTATAGAATAATAATAATAATAATGGCATTTATTAAGCGCTTACTATGTGCAAAGCACTGTTCTAAGCGCTGGGGAGGTTACAAGGTGATCAGGTGGTCCCACGGGGGGCTCCCCGAGACCATCCCCCCCGCCTTACCTCCTTCCCCTCCCCACAGCACCTGTATAGAATAATAATAATAATAATAATAATAGCATTTATTAAACGCTTACTATGTGCAAAGCACTGTTCTAAGCGCTGGGGAGGTTACAAGGTGATCAGGTTGTCCCACGGGGGGCTCCCTGAGACCATCCCCCCCCCGCCTTACCGCCTTCCCCTCCCCACAGCACCTGTATCTAATAATAATAATAATAATGGCATTTATTAAGCGCTTACTATGTGCAAAGCACTGTTCTAAGCGCTGGGGAGGTTACAAGGTGATCAGGTTGTCCCACGGGGGGCTCCCCGAGACCACCCCCCCCGCCTTACCTCCTTCCCCTCCCCACAGCACCTGTATATAACAATAATAATAATAATAGCATTTATTAAGCGCTTACTATGTGCAAAGCCCTGTTCTAAGCGCTGGGGAGGTTACAAGGTGGTCAGGTTGTCCCACGGGGGGCTCACAGTCTTCATCTCCACTTTACAGATGAGGTCACTGAGGCCCAGAGAAGTGACTTGCCCCAAGTCACACAGGTGATAATCGGCGGAGGCGGGATTTGAACCCATGACCTCCGGCTCCAAAGCCCGGGCTCTTCCCACTGAGTCATGCTGCTTCTCTACCCACATCCACCCACCCTCCTCAGTGGACTAGATGGGCCTTCCCTTTTCCTTCCAGAACTCCTCCCCATGGCTCATCTGGGCGCCGGATCTTCTTTGCCACTGAATTGGTGACCTGGGATCCTGAAGAAAAATGATGAACTCAGTATACTTCCAGAAGTCATTTGTATTTTGTATTCCTCTTATCTCAATAGAAATATATATTCTCCTTGAATGTGTATATAACTCCTTGAGGGCAGGAACATTTCAATTTGCTCTCTGTGCTCTGCCCATCCGCCAAGCTAGCTCTCTTCCTCCCTTCAAGGCCCTGCTGAGAGCTCTCCTCCTCCAGGAGGCCTTCCCAGACTGAGCCCCTTCCTTCCTCTCCCCCTCGCCCCCCTCCATCCCCCCCTTCTTACCTCCTTCCCTTCCCCACAGCACCTGTATATATGTTTGTACATATTTATTACTCTATTTTACTTGTACATATCTATTCTATTTATTTTATTTTGTTAGTATGTTTGGTTTTGTTCTCTGTCTCCCCCTTTTAGACTGTGAGCCCACTGTTGGGTAGGGACGGTCTCTATATGTTGCCAATTTGTACTTCCCAAGCGCCTAGTACAGTGCTCTGCACATAGTAAGTGCTCAATAAATACGATTGATGATGATGATGATGCTGTGCTCTCCCAAGTACTAAGGTACTAAGGTATTGTACTAAGGTACAATAAGTACTTGGTACTAAGTACCAAGTACTAAGGTATTGTACTAAGGTACAATACAGTCAACTTGTAATAAATACTTTCGATTGATGAGCTATTGTAATCATTATCCTTCTGTTCAGTTACAGGTTTTCACATCTCAAAAAGACAGTGAATCCCGGCCTCCCGGAGCAGAAATCCACGGAGGCAATGAGGAACTATTTTAGATTCTAAAACTAAGATTGAAGTGATGGCCTCAACGGCAAATCTGGATGTCGGAGTCCCGCTGATTGTGGAAAATTGCACAAGCAGCTACAGCCTCTCTGCTTTGCCCGACGTTAAAATCGAACACCAGCTGGACCCAAATCCAGAAGAAGGCCCCGCCCAGAGTGTCGCCATGGGAATGAAGTTCATCTTGCCCAATAGATTTGACATGAACGTGTGTTCCCGGTTTGTGAAGTCCTTGAATGAGGAAGACAGTAAAAATATTCAAGATCAAGTTAACTCTGACCTTGAGGTGGCATCTGTCTTATTTAAAGGTTGAAATTTATGGTATAAGTTATATTTGTTTTGTTTTTCTTTACCTATCACCTGTTGTTTTTTTTTTCTTCATTAACGGGAAAGAGGTTGTTAGAGATCATCCGGTGCTATTTTAAAACAAAAATTCAAATTCAGAGGCTTTTTAAAAATTAATGATAGATTTTTAAATGCTCTTTACCTGACTTCAGTATTCCTTATCAGTTCTTCACGTTAGTCCCCTGATTGTCTTCTTAAATTCCTAATGCAGGTATAGTGAAGTATTAAAATTCAGGTTTTCCTAGAAAACAAATGATATTCCCATCTCTGTCACTATGGGTGGTTTCGAAAAAACCATAATGCATACTAGCGTGATTCTTTTTGAAATCTGTGGGACGTCTTCGGGCAGAGCCTTTCCAGGAATACAAGTACTTTGCTTTATGGTCCAAAAAAGACTAGTCCAGACGCATGTACATTTCAGACTGTTGTGCAACTTACAATATAGCAGCAGGTTGTAAAGAGTCTGTGAACAAAATAAGACATATAGATGTATCTCTGAAACTGAAAATAGAAGAATGGCTTGCATTCAGGATGAAAAATCTGTGAAATCAGGATGTTGCCCTCCAGTGTTTCTGCACCAAGCGGGTTGAAGCTTTTTGTCTACTCCCCAAATCTAAATTAGTGTTTAATTTGCATCGAGGAAATCTTTATAAATGTTAGTCATCTTTTCAATCAATCAATTGTATTTATTGAGCGCTTACTGTGTTCAGAGCACTGTACTAAGCGCTTGGGAAGTACAAGTTGGCAACATATAGAGACGGTCCCTACCCAACAGTGGGCTCACAGTCTAGAAGATCTAATCTTTTGATTAGGTTTGATATAATGGAAAACAAAGTGTTCCGATTCAGGTCCCCAAATTTCCCAAATGGAAGGGAATTGTCCACCTCAGTTTATAACTATAAGTAGATTTATTTGATAAATACCCTGTGGTTCTCCAGAAACTGTCATGCTAAATCGGGAAATTTTTGTGTTCACTCAAGCGTGGAGGTTGCGTAGGTGAAGTTAAAAAATAAACTAAACCTTAGGAGTAGTCTAGGGTCAAAGTCATAAATGTAATGAAACTTAAATTGAGGTGGTTTGACTTTTTGATGGCAGATATCAAATAAATCATATTCCATTTTTTTTTAAGTACTCTAGCCATATCGGGCCTTTCCAACATGATTTAAAGTCTGATTTTTTTCTTATCTCAGTCATTCAAATTTTTTTATTCCTATTTTTATGTAGCTGAATGCAATATCCATACATCTCCTTCTCCGGGAATTCAAGTAAGGCATGTCTACACTCCATCAACCACAAAACATTTCTCCCCCATAAAGCAGTCGACTACTTTAACTAACAAACATAGAGGAAATGAGATCTCTACAACGCCTCTGCTAGTAAATTGTAAGTATTTCTCTATGCGGTGTCAGATTCCCTTTATAATTAGTTAATTTGTGGAGAAATTAGGGAAGGTAATAATAATTGTGGTATTAAGCATTTGCCGTGTGCCATAGTAAATTGTAAGTATTTCTCTAAGCATTGTCAAATTCCCTTTATAGTTAATTTGTGAAGAAATTAGGGAAGGTAATAATAATTGTGGTATTTGTTAAGCATTTGCCGTGAGCCAAACACTGAATTAAGCACTGGGGTAAATCAGCCATCATCATCAATGGTATTTGATTGAGTGCTTACTGGTGCAGAGCACTGTACTAAGTGCTTGGGAGCTTATAATACAAGAGAGTTGGTAGGCATATTCCCCTTCAAGACTGTAAGCTTATTGAGGGTAGGGAATGTGTCTGTTATATTGTACTCTCCCGAGCATTTAGTACAGTGTTCTGCACACAGTAAGCGTTCAGTAATACGTCTGTCTCCCCCTCTACACTGTAAACTTGTGGGCAGGGAATGTGTCTCTTATAGTGTTATACTGTGCTCTGCCAAGCGCTTAGTACAGTGCTCTGCACACAGTAAGTGCTCAACAAATACCTGGCTGACTGAAATTCCCTGCCCACAACAAGCTAGACGGGGAGACAGGTTAATATAAATAAATAATTTATAATATACACGTTCATCAGATAATCAGATGATGAGAGATGTCAAGGAAATCAGCCATCACAGTCCCTCCAAGCATTTTGTATCGTCTCTGTTGGCGTCGGAACGGTGGGCTGGGTGGACCATTGGTCAGACCCAGTGTGGCCTTCCTTATGTTCTTTTAAGTGATGGTTTTATCTTATTTCTCTCCTTCTCCCCGGGGTATGTCGAGAGAAACCTGCCCTAGGAGCAAGTAAGTTGTAAGGCTATAATATCAAATACGTAAACTGTCCCTATGAATTAAACCTGACAACTTGAAAGGGACATTGATGCTTTTAGGGATTTAGGACCCCTAACCACACACTTGACCTGTGAAAAGAAAACCCCCCAGAACCAACTGGGCGCCCACTGTTTGCAAAGCGTATTAGATCCTGGGCGTGGTATTTTACAAAGGACAAGTCTAATCCTGCCCGTAACTGTTTACAACCCGACGGGGGGATAAAAGATTAAAATACTTAGAGAGCAGCTGCAGTGAGGGGAACGCAGTCCAGGGAATTTAATCCAGGAAAAGGTGCAGGAAGAGGTGAGTCTTTTAGTAAAGTTTCGGAAGGGTTCAAGTGGTCTTTTTAATCATTATGGCTGTTTCTTGGCTTCTTCCTATTGAGTAAGCATTGCTGCTAATTCCTATCAAAGTCGTCTGTTATTGCCAGCCAGAAGGGCAATGAGATTATTGAGAAAGCAAAAAGAAAACACTATATGAAATCCAAAGCAAAACAAAGCCTCCAAGTCTCTGAGCAGAACCTGGCAGGTGGATTTATTTTATTTTGTTAATATGTTTTGTTCCCTGTCTCCCCCTTCTAGACTGTGAGCCCACTGTTGGGTAGGGACCATCTCTATATGTTTCCAACTTGGACTTCCCAAGCGCTTAGTACAGTGCTGTGCACACAGTAAGCGCTCAATAAATACGATTGAATGAATGAATGATTGAATGAATTGACCCAACGGGAGGGCCCCATGCATGTAATATGTCCCACTCCTTTTTTCCAGCCTTATCTGTTCACCAACTGGCTGCTCAAGGGGAGATGCTGTATTTGGCGACCCGCATTGAGCAAGGTGAGACTCGACTGGTGGTGGAGATTCTTCAAGTTGGTTTCTCTGGAGGATTTAGTTTTCGGCTCTTCAAGTTAATAAGGGTACATGTTAAATGCCAATAACATAATATGGAAGCAACAAGGCGTAGTGGATGAGAGCAGGGGGCTGGGAGTCAGAAGGACCTGGGTTCTAATCCTGGCTCAGCCGCTTGTCTGCTGTGTGACCTTGGGTGAGTCACTTAACTTCTCTGTGCCTCAGTTATCTGTAAAATGGGGATTAAAGCTGTGAGCCCGATGTGGGGCAGGGACTGTGTCCAACCTGATTAGCTGGCACCCACCCCAGTGCTTAGCATAGTTTCTGGCGCATAGTAAGCTTTTAATAAATACAAAAATAATAATCCTAACAACGTAGGCATTTGAGGTCTCCACCCACTACATGGATTTAGAGAAGAAAAACTGCTTGGATATAAATTTTACTGTTAGATTCTTCTCAGAGTGGAGAGAGGAGATTCTGTAGCCTCCTGCACAAATACATACTATATCTTCATCAGCATTTCTTTTACAATAATTGCCGATCAACAGTTCGTTCAGGACCATCTTCTAGACTGTGAGCCCACTGTTGGGTAGGGACCGTCTCTATATGTTGCCAACTTGTACTTCCCAAGCGCTTAGTACAGTGCTCTGCACACAGTAAGCACTCAATAAATACAATTGATTGATTGACCATTTATTTCTAGTCCTGGCTCGTATGAACAATGTGGACTGTTATTCACAGTTACGTAGATGTGTAAGAGTCTGCACAAATTGGCCTACCTGAAGAGATTACATTTAAGTAGATACCGGAGGCTGTTCAGTTTTTTGGTCCTTTTTCTAATTTGTAAAAATCTGTCAATAACCATAACTCCACCTGCAGACAGAGAATATGCTTATCCACTTTGTCACTTAGCTGTTCAATGCAGTGGGGTGACTTGTTTAAGCAGGCATTGATTTCTTGGTCCAGCTGAATAGCTTCCACAGCGCACTCCGTGCATAAATAATTCAAACCTCAATATGACACACAGCACGTATTTAAATACCTTAATGACCCAGAGCACTCTTCCAGTGCCTGGAGAGTGGTTTTAGAGTTTCCATATCATAAAGAAGTGTAATCCAGCAGAATTAAAGAAGCTCACAGGAACGATTTGGAAACCCTCGGAGTGTGGTGGAAGGCTCACCTTTTTAGTAAACTCCTCTTCTGGTTTCCTACAGTACCAAATTAGCTTACTTTGTTTTAGATTAGCAGACTCGCTCACACGTTCCCATCCCTCTCCCGTGTCTGTCTGTGCTGATGCTCCATCCCTGGCCTGACCTTCTTCACAAGTGTTAGCTCTGCTGCTCTCCTCTCCCTGGGCTACTCTGATGGCTCCCAAACCACTCCCACCGACCTTCCCCCTCTTCCCTGCTGTTTTTCCTCCTCAATTCCCCTTATTGAACCCCTCCAGGCACTCAGTCCTCCCTGCCATTCATCACCTGGGAGCCATCTGAGGCAGTCAGCTCTCAGAGGTGACCAGGCCAAAGCAACATCAGCTTCATAGATGAAAATAGTGTGCATCAGCCAAGTTAACTAGCCGTGTTATTCATGTTATTCAATGGTATTCAGCTGCACTGAGGAGGCATCAACATCCCAGAGCCCCCACAGTCCCCACACCTGGCAGGGGACAGACAGCCACACTCTGAATGACACTGGATTTTACATGGTATTTCTTAAGCACTTGCTATATGCCAGGCACTGTCCTAAGCGTTGGGGTGGATACAAGCAAATTGGGTTGGACGCAGTCCCTGCCCCACATGGGGCTCACGGTCAATCCCCATTTTACAAATGAGGTAGCTGAGGCACAGAGAAGTGAAGTGACTTGCCCAAGGTCACACAGCTGACAAGTGGCGGAGCCAGAATTAGAACCCGGGTCCTCTAACTCCCAGGCTCGGGCTCTACCCACTTGGTCACGCTACTTCTCAGTCCGGTTGTTGCATGGGCACGGTGCAGCCCAAGCGTAGCCCAGTTCTGAGTTTGAGCCATTGACAATTAAATTCTCTTTCAAACAGAAAACATAATCAATCATACGGATGAAGAAGGATTTACTCCTTTGATGTGGGCCGCTGCCCACGGGCAAATAGCGGTGGTGGAGTTTCTGCTTCAGAATGTAAGGACGGTTCCTTTGAATGCCCTATTTTCCACTCAGCCTCAGTCAATCCCATTAGCCTTCATCGTGTCTTGGGATAATCGACCCCGGGAAAAGGTCCCAAGGAAAGACCATCTTCAATGTTTTTCCCTTCCAGGGGGCCGATCCTCAAATTTTGGGGAAGGGGCGAGAGAGCGCGCTGTCGTTAGCCTGTAGTAAAGGCTACACTGACATTGTGAAGATGCTGCTGGACTGTGGAGTGGATGTCAATGAGTACGACTGGGTAAGCCCGAGGCTGCTACCCACCCGGAGAAAAGGCAGTAAGCGGTGGTCTCTTCCAAGTCTCAACCAGCGGTGGATTTCTGGAACACCGCTTGCTTTTGAGATTTTCCAAAGGTGGTTGGAAGGAAACGTCCTGAATGTATCATTCAGTGGTATTTATTGAGCGCTTACTGTGTGCAGTGCACTGCACTAAGCACTTGGGAAAGTACAGTACAAGAGTTGGTAGATGCAGTCCCCAGTTATAAGGAGCTTACAGTCTACAGGGGGAGGCAGATCTCCTGTCTGTAATGATTTGAGCACCAAATGTTTAAACTTAAGATGTAGAATTGCTTTCAGACCACTTTCCTTTTCAAGACTTTTCCCACGGCTACTTGATAGCAGGGCCAGATGACTGGATTCTTGCACAAACCCTCTCTCCTCCTTTGCAGAACGGGGGGACGCCTCTACTTTATGCTGTGCATGGAAATCACGTGAAATGTGTAAAAATCCTCTTGGGTAAGTACATTGAAAATCATGCCACCCGCGAGGAGTTACCGTGTGACTTCTACTTATGTATTTATTTGTTCTTTTAAAATAGAAAATGGAGCCGATCCAACTGCCGAGACGGACTCTGGATATAATTCTATGGATTTATCCGTAGCCCTGGGCTACCGTAGCGGTGAGTGTTTTAGAACAACAGGGCACGCAGATTGTAAACTGTTTAAACGATAATGTATTAGCGTGGCCTTGTATATTGCTTTCTTCAAAAACTTCTAGCCCCCAGCAACACTTATTAGGTCTGTCTCCACCAATGCCAGCGGACTCTTGAATGATACCGTGCTTTGATGCCCTGAGTTTTGATTGCTCCTCACAAGAGAAACAGCATGGCCTAGTGGATAGAGGACGGGCCTAAGAGGCAGAAGGACTTACTTGGGTTCCAGTCCCGGCTCTACCACTTGTCTGCTGGGTGACCTTGGGCCACTTCACTTCTCTGGGCCTCTTCCTCATCTGTAAAATGCAGATTGAGACATGAGCCCCTTGCAGGAACTGTGTCCAACCTGATTACTTTGTATATATACCCCAGTGCTCAGCACATAAAGCGCTTGGCTAATAGTCAGCACTTAACAGATACCATTACAAACAAACAGACACGCTTCTAGTAGCTCCTTAGCATATTGTATCTGCGAAATCATTTCCAGCCTTTACTTTAGTCAGTAGTACAGTACGAGTTGAACTCCACAGCCCAGCTTTGCTGTCAAAAAAGCGGAAGCCCGCTAGGTAAATTGAGGTACCCAGCCTCACCCAGGCTTAACTCCCTAACCCCAGCCCGGCATCCCTGAACAGTGGTGAGCTGTAAAGCCAGTCCTACATCTCTTAGGAAATTCTCCTTAGTTACAGGCCTCCTCCTTTTTTAAAGGAATGAATCAATCAGTGGTATTTATTGTGTGCGGAGCACTGTCTAAAGTGCTTGGAAGAGTATAACAATTGGTAGACGTTCTTTTTGTATGGTTATTATTTGTTTAGCTCATAAGGTGTTTCCAGGGACAGTGTGTGGATCCAAAAGCCAGACAGTGAGAAAACAGGATAGAAAGAACACCGATTCTTCTGAAATGTGGTGTTGGAGACAGCTTTTGCAAATACCATAGACTGCCCGAAAAACAAACAACAAATTGGATTGAATTGGATTGAAAAACAAATTGGATTTTGGAGCAAATTAAACCAAAGTGGTCTTTGAAAGGCCAGATGACTCGACTCAAATTAGCATATTGTGGACACAATCAGGAGGTCTAATTCTCTGGAGAAGACACTATTGCTAGGAAAGATCCAGGGAAAATGTGGAAGAGGCAGATCAGCAGCTAGATGGATAGAGAACATAACAATGATAACGGAAGAACCATTAGAAAGATTGCAGATTATGGCAGAGGGCAGGAGGTTCTGGAGAAAGTAGATCCATGGAGTCGCTATGAATTAGAAATAACTCGACGGCACATAATTTTAATAATAATAATAATGTATGAAGCCCTGCACTAAGCATTGGGGTAGATACAAGCTAATCAGGCTGGACACAGTCCATGTCCCACATGGGGCTCACAGTCTTAATCCCCTTTTTTCAGATGAGGTAACTGAGGCTCAGGGAAGTGAAGTGACTTGTGCAAGGTCACTCCAGCTCTGCCACTTGTCAGCTGTGTGACTTTGGACAAGTCACTTAACTTCTCTGAGCCTCAATTTCCACATCTGTAAAATGGGGATGAACACTGAGCCCCACATGGGACAACCTGTCACCTTGTAACCTCCCCAGCGCTTAGAACACTGCTTTGAACATAGTAGGCACTTAATAAATGCCATAAAAAAAAAGTGGCAGAACTGGGATTAAAACCCAGATTCTTCTGACTTCCAAGCCCTGTTTCCTTGTCTACAACAAGCTTACAAGTCTAGAGGGGGAGACAGACATCAATATAAATAAAAAATGAAGGTTGTGTTTGACCATTTCATTTTTTTTATATAGGGATTAGGATTTTTTTTTTGATGACATCATAGTAACCACATTGCTTTTCTGTTTTAGTTCAACAGGCTATTGAGTCCCATTTATTGAAGCTCCTTCAAAACATCAAGGAATAGACTTCGTTCAAGAAAATGTTTTGTGCTCAATAGTCTGTGTTTTTTTCAGCCCTGACAAGTGATAATGATTTGTTTACTACTTAAAATTTTACCTCAATCTCCATATTTGCTGTTTCAGTAGATCTTCCTCCACATAATCCACTGAAGTTAATAGTCTCTGTTAATTGTCCATTTTGTAAATGTGTTTTATTGTATATTTAAATATGTAAGTTAATGTTTCGTTGCATGAAAACTTTTCAAGAAAACCCAATTTCATCAGTCTTCATATCAAGGACAGTCATTTGACACCGTGAAGTCTTTCCACACCGCTCTGGCTTCCCTGTCCTATTCACCTCTTGGCTATAAAAAGATTAGGTGAATGGGGATAGAAGACAAGCTTCCTTTATTAGTAGGAATAGTATTTATTAAGTGCTTACTGTATGCAGAGCACTGCACAAAGCGCTGAGAAAGAATACACACCTGATATTCCAGGTGCCTCACAATCTAAAAATCGGGGGGCTCGGGGTTTTGGGACAAGACACAGCAGGAAGGATGCAATCAGGTAAAGACAAACCATGCGTAAGAGGTTCTCTGCAGGTTCTGGGGCTGCACTGAGGAGCCACAGGCAAGAAGTGGAGGTGCCATCACATCTCCACATCGGGCTCCAAGTGAAACTAAGGACTCAACCAAGAAGACACCATAAAAGAACAAGAGTGCACCAGCCCGGCAGCAAAGGGGACCTGTAGGGCCCTCCTGAAATTTTTAGAGGCTGTTTGAAATCCCCTGCAGCCTGGCAGGCACAGGGCCGGGATGGACCGGGTCCCCCGGGCATGTCGCTGGACCGTGTTTATTGTTCAAAAGTACAAAAAGTGCACAAAGTGTGATCGTTTACAATCAGTCCCTATTAAAATACCGTGTCATTTGGCATGCTTGTTTTCAGATGTATCGGATTCCATTTCTTTTTAAGGCATTCTCACTAAAGGGACAAATTCATCTTTGCTTTGGGGAAAATGGAATATAATCAAGATGATATAATAGTCCAATCTCTACCCAAGCAAATGCTTCCTAGGGAAAACTTCCCCCCTGGGGGAAGTTAAGTAATGCTTCAAGAACAAGTTTCCATTCCATCCTTTGGGCTGGTCCATCAATCAATCAATAGCATTTATGGGGAGTCTAATATACACAGAGCACTGTACTGAGCCCTGGAGAGAGTTAGAAAGCCTGAACCCTGCCATTAAGGAGCTTGGGTACCAGCAGGATAGCAGATGCTTAAATTAGAGGTAGCAGAGCAATCTCGTATATAGGAAGTGTGTGTAGATCCACAGTGGTTGCGGTGCCTAGTACTTGGGTGGTGCAGAACTGAAGTGACACTGGAGGACATGAGATGGGGGGGGTTCAGTGCCGTGAGGGCAGGGAACACATCTCCCAACTCTGACGTGTACTCCCAAGTGCTTAGTACAGTGCTCTGCACACAAAGTGCTCAGTAAATAGCCTTGATTGATTGATTGACTGCTGAGAGATCACTCGGAGAAGGCTTCCCGGTGGAGACGCGATCTCCCATGGGGCACCACCCCGAGGGACAGCCCAACCCCATAAAGCAGCATGATGGAAAGGATCCTGGCTTGGCCACTAACACCATTTCCCAGCCAGTGCTGAAACTGTCCTGGACCACTGAACTCAGGACTTCTTGCATTTAGTTAAAATGGTAACTTTGGATTACTAAAATGAAGTAGTATAGTGATGTTTATCGCTACAGAAATGAACAGAATCATTAAGGAATTTCATAGCACCTCTCCAGAGGTGTTGGAAGAAATCCTAATTTCAAACATGGAAGTTATGGGGAAAATGTATCCCAGGAGACAAGCACATTTTCAAGAAACATGAAGCAGTTGTGGTGTGGGGTCTAATTAAATCATCAATCATCATCAATCTTATTGAGCGCTTACTGTGTGCAGAGCACTGTACTAAGCGCTTGGGAAGTACAAATTGGCAACATATAGAGACAGTCCCTACCAAACAGTGGGCTCACGGTCTAAAAGGGGGAGACAAAACCAAACATACTACAAAATAGAATAGATATGTACAAGTAAAATAAATAAATAAATACCTCTCCCAACTTAAACAGTAGTGAGTACAGGAAGTATAACAGAGAATATCATGAAAATAACTTCTTTATGGTATTTAAGCGCTTACTATGTGTGTCCAACTACTGTTCTAAGCTCTGGGGTAAGTACCAGTTAATCAGGTCAGACAGTCCCTGCTGCCACATGAAGCTCACACTCCTGAGTAGGAGGGGGAGGAGGAATTTTGCAGATAATAATTATGGTATTTGTTAAGCGCTTACTATGTGCCAAGCACAAAGAACCTATGCGAGGCTCAGGCCAGAAATGATGTTGACAACCTCAATAGCCTCGATTTAGATGGCCACTTACTCGTCCAGTGTCCCGCCCTGATGTCGGCCCAGGATATCAAGAGCCCTGCCCTGGGAATCAAAACACCTGGGTTCTAGCCCCATTTCAGCCTGGAGCTGGCTAATGGGGGCCGGAGCAGGGAGACCATCCAGGCACTTCACATGCTGCACCTCTGCCTGCCTCATTTGTTGCACTGCACAAGGCAATCAAATTTATTGAGTGCTTACTGTGTGCACAGCACTTGGGAGAATACAAGGTAACATAGTTGGAGACATTCCCTGACCACAGTGAGCTTAAGGTCAGAGCAGGAGACAGACATTAATATAACGGATTAGGGATATGTCTATAAAGGGCTGTGGAGCTGAGGGACGGATGAACAAAGGGAGCAGATCCAAGTGCAAGAGCACTGTAATAATAATGATAGTCAATCCCTCCGCTTGGAATTGGGGGAGAAGGGGGAGAGGGAGGTGTGGTATTTACATGCATATGGGTAATTCCCCACCACCACACCCCACAACCTTTCTAGCCATACCACAGGGCCCTATATCCATGTCAGCTGCATTGAGTGAGTTCGGCCTCTGCAGATATCCACTGACCTGTTAGCTGCAGAGCGATAAGTTCAGGACAAGGCGACCAAGGAATCTCCCTGTGAGCCAACAGAACACACTTTTTTTAATGGTATTTAAGTGCTTATTATGTGTCAGGCCCTGTTCTAAGCACTAGATGTGCAGGCTGTTGGCAGAGCCTGGCTGTAAAAACATTTGAGCCCCTACTGGGGGTAGAACTGTAATCTACGAGGATAGTAGGCCCCAGTAGGTAGTTTATTCATGTAACATTCTCCTTCCTGGGAATTACATTTCCCTAGATCTCCAAGGACATTTCTCCAAATCCTTAGGAAGGATGCAGAATTGGACTAAAGTTACCCAGGAAGAGCTAGAAAAAAAATCTAGTTGGGCAGTTTTTAAATTTGGGCAAGGTGAGATTTCCCCCACCTCCTCTTCCCTGTTTTTGCCCCTCTCCCTCCTCCCAACTCGGTCACGCATCCACTTCTTTCCCATATTGGAGTTCAGGTCAAGCACATGTGCTCAGATCCAAGAAAACCTGAGTGTTTTATTGAAATTTAAGTAGTTATGGAAGCTTGTAGAACTGGTGAAATGGAGGAATTTGTATTTAACTTCTCTCTCTCCTTTTCCTCTCCGAATTCAAAGTCAACTTCTGTGTTTGAGAATGCGTGGAACCACCATGAATTTTTCTACAGCTCTGCCACCACTAACCCTAACTCACCAGCTTTCTCAAATCACTCCAAGCGTAATAGTAGCCATTCTGGGAGGGGAACCCTAAATCCTAGAGATTTTCAAACTCCCTTTGTATGCCTACTGAGAGCAACACACTAAAGTAAGTGTTTGAAGTAAGCATAAATACAACAGAAACACCAGTCACACAGTATGTGATCTGAGTTTCTCCCCTTTACCTGCTACCCGAAGAAGCAGGTTATCTGTTAACTTTCAATTTCACAAAATCAGCCCAATCCCTATTCTCTATTTATAGTATTTGAGCACTCTGTGACAAGCCCTAACCTAAGCTCTGGGGTAGATTCAGGATCTTCAGGTGGTTACCTAACTGTAGAATCCTTATCGAAGGCTAAGAACACCTGACCTCCACAGAAATCCCATCTGAGTGAACATGGGGAATAGGGAACTTAATTCAAACTAAAACCGTGTGGCAATTCCTTCCCTGATTCCCACGTAACTGTAAACAACTGGAGGTCAAGGATGGAATCTATTCCACTTAATTTCCTAGTGTAAAGCTACATGCTGACACGCCCTCAATAAAGATGAATTGATAAAGATGGCAAACACACAGTTTTATAGAATTATCTAAATGCCCGGGGGCGGGGGGTGTAAAACTAATCCTAGTAAACCCATCAAACCTCTGAGAGAATGAAATTATAACCCTAATCTAATTCTCTCACAGACTTGTCCTGGGTCTGAAATCTGGAATGTACTTGACCTGTTCTGAGCTAAACCCATAAACTACTCCCGATATGATCAATTATACGGTCGCATTTACTGAGTGCCTACTGCTGAGAACTGTGCAAGGCACTTGGAAGTGTAGAGGACTCATAGGAGCAATGCTCCCTGACCTCTAGGAGCTTACAGTCCAGCCAGGGGTAGACTCTGAAAAGCACAGCTGAACATTGGGTTGAAAGCTTTTTAGAGGGCCAGTTTCTTCCTCATGGTGAAATCGCCCCTTTGGATTTTCTCACCCCGAGAAAGGTCAAAGGTTACTAACCGCATATCGTCCGTCCCAGGGTCCGAAGCCAACTCCGAGGGTGGGTCCGACAGGCACGGACTGAGGGGGGCAGGGAGAAGCCAGAGCTTAATGAGGACAATTGCCATTTGGCAACAACTCATTCATTAATTCATTCATTCAATGGTATTTGAGTGCTTACTGCTTCCACAGCACTGTACTAAGTGCTTGGGAGAGTACAATATAACAATATTATAACAATTATACAATTATAATATTATAACAATACAATATAACAATAAACAGACACATTCCCTGCCCACAACGAGCTTACAATCTAGAGCTTACAATCAGACATTAGTATAAATTACAGATATGTACATAAGAGCTGTGGGGTTGGGAGGTGGGGATGAATTGAAGGGAGCAAGTCAACGTGACGCAGAAGGGAGAGGGAGAAGAGGAAAGGAGGGCTTAGTCAGGGAAGGCCTCTTGGAGGAGATGGAAGCAGCACGGCTTAGTGGAAAGAGCACAACGGGCTTGGGAGTCAGAGGATGTGGGTTCTAATCCTAGGTCTGCCACTTGTCACTTGTGTGGCTTTTGGCAAGTCACTTCACTTCTCTGTGCCTCAGTTACCTCATCTGTTTAATGGGGATTAAGACTGTGACTCCCATGTGCAACAACCTGATTACCTTGAATCCACCCCAGTGCTTGGCACAGTAAGCACTTAAATACCATCATTTTTATTTTTATTATTATTAAGGCTTAGAAATGGGGGAGAGTACTAGTCTTTGGGGTACTTGCGGATGGTAGACGCCTCTCTGCTTTCCCGTAACGGGCACATGTGACATGCGGAATGCCAGTTAAGAACCGTAATGTGATGATATGCAGAACCTCTTCAGAAATTTGAGAAGCACCATGACCCAAGACGCAGTGTGGCCTAATGGGTGTCAGAAGGGCCTGGGTTCTAATCCCAGCTCTGCCACCTATCTGCTGTGTGACCTTGGGCAAATTCATTCACTCATTCAATCGCATTTATTAAGCGCTCACTGTGTGCAGAACACTGGACTAAGCGCTTGGGAAGTACAAGTTGGCAACATATAGAGACGGTGCCTACCCAACAGTGGGCTCACAGTCTAGTCATTTCACTTCTCTGCATCTAAATTACCTCACCTGTAAAATGGGGATAAAGACTGTGAGCCCCATGTAGGATAGGGACTGTGCCCAACTTTAGGGAGGATGCAGAATCAGACTAAAGGAACCCAGGAAGAACTGGAAAAAAAATCAGTAGGTTGGGCAGAGCTTTTAAATTTAGGTGGGTGAAATCCCTTTCTTTCCCTGTTTTGCTCCTCTTCCTCCTTCTCCCAACTCTATCACGCATTTACTTCCTTCCTTCCCATAGCCAACAGCGTGTCCTGGGGATTAAGACTGTGAGCCCCATGTGGGACAGGGACCGTGCCCAATCTGATTCGTTCGTATCTACCCCAGCCCTTAGTACAGTGCCCGGCACATGGTCCGTGCTTAACAAACACCATTAAAACAAATCATCAGCACCTAGAAAGTCATTCAACTCCACAGCCATTGCACTTCCCTCCCAAGCCCCATGAACCCAGACGCCACTTCCAAGCAACAGATCCAATGGCAGTCCTGGGCCCCGTCTACTCCGCAACTCTGCCTCCTTTTCCATCCCAATTGGGATTTCCTGCCACTTGGAAGATTGGGACTATTAGACTATTAAGCTCCTTGAAGGAGCTCTCACAGGTAACCAAGGTACCATGCCCTGCCGTGCTCCAATGCAGGTCAGATTCAGGAAAATCAATCGATCAATCGATCGTATTTATTGGGTGCTTATTGAGTGCTTGGGAGAGTACAATATAACAAGGTTGGTAGACACATTCCCTGCCCACAATCTTACAGTTTAAATGGGGATAAAGTGTGAGGGAGGGCCCAATGCACTGGACTTTTGTTGGCTGGGAGGATTGATCACTGGAGGGGCTCGCCCGATTTCCATGTCCTCACACTTTAGGACTGAGACCATGCTTGTTTGGTTTTTGTTTTTTGTATTTATTTTAATGGTATTTGTTAAGTGCTGTCAAACACTGTTCTAAGCACTGACGTTAGAAGTTAATTTGGTCAGGTACAGCCCCTGACCAGCAGCACCTATAAAATCCCCATTTTCATACTTGAGGCACACAGAGAAGTTAAGGGACTTGCCCGAAGTCAGACAGCAAGCAACTGGCAGAGCTAGGATTAGAACCAGGGCCTCTTTCCACTAGGCCATGCTGTTCAGTCCCTGTTACCTGGAGAAGCAGCGTGGCTCAGTGGAAAGAGCCCAGGCTTTGGGGTCAGAGGTCATGGGTTCAAATCATGGGTTCAAATCCGACTCCACCAATAGTCAGCTGTGTGACTTTGGTCAAGTCACTTCACTTCGCCCAGGCTGTAGAAGCAGCGTGGCTCAGTGGAAAGAGCACGGGCTTTGGAGTCAGAGGTCATGGGTTCGAATTCCAACTCCACCACATGTCTGCTGTGTGACCTTGGGCAAGTCACTTAACTTCTCGGAGCTTCAGTGACCTCATCTGTAAAATGGGGATGAAGACTGTGAGCCCCACGTGGGGCAACTTGATCACCTTGTATCCCCCCCAGCGCTTAGAACAGTGCTCTGCACATAGTAAGCGCTTAACAAATGCCATTATTATTATTCTCCAGGCCTCAGTTCCCTCATCTGTAAAATGGGGATGAAGCCTGTGAGCCCCCCATGGGACACTTGATTACCATGTACCCCCCACAGCGCTTAGGACAGTGCTTTGCACATAGTAAGCACTTAATAAATGCCATCATTATTATTATTATAATACTTTTGATTACTTAAGCACTTGCTATGTGCCAAGCACTATATTAAGCCCTGAGGTAGAAACAATATAAGATAGTTACCCAACTGTAGAATATCAGTGCCCCCACGGATGGCATAGCTCCAGAAGGGAGAGTCAGGGCTAGAACCCAGGTCTCCTGATCTATGGAGCCAGGCTGTTCCTTGGAATCCCAAATATCATCATTAATGAATGGTCTGTCAGTAATCGTGACTTTCAAATGTGTTCCGGGTAGGCGTGGTCTCCAGGCATTGTTTGATCCTCCTCGGAACTGCAAGCTCTTGGGCTCTGAGTAACAGCAATGGTAGCAGTAATGGCAATTATTAAGTACTCACTGTGGGTAGAGCACTGTAGTAAATGCTGGGAAATGTACAGGTGGAAATCAGAGAAGTAGCGTGGCCAAGCGGGAAGAGCACGAGCCTGGGTGGGTTGTAACCCAAGCTACACCACGGTCTGCCGTGACTTTAACGTGTCACTTCTCTGTGCCTCAGTTCCCTCACCTGCAAAAAGGGATTTCAATACCTGTTCTCCCTCCTACTTAGACCGTGAGTCCAACGTGGGCCTTAATCATCTTGCATCTATCCCCATAAGTTAGTATATGCTTAGCATATAGTACGCACTTCAGACACCATTGTTATTATGCCCCAGTTGATTCTTCCAGCCCCATGGCACTTATGTACATATCTGTAATTTACTTATATTGATGTCTGTCTCCTTCTCTAGACTATAAGCTCGTTGTGGGCAGGGAATGGGTCTGTTATATTGGACTCTTTCAAGCGCTTAGTACAGTGTTCTGCACACGGTAAGCACTCAAACACAACTGAAGAGACAATGAAGAGGAAAGAGAATGAGCAGCACAGGACAAGGGGTGGGAAAGGAGAGAACGGATGAAACCGAGGAAAAAAAAAGAGGCCAATGTGGGAGGCCTAAGGACAGAGCTGACTGTGATGGCAGAAACAGGCACTCCACCTGCCTTCCAGATGGGCAGGGATGGGCACAGAGCCGGCCAGACAGAAATAATTTCTTTTAGACTGTGAGCCCACTGTTGGGTAGGGACTGTCTCTATGTGTTGCCAATTTGTACTTCCCAAGCGCTTAGTACAGTGCTCTGCACATAGTATGCGCTCAATAAATACGATTGATTGATTGATTGATTCTCCCAATTCCTTAAATGGGACCTGTCGTCCGTGCGAGACAGCAACTAAGTAGCTTGTTTCTTTGTGTGGTGTTCTGAACCCCTGTCTACCCCAACCTCTGCTCAGCAATAGGAGTTGGGAGTGCAGCATCAGAACAGACAGCGTTCGCGGGAATGGCCAAACTGAGAAGACCCAGGGTCTTTCCTTCTAGTTCTTCCAGGATCAGACAGTGGCAGTTTCCTACGTGTCCTCATCAATCTCCGCATCAAACAGAAACCCCTCCCCTCTCAGCTTTAAGACATTTTAACAGCTCCCCTCCTCCTAACCTCTCTGGATCTACCCAACCTTCTCATTGTACCTCAATCACATCATCCCTCCCACAGACCCATTGGCCACAAACTCTCTCCCCCTTTATATCCAACAGTCTCCACCTTCAAAGCCCTCCTAAAAATCAGATCTCCTCCAGAGGCCTTTCCAGACTAAGGCCTTTATTTCCCAACTGCCCTTCCCTCTGCATTGCCTATGCGCTTGGCCAGGCATCCCTTAAGCACTTTGGCACTCATCCCAGTCCCACAATACTTATATTCTTATAATTCATTTCCCATTATACATTTCAACATGATCCCCCCCAAAGATTATAAGCTCTTTGGGGGCAGGGATACCAGCTACCAACTCTGTTAACTCTCCCAAGCGCTCAGAACAGTGTTCCACACTGATCAACCTTCGGCAGCTCCTTTTGCCTGTAATTTATTTTAAGACGGTCTAAAAAAAAGTCAAGTGCCCTGGTTAGACTGCAAGCTCCTTAAGGGCAAGGGCTCTAATCTACCAATTCTCTTGTCCCCTTCCATATGCTTTCTTTGTACAGTAGTCCTACGCAAAGTAGGCGAGCAGGTCACACTCACGGTCATGAGAGCTATTGCTTTTGTCCAAACAGGCCAGCTCCTTAGCGGTCTACCCCAGCACTTACTATTCAAGTGCCCAGAACAGAAGACGTAGATTCTCAGACAAGGTTTGTGACTTGCAGAATGACTGCGGAGACCACTCTGATGAATCTGCAGAAAAGGGATAATTTGCTCGTGACATTTTCCTGGCGTAACTTTATCTCTAATTTCAAACTTCAATTTGACCCTAAAATTCCTCCTTCATTTATGGTATAAGTGCTTACTTGGGCCAAAGCACTGTGCTAAACACTGGGAAGGGTAGTGGAAAAAGCATGGGACTGGGAGCCAGAGGACCTGGATTCTAATCCTAGCGCTACTACTAATCTGCTGTATGACCTTGGGTAAGGCTATTCATTTCTCTGGGCCTGTTACCTTATTTGTAAAATGGGGATTAAGATTGTAAACCCTGCACTGTGTCTAACTGATTAGGTTGTATCTACAGCACCTGGTCCATAGCAAGCACTTAAATACCATAAAACACACACACACACTCTCTCTCTCTCTTACTCCATACTGATAGGAAAATTGAGACTATTAAAAACCCTGCAACAAAAATGCCTACTCACCTTAGAAAAAAATCCCAAAGGCAATGACTAATCCTAATTTTCAGTGATAACTGCCGCTCACCACAAAAGTTTTGATCCACCAAGTCAAGGAAAAATGACTTTTAAACTGAAGGCTTATAAGATGGCAGACCAAAGACAGCTAAATTGGCTTTCAAATAAATACTTGCCCAACCGGTTGCTTTGGGCTTGGGCTCCCTTGGACCTGCACTCAGCCTCTGACTCACTTCCTGCCCCTTGAGGTTTGCTGCAGCCTTGAATAAAAGAAAGTCTTCATCAGCAAACACGACAAAGGCCCAGGAAAGGCTTTGGGCCATTACGGCCCCAGCCAGTTACTTGTTAGCATTGAGAGAAACCCAAATATTGCCAATAGAAGTTAAATGCAGAGGGCTGGGGTTTTCCCATTCATTTCCTAGTTTCTTTGATCAGTACTACAATCAGTAAACATTCTGGATTAACCAATGAACCCCTGTGTGCTATATTTGACAGTGCTGCTAATTCAGATGTCAGGGAATTTAGCATTAAAACAACTGAATCCCATACTATGTCAAATTTGAAGCAGGACTGAACTCCCCAGAAAAAAATCCCACCTGTTGCCTCAAACCACGAGCCAGATTCCCATGGTTTAATTATGCTCGAGTTCAATAAGATGGAGGCCCCCATACACACTTAAAAGACTATGTACACCATCATTCATTAAAAAGAAAACAAACTGAATGAAATGAAAATGAATTGAGTATATAAGGCAAAGATTTATTAGCCTTTGTTTCAAACTTTATTTCCAGGCGTGTTCAGCTTAATTAGGCTGCAAAGAATGAATCGTGGGTAAGCAAGAACTGAAAAGAGCTGCAATGTCCAAGGGGCCTCAAGATATTAGATCTAATAACCTCATCAGATCTGTATACATAATTTTTTTTACAAAAAAAAAAAAAAGCAGTCACACGTGTTATAAAATAGCAGCTCCACATAGCTTTTTCAAGTTTTCACTTTCTTCAGAGGCTCTGAATTCAGTTTGCTTCATTCTTGGAAGCCTCATCAAAATTCTCAACAAGATCTGAAAAAGAAAATGACATGGGTTGAATCGGCCCCGAAAATTCAAGGCTGCCTACATCCAGTCGGTGGACATCGGTTCTGTTCATCATCATCATCAGTCGTATTTATTGAGCACTTACTGTGTGCAGAGCACTGTACTAAGCGCTTTGGAAGTACAAGTTGGCAACATATAGAGACAGTCCCTACCCAGCAGTGGGCTCACAGTCTAAAAGGGGGAGAGTTGAGGGGGTATTCCCATTGGCTCCTTAAGCTTTCATTATATGCCAGGGTAGAAATGATTCGATGAAACGTTAGCTGGGAGATGGCACGTTCCTGCCATTTTAACTGGCCTGCCTTGGCCAGGGCCTGCCAAAACCTGAGGGAGAAGCTTGTGTCCCCAGAAGCATTTGCCTCAGAGAGGTGTAAAGTCCTTAGCAGTACGGGCAGCTAAGCAACCCAATGCCTCAGCTGGGGTGGAGACAAGGAGATGGAGGTCTCTGCCTGCTCCACCCACCAGTCCAACAATGGGTTTTGTCTAGCTGGTAGTTCCCAAACTTTCTCATCTCATGATCTCCCCAATGTCCCCAGAAGCCGCAACCCGCTAGCCTCCTCCCAGAGCCCCCCCAAGGACCATCCCCTCCACCCGAGACACACCAAACTCTTGGCCTCAGACCACCATCTCCAGCTCTGACCTCCACCCTCCTAGCCTGGGACCAAAAAACCCCTATTTCTGAAGCCCTTTACATGGTCTTATAGCCCATAACTAAGGAGGATGTCCAGGTGTCCAGTCCACGAGAACAGTAAGGAGGCTGGCTCCTAGGGCAACTTCATCTGGCCCCCCAGCCTGGCGCATTCCAAGTCTGACACGATTTGAATGGTGGCTCTCTAGCCTATTAGCTATTTGAATCAATCAATCAATCGTATTTATTGAGCGCTTACTGTGTGCAGAGCACTGTACCTGTACAAGGGAATCCTGTCCCCTCCTAAATTCCCCACCCCCTTAGAAAAAATTGGCACCTCTGCCTAGCAGAGAAAGCTTCTCCCAAGGGTTGCGGATACCTCAGATGCCCATACAATCCACTCACTAGCCTGAAAGAAATACCCAACCACCACCACCAAATGGCACTGAAAAAACACAAAAGGGTGAGAGAAAACAAGGAAGAGGAAGGTGTGATCAAGAGACACCTTTTATAAATATTTACCAAGAGACACAGATCCCCAAGCTAAGCAAGCCCAGCATGACCAACAAAATGTCTCTCTGAAGCTAAAATCTTCCCATTATGGCCAATTTTCGTATATTTCGAACCCGACGGCGGGAAGAATTAGAGAACACTGTCCCTCCAGAGTGCACCCAGCTCATTACGGGCAGGGAACGTGGCAGCTAATTCTGTTGTACCGCACTTTCCCAAGGGCTTAAAGCAATGCTCTGCACGTAGTAAGCACTCAATAAATACCACTGATTGATCAATGTTGAATGGGGTTGAAAGAAACAGTTGTGTGCAAGCACCTAGCATTGGCACAGGTGAGAACGAGAACATCAGCGGGAGTTTTCCTTTGCACAAAAGAGTTCTATAAGAATCCAATCCCTCGCCATAGCAGAGCCGACTGCATATTCCTCTTTTAACAAGTACTGACTCTTACCTGGAACCTCGTCATCATCATCCTCACCAGTAGCAAGCGGTGCTTTCCCATCCACAGCTGCAACCATAAGCGTGACATAAGCCATCATTAACAATTAAACTTGGTCAAGAATCAGTTGCTTAAATACAGAATGAGCCAAACTGCAGAAAACATGAATCCCAAATTCAGCCTGCACTGAGCACAGCATACTGAGGCAATGAAGAAACCACTGAAATAAATCTAAAAGGACTACTGTATACACTCTGCATATGCATTCTGCTGTCATCTAGTTATATAAGCTTTCTTTGGATTTGAGAAAGCCCCTTCCCCAGATGTCCCTTGACATGTCCCATG
This sequence comes from Tachyglossus aculeatus, assembly GCF_015852505.1. Taxonomy (NCBI): domain Eukaryota; kingdom Metazoa; phylum Chordata; class Mammalia; order Monotremata; family Tachyglossidae; genus Tachyglossus; species Tachyglossus aculeatus. The sequence continues at coordinate 14,551,140 of NC_052088.1, forward strand.
TCCCTCCGCATCAGGCAGAAACTCCTCACCCTGGGCTTCAAGGCTGTCCATCCCCTCGCCCCGTCCTACCTCCCCTCCCTTCTCTCCTTCTCCAGCCCAGCCCGCACCCTCCGCTCCTCCGCCGCTAATCTCCTCACCGTACCTCGCTCTCGCCTGTCCCGCCATCGACCCCCGGCCCACGTCAGCCCCCGGGCCTGGAATGCCCTCCCTCTGCCCATCCGCCAAGCTAGCTCTCTTCCTCCCTTCAAGGCCCTGCTGAGAGCTCACCTCCTCCAGGAGGCCTTCCCAGACTGAGCCCCTTCCTTCCTCTCCCCCTCGTCCCCCTCTCCATCCCCCCCGTCTTACCTCCTTCCCTTCCCCACAGCACCTGTATATATGTATATATGGTTGTACATATTTACTGCTCTATTTATTTATTTATTTATTTTGCTTGTACATATCTATCCTATTTATTTTATTTTGTTAGTATGTTTGGTTTTGTTCTCTGTCTCCCCCTTTTAGACTGTGAGCCCACTGTTGGGTAGGGACTGTCTCTATATGTTGCCAATTTGTACTTCCCAAGCGCTTAGTACAGTGCTCTGCACATAGTAAGCGCTCAATAAATACGATTGATGATGATGATGATGATAAAAAGCAAACTGTGGCCCTGTTATGTCCACACAAGCCTTCCCTCGACCCCGAATCAGTTAACCCTGCTTCGTGTTAGATAAACGTTATCCAAGCTGGATCACGCCCGCCAAACCCTGGAGAGGTGCCATTAATGGGAGAGCAGGCACAGAACGGAGGGGAGATCCAGCCGCCAATCCCACTCTGCCTCTCTGGACGGGGCAGGCCCCCCAGGGTAAACCATCTCGTACAAGAATGACACGGCAAGACTGGTCTCACAGAACAGAATCCTGCACTCCCTCCCCCAGATAGCACCACCATCATCATCATCAATCGTATTTACTGAGCGCTTACTGTGTGCAGAGCACTGTGCTAAGCGCTTGGGAAGTACAAATTGGCAACATATAGGGACAGTCCCTACCCAACAGTGGGCTCACAGTCTACACAGCTTGCACTATGCAGGGCTCGAGAACTCTCTTCTGGGCAATTTACTGCTCAGAAATAGGCCTCTTCTCCAAACATGGCAGAGATGGGCTCTCTCCACGGTTTTGGCTCAAAGTGGTTGCCCGTCTGTTGGGCTGACTCTGATGGGACTTTACTACAAGCTCAGAGCTTCTTGGACCCGGTCACTATTCAAAACCTCATCTCCTTCTCTAACTCCAGGGCCCTCCTGAGCCACCGGCCCCCAAAACTTTGAGCCCCGGGGTGCTGTTGGCACGCCCCACTGAACTGAGAGTGGCTGCATTCGCCCCCGACCCCCCACGTAACTCACGTTGTTTAGGCAGAGCCTCTGCCAGTCTCCTCAAGCTGGTCAGACTGTCAGCTCCAAGCTGGTTCAAGATGCTGGGGAGCATTTCTGTCAGCTGCTTTGTTTCAGCGTGGCCGGTGATGGTGAAGGTATTAGCCGCCAGAGACGCCTGAACTTTCGGGTTGTTGAAGTGAATGACTGTTCCCTGGTTGGTAAACATGTTCACCTAGAGGGGAAACAGGAACACGCTAACGCTTTAGGATGCTTTTTTTCTTAGAACAAAAACTTAACTTTTAGACAATTTTGCTAAAACGGTCCAATTTAGGGATTTCAAAGCAAGAGCTTATTGGGAGATCAAAAGCAATCACAAGCATTTGATCACTTACAGTGAGCCCCATGGGGAATACGGACTGTGCCCAACCAGATTAGCTTGCATCTAATTCCAGTGCTTAGCACAGTGCCTGGCACATGGTAAGCACTTAAAAAATACCATTTAAAAAAAAAAATGAAGTTAGCCACATTCTGGCAAGATGAACAGTCTCACTTCCAAAGCCTTCAGCAAGAGAAGTTCTGCAGATTTTAAGAAGCAGTGTGGCCCAATGAAAAGAGTACCGGGCTGGAAGTTCGAGGACTTGGCTTTTCATCCCAGCTCTGCCACTTGTCTGGTGTGATCTTGGACAAGACCCTTAAATTCTCCATGCCTCGGTTTCCTCATCTGCAAAATGGGGTCCAATACCTGTTCTCCCTCCCACTCATACTGAGCGCCCCATGTGGAACAGAGACTGTGTCTGACCCACATCCCAGCACTTAGCACAGTACTTGACACACAGTAAAGGCTGAAACAAATATCACAATTACACTGAAGACAGCCTGAAAATTAGATAGATTCCTTTATCTTCTCCCCCAAAACTCAAAGATTACTTCTTATGTGGGGCAAAAATTCTAGGCAAGGTAAGAGAAACATGGTTCCAGGATCTTAGGGAAACGGTTAGGGTCTACACAAGTATCAGCAAGCTGACAAACAAGAGTTTCTCATTCTTCCCCCATCGAGAGGGGACGGGAAGTTATGTAATGCCCAGGAGAAACTAAGTTCCAGTTTCTTTCCACGAAGCCACCAATCTGAATTCTGGAAGGGGAGCCGGGGGGGAAGCACACAGCTCCCTCAAATAGCTCCTTACAGCTAGAGAAAAACTAGCTCTACACGCCACAGGGGCAAGTGACTGTAGACGTTGGAAACAACACTCATTCTGAAGCAAAACTGCACATTGTGCTTCACGGTACAGATTTGGGATACCCGACAGTTCTGACATGTAAAACCTCTCGCATTTCTTGCCACCCTAAAGTACCTTTGTAAATACTGGGGTATTTCTGGATTCTGGACCTTCTGGTACAGACTCGGGGTTTATTTTTTGAAAGCTCTGCCCCCTTGAATGATACCCGAAAATAAAACTACCCAAATGAAACTTTTTTCAGAAGCATTTATAAAACTCATCCATACCTCTTCAATTCCAGAGATGTTGTTTACTCCTAGTTTCTTTAAAGAGAATTGAAGTTTCTTGTCATCTGCTGTTGCGGTTCTGTGGACGACCTTCTTCTTTCTGCGTGCAGTGCCCTGGGGGAGGGGAGAAAGGGAAAAAAAACATCTACCACACCATACTCTTAAAGATGGCCAGAATTTGTGTGTGTGCATGTGTTGGGGAGGTGGGAGGGGGGTGACGAAGAGCATAGGGAAAAGTTAAAAGTAGCTCCATTTTATATCCAACGCAAGCCTAGGAGTGTCCGTCGAGAACCAGAAGGGACACTTTAACATTTATTTTAAATATTCCGGAAAGGTTCCAGATTTCAGATTTTGCCTGAATTTAAATGTCAGGAGAAGTATTTCGGGCTCTTAAGAACATGGGCAGTGTCATGATTACATCAGCAGATCAACAGCCCAGCTAGCTAGACCAGGACTCTATTGGCGGCTCCTTATTAGAGAGTACGTTCCACTAGGACAGGGAACATGCCTATTTCCCATTGTATAATGTTCTCTCCTAAACCCTTGGCACAGTGCTCAGCATACAGTGGGTGCTCAATGAATGACAGACAAGATATAAAAAACATGAGGGTTGTGTTCCTCTAGAAGCCAGTGGCTGCACATCACCTAAGCCATAATCAGGGCCATTATATCTTTAACTAGAAACCCATTAGGGCCTGCTGGGCCATGAATGTATCCAAACCCTCTCTTTGAACCTGATATTTTTGGACCAAACAGCATGGATTCATCATCCATGGTCAGAAGGGATTCTTTTCATTTTAACCCACCACCCTCAAACTTCAACAGGTACCTTTGGTTGATGTGGTATCTGATGAAAAACAATCCCATTTTCACCTACTTCCCACTGTTCATGACTTTATAGATTTCAGTCACACACACTCGCCCTGCCTTTCCAAACCAAGGAGTCTGAGCTATTCAGGTCACCTCCACAGGGAAGGTTAAGCTTCTCCATGCCCTAAGATGTAGGAATCAGAAGGCCACACAGAATTTCAGGTGCTAGCACACTTATCACGATTTTACTCAACTGCCTAACCATTCCAGATAACATCAGCTAGTCTGGTGAAAATCCAAGGCAGAGAATATTACAAACAAAACGACACCAACCCAAAATACAACTCCACATGAGATAATAGTGCGTGTATGCAGTACAGTAACATACCTGCCTTTCAAAGTCACATGTGAGTGCATTCAAATGCACACACAAATCCACAGGGTCAAACACACTATTTACACCTTTAAATGGGCAGATTCCTTTCTAAGACTGGGTAAGAAACCTCAAGTAGATTTCTATACGGTCTAAGTTCAACCAACAGCGTTTGGAGAGGTGGGTAGGGAAGGTGGCTGGTCACATAAGGGCCATCAGGGCATGTCCCCCTGAAATGAAAAGTTCCATTCCATTTTGGATGTGATCTTTTTCCTAAAAGTTCCACTAAAACAAAAGACCCTATGTAAAATACACAATACTAGCTCTACTTGGCCTAAAAAAGTACCCTTCAAAAGTCAACACTTTAGTGATTAGAAATGGTGAATCACCAGCCTTTTTATCCCCGTAGTGCTGGGTATAAATTGCTCAGGCATCCCATTTAAAAGATCAAAATCCTGAAACCCCGCTTTTAAAGAGTACCATGGTTACTAAAGATTTTTAAATCTCCTTTTAACTTCCACATCCAAGAAACACTTCTGGGTTGAAACCCCTCTCCAAATGAGCAAAACCCAGTACTTAACACACCTGGATCTACTAAAAGACCAAGAACAAATTCTATGATGGCGCTCACGGAAAGGAAATCTGTTACAATATGCACCTTGACCATTTCTTCCGAAGTCACAACCTATCGAAAGCACGTACAGCTGAAATTGGCTGATGGAGCTGTGAACGGATCCAACGTCCACGTCTGGAAATTTTGGACTACCCCAAGAGCACCCCTGGCACTGAGTAGCATTAAGTTCTGCTACAGAAAGTTGGCAAAATGAACAGCAGTGAACCTGCTCCAGAAACTTTGCAAGTCACACCAAGTAAGGGCACGCTGTGAACTGGCAACCGCGCCTTGTTACAAAGCAGTCGGCAGGTGCTGACATTACTGAACACATGACCCTGTCTCAGCTGGATTTGCAATATATAATTAAAGGTTTCCAAGCTCTCGGTCTTGCCAAGCTGGTGGGATGACACTGGTTCAATCTGTAACATCAAAAGCACCCACCTTGGTCTCCTCATTTGGAAAGAAAATTAGCAGCCATTTTGAAGTTGCGTGACTAGTAATTTACCACTCTCCCCCAGCTAAAACTGCACTTAACGTTCTTTTAAGAGGTTTCATACAGGGTCTTTTCTTAAACAGAAAGTTACAGAGGATTGGCAAAATCCCAGAATGCACTTTTTTTCTTACAGAGAACCTGGGCTATGCCAACGTCAGTCGTAGCAAGAGTCAATTGTCATGTCCGACTAATTAGGGAACTACCTTTTCTTCTGGCAGATGACCCCATGATCAAATTAACCCACAGCTATAGTTTCTTGGTGACCTGACGAATTCCTAATGGACAGCTAATTTTAAGTTACATCCATTAATGAGGTGCCTTTTGAAGTCTGCTCCCCTTCAGTTCTGCACCTATGTGAGCTAGGGGCAGGATATGCACTTAGAAGAATAGAAGTACAAAACAGGAGCAACACTTGAACCTGGGCCTGTTTCCTCACCGCTTTGAACCTGGGCATATTATGGAACTGCACTGTACGCCCCCAATTTTACAAATACAATAGCCAAGGTGTGCCACTATCAACAGACAAGATCCCAGTGTTTCAGCTTTCTAATTTTACTGCCTGTATCGTTTGATTGCGAGGCACCCCCCCATTAATCTTTACTGTACTCTTCCCCCACCCTGGGCACACACCGGATTCTCAAAACCACTTAAGTACCAAAAAGAGTGTCTCAACCTCCAGGGAGATATCCACATTTGAACCAAACGAAAGGCTCTAAACACACCATATGTTCAGACTCTCTAAACGAGAGTACTGGAAACTGCTTCCCAGATTAAGACAATTAGATTAGAGAATTAGAGACTGGAGAATCCATCTCTCCCCTTGACTGAAAATATCACAGTAATTTTACCAGCTAAATAAATGCTACGCTAGTCAGGTGACGGATCGCTCATCGACTCATTTCTTGGCTTTTCCAGGTGTTCCGGGAAGTCCTCCAAGATTGGGGTGGCGCGGGCCAACGTGTTTTAAGAAATCCCCGACTACTTGAAGGCCTTCAGGCCTAGTGTAACTTACTTTTCCACCGATGCGCACTTGTGCCTGCAGTTTGGCGAGTTTCTCTTGGTTCATGATCGTTTCTTTCATCTACAAGAAAGAGAAGGGCGTTACCAATGGGGCCTCTCACTTTTGCAGTGAGTCCGGATACGCTATTCCCAAGGAGACCGGCTCCTCCCTTCAAAGCCCTACTGAGCGCTCACCTCCTCCAGGAGGCCTTCCCACACTGGGCAACCCCCTTTTCCTCTGCTCCTCCTCCCCATCGCCCCACTCCCTCCCTCGGCCCTACCCCCTTCCCCTCCCCACAGCACTTTGAGTAGAGTTGTATATATTTATTCCTCCATTTTATTAATGATGTTTATGTATCTAGTGCACAGGCTCGGGAGTCAGGTCATGGGTTCTAATCCCCGCTCCACCACTTGTCAGCTGGGTGACTTTGGGCAAGTCACTTCACTTCTCTGTGCCTCAGTTACCTCATCTGTAAAATGGGGATTAAGACTGAGCCCCACATGGGACAACCTGATCACCCTGTAGCCACCTCAGCGCTTAGAATAGTTTATCGCACACAGTAAGCGCTTAACAAATGGCATCATTATTATTATCTATAATTCTATTGATCTGTTCTGATGGTATTGACACCGGTCTACTTGTTTTTTTGTCTGTCTTCCCCTTCCAGACTGTGGGCCCGTTGTTGGGGAAGGACTGTTTCTATCTGTTGCCGAAAGTACAATTCGGCAACATTGTACTTTCCAAGCGCTCAGTAGAGTGCTCCGCACACAGTAAGCACTCAATAAATATGATTGAATGAATGAAGAGGAGGAAAGAGAAGAGACCGTGCTTAGTCCAGTGCGCTGTACACAGTATGCGCTCAATAAATACGATTGAATGAATGAGGCCTCCCTCTTGCTCCTGGCACTGCTTCCATTCCGCTAAGGGACTGGCTCCGTGAGGGTCACCCGGCCGCCCCAGGCCAGGATCAGACCCTGACCTTTTTTTTAATGTATTTATTTATTTATTATTTTGTACATATCTATTCTATTTATTTTATTTTGTTAGTATGTTTGGTTTTGTTCTCTGTTTCCCCCTTTTAGACTGTGAGCCCACTGTTGGGTAGGGACTGTCTCTATATGTTGCCAACTTGTACTTCCCAAGAGCTTAGTATAGTGTTCTGCACACAGTATGCACTCAATAAATACGATTGATTGATTGATTCTCGTCCCTTTAGCGAAAAGAGCCCGGGCTTGGGAGCCAGGGGTCGCGGGTTCTAATCCCAACTCCACCACTTGTCTGCTGGGTGACCCTGGGCAAGTCATTTCACTTCTTCAGGCCTCAGTTCCCTCTGTAAAATTGGGATGAAGACTGTGAGCCCCACGGGGGTCGACCTGATTACCTTGGATCTCCCCCAGCGCTTAGAACAGTGCTCAGCACATAGTAAGCGCTTAACAAATACCAACATTATCATGAATTACTATTATTATTAAAATGGGGGTGAAGACTGTGAGCCCCACGGGGGATTATCCTGCTTATCCTGTATCCCCCCCAGCACTTTAGAACAGTGCTCAGCACCTAGTAAGCACTTAAATACCAACATTATCATTATTAAAACGGCGATGAAGGCTGTGAGCCCCACAGGGGACAACCTGATTACCTTGGATCTCCTCCACAGCGCTTAGAACAGTGCTCGGCACATGGAAAGCGCTTAAATACCAACATTTTTATTATTAAAATAGGGGTGAAGACTATGGGCCCCACGAGGGACAACCTGATTACCTTGGAGCTCCCCAGCGCTTAGAACTGTGCTTGGCACATGATATGTGCTTAAATACCAACATTTTTATTATTAAAATGGGGGTGAAGACTACAAGCCCCAGGAGGGACCACCTGATTACCTTGGATCTCCCCCAGTGCTTAGAACAGTGTTCGGCACGTAGTAAGCGCTTAAATACCAACATTATTATTATTAAAACGGGGATGAAGACTATGAGCCCCACAAGGGACAACCTGATTACCTTGGCTCTCCGCAGTGCTTAGAACAGTGCTCGGCACATGGTTGAGCACTTAAATACCAACATTTTTCTTCTTAAAATAGGGGTGAAGACTATGGGCCCCATGAAGGACCACCTGATTACCTTGGATCTCCCCCAGCGCTTAGAACAGTGATCGGCACGTAGTAAGCGCTTAAATACCAACATTATTATTATTAAAATGGGGGTGAAGACAACGAGCCCAAGGGATAACCTGATTACCTTAGCTCTCCGCAGCGCTTAGAACAGTGCTCGTCACATGGTAAGCACTTAAATACCAACATTTTTCTTATTAAAATGGGGGTGAGGACTATGGGCCCCACGAGGGACCACCTGATTACCTTGGATCTCCCCCAGCGCTTAGAACAGTGCTCGGCACGTAGTAAGCGCTTAAATACCAACATTATTATTAAAATGGGGTGAAGACTATGGGTCCCACGAGGGACCACCTGATTACCTTGGCTCTCCACGGCACTTAGAACAGTGCTCAGCACACAATAAGCGCTTAAATACCACCATTTTTCTTATTAAAATAGGGGTGAAGACTATGGGCCCCACGAGGGCCCACCTGATTACGCTGGATCTCCCCCAGAGCTTAGAACAGTGCTTGGCACATAGTAAGCGCTTAAATACCAACATTTTTATTATTAAAAAAGGGGTGAAGGCTTTGAGCCCCACGAGGGTCCACCTGATTATGTTGGATCTCCCCCAGCATTTAGAACAGTGCTCGGCATGTGGAAAGCGCTTAAATACCAACATTTATTATTATTAAAATAGGGGTGAAGGCTGTGAGCCCCACAAGGGTCCACCTGATTACGTTGGATCTTCCCCAGCGTTTAGAACAGTGCTCGGCACGTGGAAAGCGCTTAAACACCAACATTTTTATTGTTAAAATGGGGATGAAGACTGTGGGCCCCACGAGGGACCACCTGATTACTCTCACTCTCTGCGGTGCTTAGAACAGTGCTCGGCACATAGTAACCGCTTAAATACCACCATTTTTCTTATTAAAATAGGGGTGAAGACTGTGGGCCCCACCTGATTACCTTGGCTCTCCATGGCGCTTAGAACAGTGCTCGGCACATAGTAAGCGCTTAGAAACCACCATTTTTTCCTATTAAAATAGGGGAGAAAACTATGGTAAGCGCTTAAATACCACCATTTTTCTTATTAAAATAGGGGTGAAGACTGTGAGCCCCACGAGGGACCTGATTACGTTGGATCTCCCCCAGCGCTTAGAACAGTGCTCGGCACATAGTAAGCACTTAAATACCAACGTTTTTCTTATTAAAATGTGGGTGAAGACTGTGGGCCCCACGAGGGACGGCCTGATTACTTTGGCTCTCCCCCAGCGCTTAGAACAGTGCTCGGCACATAGTAAGTGCTTAAAAACCACCATTTTGCCTATTAAAACAGGGGAGAAGACTATGGGCCCCACGAGGGACCGCCTGATTACGCTGGCTCTCCCCCAGCGCTTAGAACAGTGCTCGGCACATAGTAAGCGCTTAAACACCACCATTTTTCTTATTAAAATAGGGGTGAAGACTGTGGGCCCCACAAGGGACCACCTGATTACGATGGAGCCCCCCCCAGCGCTTAGAACAGTGCTAGGCCCATAGTAAGCCCTTAAACACCACCATTTTTCTTATTAAAATAGGGGTGAAGACTGTGAGCCCCACCTGGTTACCTTGGATCTCCACAGCGCTTAGAACAGTGCTAGGCACATAGAAAGCGCTTAAAAACCACCATTTTTCCTATTAAAACAGGGGAGAAGACTATGGTAAGCGCTTAAATACCACTATTTTTCTTATTAAAATAAGGGTGAAGACTGTGAGCCCCACGAGGGACCACGTGATTACGTTGGATCTCCCCCAGCCCTTAGAACAGTGCTCGGCCTATAGTAAGCGCTTAAACACCAACATTTTTCTTATTAAAATAGGGGTGAAGACTGTGGGCCCCACCTGATTACCTTGGATCTCCACAGCGCTTAGAACAGTGCTCGGCACATAGTAAGCGCTTAAAAACCACTATTTTTCCTATTAAAATAGGGGAGAAGACTATGGGCCCCACGAGGGACCACCTGATTACGTTGGATCTCCCCCAGCGCTTAGAACAGTGCTCGGCACATAGTAAGCTCTTAAATACCACCATTTTCCTTATTAAAACAGGGGTGAAGACTGGGGGCCCCACCTGATTACCTTGGATCTCCACAGCGCTTAGAACAGTACTAGGCACATCGTAAGCGCTTAAAAACCACCATTTTGCCTATTAAAATGGGGAGAAGACTATGGTAAGCGCTTAAATACCACCATTTTTCTTATTAAAATAGGGGTGAAGGCTGTGAGCCCCATGAGGGCCCACCTGATTACGCTGGATCTCCCCCAGCGCTTAGAACAGTGCTCGGCACATAGTAAACGCTTAAATATCAACATTTATCTTATTAAAATAGGGGAGAAGACTATGGGCCCCACGAGGGCCCACCTGATTACGTTGGATCTCCCCCAGCGCTTAGAACAGTGCTCGGCACATAGTAAGCGCTTAAACACCAACATTTTTCTTATTAAAATGGGGTGAAGTCTGTGGGCCCCACCTGATCACCTTGGAGCTCCACAGCACTTAGACCAGTGTTCGGCACATACTAAGCGCTTAAATACCACCATTTATTCCTATTAAAATAGGGGAGAAGACTATGGTAAGCGCTTAAACACCACCATTTTTCTTATTAAAATAGGGGTGAAGACTGTGGGCCCCACGAGGGACCACCTGATTACCTTGGATCTCCCCCAGCTTTTAGAACAGTGCTCGGCACATAATAAGTGCCTAAAAACCACGATTTTTCTTATTAAAATAGGGGTGAAGACTGTGGGCCCCACCTGTTTACCTTGGCTCTCCACAGCACTTAGAACAGTGCTAGGCACATCGTAAGCGCTTAAAAACCACCATTTTTCCTATTAAAATAGGGGAGAAAACTATGGGCCCCACGAGGGACCACCTAATTACGTTGGATCTCCCCCAGCGCTTAGAACAGTGCTCGGCACATAGTAAGCGCTTAAACACCACCATTTTCCTTATTAAAATAGGGGTGAAGACTGTGGGCCCCACCTGATTACCTTGGATCTTCACGGCGCTTAGAACAGTGCTCGGCACATAGTAAGCGCTTAAAAACCACCATATTTTTCCTATTAAAATAGGGGAGAAGACTATGGGCCCCACGAAGGACCACCTAATTACGTTGGATCTCCCCCAGCGCTTAGAACAGTGCTCGGCACATAGTAAGCTCTTAAATACCACCATTTTCCTTATTAAAACAGGGGTGAAGACTGTGGGCCCCACCTGATTACCTTGGATCTCCACAGCGCTTAGAACAGTGCTAGGCACGTAGTAAGCGCTTGAAAACCACCATTTTTTCCTATTAAAATAGGGGAGAAGACTATGGGCCCCACGAGGGACCACCTGATTACCTTGGATCTCCCCCAGCGCTTAGAACAGTGCTCGGCACATAGTAAGCTCTTAAACACCACCATTTTTCTTATTAAAATAGGGGTGAAGACTGTGGGCCCCACGAGGGAACACCTGATTACGTTGGATCTCCCCGAGCGCTTAGAACAGTGCTCGGCACATAATAAGCGCCTAAAATCCACTATTTTTCTTATTAAAATAGGGGTGAAGACTGTGGGCCCCACCTGATTACCTTGGATCTCCACAGCACTTAGAACAGTGCTGGGTACATAGTAAGCACTTAAAATCCACCATTTTTCTTATTAAAACAGGGAGGACTACGGCCCCCACGAGGGCCCACCTGATTCCGTTGGATCTCCCCCAGCGCTTAGAACAGGGCTCGGCCCATAGTAAGCGCTTAAACACCACCATTTTTCTTATTAAAATAGGGGTGAAGACTGTGGGCCCCACCTGATCACCTTGGCTCTCCACAGCGCTTAGAACAGTGCTCGGCGCATAGTAAGCGCTTAAATACCATCACTTTTTCCTATTAAAATAGGGGAGAAGACTACGGTAAGCGCTTAAATACCACCATTTTCCTTATTAAAATAGGGGATAAGACTGTGGGCCCCACGAGGGACCACCTGATTACGTTGGATCTTCCTCAGCGCTTAGAACAGTGCTCGGCACACAGTAAGCGCTTAAACACCAACATTTTTCTTATTAAAATAGGGGTGAAGACTGTGGGCCCCATCTGATCACCTTGGCTCTCCACAGCGCTTAGAACAGTGCTCGGCGCATAGTAAGCGCTTAAAACCCACCATTTTTTTCCTATTAAAATAGGGGAGAAGACTATGGTAAGCGCTTAAATACCACCATTTTTCTTATTAAAATAGGGAAGAAGACTATGGGCCCCACGAGGGCCCACCTGATTACGTTGGAGCTCCCCCAGCGCCTAGAACAGTGGTCGGCACATAGTAAGCGCCTAAAAACCACCATTTTTCTTACTAAAATAGGGGTGAAGACTGTAGGCCCCACCTGATTACCTTGGATCTCCACAACGCTTAGAACAGTGCTCGGTACATAGTAAGCGCTTAAAAACCACCATTTTTCCTATTAAAATAGGGGAGAAGACTACGGGCCCCACGAGGGCCCACCTGATTACGTTGGATCTCCCCCAGCGCTTAGAACAGGGCTCGGCACACAGTAAGCGCTTAAACACCAACATTTTTCTTATTAAAATAGGGGTGAAGACTGGGGGCCCCACGAGGGCCCACCTGATTATCTTGGATCTCCCTCAGCGCTTAGATCAGTGCTCAGCACATAGTAAGCGCCTAAAACCCACCACTTTTCTTATTAAAATACGGGTGAAAACTGTGGACCCCACCTGATTACCTTGGCTCTCCACAGCGCTTAGAACAGTGCTCGGCGCATAGTAAGCGCTTAAAAACCACCATTTTTTCCTATTAAAATAGGGGAGAAGACTATGGTAAGCGCTTAAACACCACCATTTTTCTTATTAAAATAGGGGTGAAGACTGTGGGCCCCACGAGGGCCCACCTGATTACCTTGGATCTCCCCCAGCGCTTAGAACAGTGCTCGGCACACAGTAAGCGCTTAAACACCACCATTTTTCTTATTAAAATAGGGGTGAAGACTGTGGGCCCCACCTGATCACCCTGGCTCTCCACAGCGCTTAGAACAGTGCTCGGCGCATAGTAAGCGCTTAAAAACCACCATTTTTTCCTATTAAAATAGGGGGGAAGACTATGGTAAGCGCTTAAATACCACCATTTTTCTTATTAAAACAGGGAAGAAGACTATGGGCCCCACGAGGGCCCACCTGATTACGTTGGAGCTCCCCCAGCACCTAGAACAGTGGTCGGCACATAGTAAGCGCCTAAAAACCACCATTTTTCTTACTAAAATAGGGGTGAAGACTGTAGGCCCCACCTGATTACCTTGGATCTCCACAGCGCTTAGAACAGTGCTCGGTACATAGTAAGCGCTTAAAAACCACCATTTTTCCTATTAAAATAGGGTAGAAGACTACGGGCCCCACGAGGGCCCACCTGATTACGCTGGAGCTCCCCCAGCGCTTAGAACAGTGCTCGGCACGTAGTAAGCGCTTAAACACCAACATTTTTCTTATTAAAATAGGGGTGAAGACTGTGGGCCCCACGAGGGCCCACCTGATTACGTTGGAGCTCCCTCAGCGCTTAGAACAGTGCTCGGCACATAGTAAGCGCCTAAAAACCACCATTTTTCTTACTAAAATAGGGGTGAAGACTGTAGGCCCCACCTGATTACCTTGGATCTCCACAGCGCTTAGAACAGTGCTCGGTACATAGTAAGCGCTTAAAAACCACCATTTTTCCTATTAAAATAGGGTAGAAGACTACGGGCCCCACGAGGGCCCACCTGATTACGTTGGAGCTCCCCCAGCGCTTAGAACAGTGCTCGGCACGTAGTAAGCGCTTAAACACCAACATTTTTCTTATTAAAATAGGGGTGAAGACTGTGGGCCCCACGAGGGCCCACCTGATTACGTTGGAGCTCCCTCAGCGCTTAGAACAGTGCTCGGCACATAGTAAGCGCCTAAAAACCACCATTTTTCTTACTAAAATAGGGGTGAAGACTGTAGGCCCCACCTGATTACCTTGGATCTCCACAGCGCTTAGAACAGTGCTCGGTACATAGTAAGCGCTTAAAAACCACCATTTTTCCTATTAAAATAGGGTAGAAGACTACGGGCCCCACGAGGGCCCACCTGATTACGGTGGAGCTCCCCCAGCGCTTAGAACAGTGCTCGGCACGTAGTAAGCGCTTAAACACCAACATTTTTCTTATTAAAATAGGGGTGAAGACTGTGGGCCCCACGAGGGCCCACCTGATTACCTTGGATCTCCCTCAGCGCTTAGAACAGTGCTCGGCACACAGTAAGCGCTTAAACACCAACATTTTTCTTATTAAAATAGGGGTGAAGACTGGGGGCCCCACCTGATCACCTTGGCTCTCCACAGCGCTTAGAACAGTGCTCGGCGCATAGTAAGCGCTTAAAACCCACCATTTTTTTCCTATTAAAATAGGGGAGAAGACTATGGTAAGCGCTTAAACACCACCATTTTTCTTATTAAAATAGGGGTGAAGACTGTGGGCCCCACCTGATCACCTTGGCTCTCCACAGCGCTTAGAACAGTGCTCGGCGCATAGTAAGCGCTTAAAAACCACCATTTTTCCCTATTAAAATAGGGGAGAAGACTAACACAGTAAGCGCTTAAACAACACCATTTTTCTTATTAAAATAGGGGTGAAGACTGTGGGCCCCACGAGGGCCCACATGATTACCTTGGATCTCCCTCAGCGCTTAGAACAGTGCTCGGCACATAGTAAGCGCTTAAATACCACCATTTTTCTTATTAAAATAGGGGTGAAGACTGTGGGCCCCACCTGATTACCTTGGATCTCCACGGCGCTTAGAACAGTGCTCGGCACATAGTAAGCGCTTAAATACCACCATTTTTCCTATTAAAATAGGGGAGAAAACTATGGTAAGCGTTTAAACACCACCATTCTTCTTATTAAAACAGAGGTGAAGACCGTGGACCCCACCTGATCACCTTGGCTCTCCACAGCGCTTAGAACAGTGCTCGGCGCATAGTAAGCGCTTAAAAACCACCATTTTTTCCTATTAAAATAGGGGAGAAGACTAACACAGTAAGCGCTTAAATACCACCATTTTTCTTATTAAAATAGGGGTGAAGACTGTGGGCCCCACGAGGGCCCACCTGATTACCTTGGATCTCCCCCAGCGCTTAGAACAGTGCTCGGCACACAGTAAGCGCTTGATCAACACCCACATTATTACCATTATTATTAATATTACTATTATTATTACTATTATCGTCTCTTTCCGCCCTGCATCGCCGGGCCCGGTCCCCGGCCCCCTGAGGCGCTGAGGGGACGGTGGGACGACGGCTGAGGGAGCCGCTGTTCCCTCCCCGGTCCGCCCCGGGGACCCCCTCCACCCCCTCCCCCGCCCCCCGCCCGCCATTTCCCACCTTTCTGGGGAGAAAACGGAGCTGTTCGGGCCGCAGGCGACGGGGTCCTCCGGGGGCCTCAAGCGGGGGAGCCGGGACGGACGCGCACACGCGGGGGAGCAAGATGGCAGCCAGGAAGAAGCCGGAAGTGACGCGCCGCCACTTCCGGCCCGGCCTCCGGCGCCACTTCCGCTCCTGCGCACTGGCTCCCCTCCCTTGCTTGGCCCGCTGCGCAGGCGCAGTGGCTCGCTCCTGAGCAGGCGCAGTGGCTCGCTCCTGAGGGCCGTCACTTTCTTTCATTCATTCATTCATTCATTCATTCATTCATTCATTCATTCATTCATTCATTCATTCACCCACCATCATCATCATCATCAATCGTATTTATTGAGCGCTTACTATGTGCAGAGCACTGGACTAAGCGCTTGGGAAGTACAATTGGGCAACCTATGGAGACAGTCCCTACCCAACAGCGGGCTCACAGTCTGAAAGGGGGAGACAGAGAACAAAACCAAACATACTAACAAAATAAAATAAATAGAATAGATATGTACAAGTAAAATAAGTAAATAAATAAATAGAGTAAAAAAATATGTACAAACGTATATACATATATCCAGGTGCTGTGAGGAAGGGAAGGAGGTAAGATGGGGGGGATGGAGAGGGGGACGAGGGGGAGAGGAAGGAAGGGGCTTTATTCATTCATTCATTCATTCATTCATTCAACCGTATTTATTGATGATGATGATGGCAGTTGTTGAGCGCTTACTATGTGCAAGGCACTGTTCTAAGCGCTGGGGGGGATACAAGGTGATCAAGTTGTCCCACGTGGGGCTCACAGTCTCAATCCCCAGTTTTACAGATGAGGGAACTGAGGCTCAGAGAAGTGAAGTGACTTGCCCAAGTCACACAGCAGACTTGTGGTGGAGTCGGGATTCGAACCCACGACCTCTCACTCCAAAGCCCGGGCTCTTTCCACCGAGCCGCGCTGCTTCTCTATTGAGCGCTCACTGTGTGCAGAGCACCGTACTAAGCGCTTGGGAAGTCCAAGTTGGCAACATCTAGAGACGGTCCCTACCCATCAGGGGGCTCACAGTCTAAAAGGGGGAGACAGACAACAAAACCAAACATACTAACAAAATAAAATAAATAGCGTTCAATCGTATTTATTGAGTGTTCACTGTGTTTACAGCACCGTACTAAGCGCTTGGGAAGTCCAAGTTGGCAACATCTAGAGACGGTCCCTACCCAACAGTGGGCTCACAGTCTAAAAGGGGGAGACAGAGAACAAAACCAAACATACTAACAAAATAAAATAGAGTTCAATCGTATTTATTGAGCGCTCACTGTGTGCAGAGCACCGTAGTAAGCGCTTGGGAAGTACAAGTTGGCAACAATAATAATGATAATGGTGTTTATTAAGCGCTTACTATGTGCAAAGCACTGGGGAAGATAGCAGTGTGGCTCAGTGGAAAGAGCGTGGGCTTGGGAGTCAGAGGTCTGGGTTCGAATGC
Organism: Tachyglossus aculeatus; assembly: GCF_015852505.1. Classification (NCBI taxonomy): domain Eukaryota; kingdom Metazoa; phylum Chordata; class Mammalia; order Monotremata; family Tachyglossidae; genus Tachyglossus; species Tachyglossus aculeatus. Next base: position 14,568,288 of record NC_052088.1, read on the forward strand.
TGCCTCCCCCACATGTCTGCTGTGTGACCTTGGGCAAGTCACTTCACTTCTCTGTGTCTCAGTTCCCTCGTCTGTAAAACGGGGATTAAGACTGTGAGCCCCACGTGGGACAACCTCATCTGTACTGTAATCAGTGCTTCGCCCATAGTAAGCGCTTAACAAATACCAACATTATTATTACTAGGTGAGCCCACTGTTGGGCAGGGACCGTCTCTATATGTTGCCAACCTGTACTTCCCAGGCGCTCAGTACAGTGCTCTGCACACAGTAAGCGCTCAATAAATACGATTGAATGAATGAATGAATGAATACAAGGTGATCAGGTTGTCCCACGTGGGGCTCACAGTCATTCATTCATTCAATCAATCATATTTATTGAGCGCTTACTGTGTGATATAGATGTGTCATTAATAAAATAGAGTAAAAACTATGTACAAATATACACAAGTGCTGTGGGGAGAAGAAACGGGTAGGGCAGGGGAAGGAGGAGGAGGAGCAGAGGAAAAGGGGGGCTCAGTCTGGGAAGGCCTCCTGGAAGAGGTGAGGTCTCAGTAGGGCTTTGAAGGGAGGAAGAGAGCTAGTTTGGCGGCTAGGTTGCCCCAGAGCTGGGGCGGTGGCCTCAAAGCCCAAAGAGGAAAGGACGTGTGTTAATGTACAGACCTTATTCTCCTTCCACTTGGCTGTGTAGCCATCAGGGGCAGGCCGTGGGCATCGCGTGAGGCCTGCAGTTGCGTTGGGGACACTTGGAACTAAGGGACGTTTTTGACCCCCTCAGTGGGGGATTGTGGCAGTTAGTTGGATCACCCAAGTAAAAGTCCTTTCAGGCCTGGATGAGCCAAATAATCAATCAGTGGTACTTTTTGAGCGCTTACTGGGGGCAGGGAACACTGGACTGAGCGCTTGGGAAAGTACAATGCAATAGAGTTGGTAGACGCGATCCCTAACCACAAGAAGCTTTCAGGGTAGAGGGGGAGACAGGCATTAAAGTAATTTACTGATAGATTTCCTTACACTCTGCCATTTTCCCTATCAATCAATCAATCGTATTTACTGAGCGCTTACTGTGTGCAGAGCACTGTACTAAGCGCTTGGGAAGTACAAGTCGGCAACACACAGAGACAGTCCCTACCCAACAACAGGCTCACAGTCTAGAAGATTGTGAGAAGATCAATTGAATTGAAGTGCTTGCTTACATAGTTTAGTACAGTACACACAGGAAGCGCTCAATAAATACAATAAAGGCAGCGTGGCCTCGTGGATAGAGCATGGACCTGGGTTCTAATCCAGCCTCTGCCCCTTGTTTGCTGTGTGACCTTGGACAAGTCACTTCACTTCTCTGGACCTCAGTTACTTCATCTGTAAAATGGGGATGAAGACTGTGAGCCCTACGTAGGACATGGACTGTGCCCAATCTGTTTAGCTTTTATTTATCCCAATGCCAAGTACAGTGCTTAGGAAATAATAAGTACTTAAAAACCATAAAAAAAACCCTGTAATAATAATAATAATGTTGGTATTTGTTAAGCGCTTACTATGTGCCAAGCACTGGAGTAGATACAAGGTAATCAGGTTATCCCACATGGGGCTCACAGTCTTCATCCCATTTTACCGATGAGGGAACTGAGGCGCAGAGAAGTTAAGTGACTTGCCCAAGGTCACACAGCTGACAGAGCAGGGATTAGAACCCACGCCCTCTGGCTCCCCAGCTCTTTCCACTGAGCCACGCCGCTTCTCTAGATGTGAGGGTGGGGTCAATATCGAGCACTTAATGGGTAATTAGTCCAGAAAATCAAATTCACCTGACAATGCACCAGGCCCCATCCAGAAATGGGCACACGGAGCCACGGCTGGAGACGGATGACTAAAGCTGCGATGGAGGAGCATGTGCTTGCCCCTTTTAGACTGTGAGCCCACTGTTGGGTAGGAACTGTCTCTATATGTTGCCAACTTGTACTTCCCAAGCGCTTAGTACAGTGCTCTGCACACAGTAAGTGCTCAATAAATACAATTGATTGATTGCCCAAAGCAGGGCTAATGGGCCAGCAAGTTCTGGTGCATGTGCGTTTCTAGTGCCTGTCAATGCTATGTATTGGCTGCTTTGAGAAAACAAGGTCCTTAGAGTAGAGCTTGAGGAAGAACAAAGGATACTTTCCTAGGATAGGGGAGGGTTGTGAGGGCAGTTCTATAGGTTACGAAGTTCCTTACGCGCTCCATTGCAGAACTATTATATTAGCTTTAATACTTCTCCTTCAGATGAGGAGGAAAATCAGCCTTACCTGAGACCACCAAAAGCTAATGCTGGCCCCGTATGGCATTCAACCCCCCTGGGTTGACTTCAACATCATCATCAATCGTATTTATTGAGCGCTTGCTGTGTGCAGAGCACTGTACTAAGCGCATGGAAGTACAAGTTCAGCACCCCAAGCCCTTCAGCCTTCTCAGCAGGCAGCTGCCTGTCCCCAAAACCCTTGAGACATCAGAACCTCTCTTCCATCATCATCATCAATCGTATTTATTGAGCGCTTACTATGTGCAGAGCACTGGACTAAGCGCTTGGGAAGTACAAATTGGCAACATATAGAGACGGTCCCTACCCAACAGTGGGCTCACAGTCTAAAAGTCCAACCTCGGGCCACCAGGCCCAGCGGAACAGCCCATAGAGAAGCAGCATGGCTCGGTGGAAAGAGTACGGGCTTGGGAGTCTGAGGTCATGGGTTCTAATCCCGGCTCCGCCAACTTGTCTGCTGTGTGACCTTGGGCAAGTCACTTAACTTCTCTGGGCCTCAGTTACCTCATCTGGAAAATGGGGATGAAGACTGTGCGCCCCATGTGGAACAACCTAATCACCTTGTATCCCCCCAGCGCTTAGAACAGTGCTCTGCACATAGTAAGCACTTAACAAATACCATCATTATTATTATTATTACCCAGGCCCAGCAGCCAACAACTGTGTAAAGTTAGGGCTATGAGGAGACATGCAAGGATCCACATAGGATAGGTTTCCTCTCCCAACCTTTGGGGTTGGGTTCCTCAGTGATGATGATGATGGTATATAGTAATAATAATAATTATGGTATCATCATCATCAATCGTATTTATTGAGCGCTTACTGTATGCAGAGCACTGTACTAAGTGCTTGGTATCTGTTAAGTGTTTACTATGTGCCGGGCACTGTACTAAGCACTTGTTAAGGACTTACTATGTGTCAAGCACTGTTCTAAGTGCTGGGGTACATACAAGCTAATCAGGTTGGACACAGTCCCAGCCCCACGTGGGGCTCACAGTCTTAATCCCCATTTTACAGATGAGGTAACTGAGGTGCAGAGGAGTTAGGTGACTTGCCCAAGGTCGCACAGCAGACAAGTGGCAGAGCAGGGATTAGAACCTGGGTCCTTCTCACTCTCAGGCCCGTGCCCTATCCACTAGGGCATGAATATTCTTGGGGTTGACAAAACCAGAGTTGGTAACACTGATGGCATGTGGAGAAAATTAGAGTGGAGGCCTCAGTGGCTTTGAACCTCATGGGTAAAATTTGGGAAGGTTTGTGATGGACAAAAATAAGCAATGAAGCCAGCCCTGGAGATAAATATGCTCATGTAAAGATAATTCTTCACTTGTCGTGAGTGTTATTAGTTATAATTCAAATAGAGCTTTAGAGAAATTTCAATAGCTTCATTATTCAATCTTTGCCATTTTCATAAATGGGACGCAGTGTTGTCTGGTTGAAAGAGCGTGACACTGGGATTCAGGAGAACTGGGTTGTGGCCCCAGCTCTGCCATTGACCTGCTCTGTGATGTTAAGCAAATCACTAGCACTCTCTGAGCCTCAGTTTCCTCATCTGTAAAACGGGATGTGATCACTCCTTTCTCTTCCTCCTAGATTGTGAACCCCAAAGGGAACAGGGACTGTGTCCAATCTCATAATCTTGTATCTACGTCAGTGCTTAGCACATATTAAGGGCATAATAAATACTTTTATAAGCTGCTCATTCACTTTTTACTTATGGGCTCTTATTAAGCCAAAGTGTACATGTCGAAACAAAATTGGGAGAAATACACGGCATCAGTGTAGCTGGATCTTAAGAGCATGGAACTCAATGCCAGACTGAAATTCAACCCCTACACCCCTGTGCCAACTGGGCCAGCTTCGGATGGTAAACAAGGGAAGCAGCTGTCTCGGGGCTCACTCATCAGAGAAGTAGTTGGGAGCAATGTGAGGGAATGTGGATGGCTCAGTGCAAGAGATCCCCATCAATGCAAAAACTTGAGTGATGTCACACTGGTATCTGAGCAATGTACACCCCAAATAACAGGTGAATAGTCAGTCAGTTGTCTTTACCGAGTGCTTACTGTGTGCACAGCACTATACTATGTAAGTGCCTGGGAGAGTACACTACAACAATAAAAAGACACATTCCCTGCCCACAATGAGCTCACAGTCTAGTGGGGGAGACTGACTTTAATTTTATTTAAAAAAATTACAGATATATACATAAACGCTGCGGGGCTGGGAAGGGGGATGAGTGAAGGGGTGAAGCAGAAGGGAATGGGAGAAGAGGAAAAGAGGGGTTAGGAAAGGTGGGCAACCTTTTTTTCATGGTCACAGTGCAGGAGATTTTCTCCAGGGCACAGTCACGGATACAGTCTCACCGTCATCTTCAAACTGAAGAACAACTCTGTACATATGCAAGTGTCAGATGAGAGTGAAGGATGTGAAACGGAAGGTGCATAAAGGTTGACGCATGGCCTTGAAAAATTGGTTATTCCACACTGTCCACCATAAAAGCTAAAATGGTACACAGACCATCAAGGGTGAATATGTGAACGCATGGTTGAAAAAACCTGGTTAGTAAAGGAAGGTTGGACTTTGTTCGATGGCCTCGTCTCCCTAAGTTCAACCATCATTCAAGGTGAACTGGGTTCACTTGAAGCACTTCACCAGTTACCAAGCCCCCTTTCTCTGGACTTTACCCCCTAATCGTTTTGATAATAATAATTATAGTATTTGTTAAGCGCTTTCTGTCTGGCGGGCACTGTAATAAGCACCGTGGTGGATGCAAGCAAATCAGATTGGACACAGTCCCCGTCCCAAATGGGACTCCCAATCTCAATCCCCCTTTTACAGACGAGGTAACTGAGGCACAGAAAAGTGAAGTGACTTGCCCAAGGTCACACAGCAGACAAGAGGTGGAGCCAAGATTAGAACCCACAGCCTTCTGACTCCAAGACCTGTGCTGTATCCACTATGCCATGCTGCTTTGCGCCCACCCCTAGCCCCAAACCAGTTATATCTTTTAGACTGTGAGCCCTTTTAGACTGTGAGCCCACTGTTGGGTAGGGACTGTCTCTATGTGTTGCCAATTTGTACTTCCCAAGCGCTTAGTACAGTGCTCTGCACATAGTAAGCACTCAATAAATACGATTGATTGATTGATTGATTATATTCTTATCCACTTATATTCATTCAATCGTATTTATCGTATTTATTGAGCGCTTACTGCGTTCAGAGCACTGTACTATGTGCCAGGCACTGTACTAAGCGCTGGGGTTGGGGTGAATACGAGCAAATCGGGTTGGACACAGACCCGTCCCACATGGGGCTCACGGTCTCAATCCTGTGTCTATCAACTCTGTTGTGCTCTCCCAATATATTGCTCTGCACCCAGAAGGTGTGACCGATGGTTGATGTTGTGAACCCACAATTGTTTTGGAAAGGCTGGATGAGTGAAAGCCATGTGCGATAATAATAATAATAATAATAATAATAATAATGATAATGGCATTTGTTAAGCGCTTACTATGTGTCAAGCATTGTTCTAAGCACTGAGGTAGATACAAGCTAATCCGATGGGGCACAGTCCCTGTTCTACATGGAGATCACAATCTTAATCCCCATTTTACAAATGAGGTAACTAAGACAAAGAAAATAATAATAATAATAATGGTGGCATTTGTTAAGCGCTTTCTATGTGCAAAGCACTGTTCTAAGCGCTGAAGTGACTTCCCCAAGGTCACATAGCAGAGAAGTGGCAGAGCTGGGATTAGAACCCAGGTCCTTCTGACTCCTCTGACTCTCTCTGCATTAATAATAATAATATTGATGGCATTTATTAAGCGCTTACTCTGTGCAAAGCACTGTTTTAAGTGCTGGGGAGGTTACAAGGTGATCAGGTTGTCCCACGGGGGGCTCACAGTCTTAATCCCCATTTTACAGATGAGGGAACTGAGGCAGAGAGAAGTTAAGTGACTTGCCCAAAGGCACACAGCTGACAGTTGAGGGAGCCTGGATTGGAATCCATGACCTCTGACTCCAAAGCCCGGGCTCTTTCCACTGAGCCATGCTGCTTCTCAGTGGCTTCACTGCCAAACAGTGACTTCACATCTTCAGCTGGAAACCCGTGTGAGCTCTAACCCCCTCCCCGCCAGTAGGTAGGCACTGTGCCCGTAAACAATGAACTATTATTCGATAGGATTTTTTATGGTATGCATTAAGCGCTTATTATGTTCCAGGCACTCTACTAGCACTGGGGTAGATACAAGCTAATCAGTTTGGACACGGTTCCAATCCCACATGGGGCTCCCACCCTTAATCCCCATTTTGCAGATGAGGTGACTAAGGCCCAGAGAAGTTAAGTGACTTGGCCAAGGTCACATAGCAGACACATGGCGGAGCCGGAATTAAAACTCAGGTCCTTCTGACTCCCGGCCCCGTTGTCTATCCCGTAGGGCACACGGCTTCTCACAGTTGGGCTGTGTTGGGGCTGAGAAGACATTAAGAGCCTTTAGGATCCACTTTGATCTGCCTCCTCTCCATGTGGCCTTTGGTCCACACGCCCATCTTTCCTGCCAAGTCACTTATCAAGAAGCAGCAGTAGGTCCTCATCTTCAAAAGAGGCTGGAAAAAAATAAAGCAGTAACTCTGAGTGACATTCATTCAGTCGTATATATTGAGCTTTACTGCGTGCAGAGCACTGTACTAAGCGTTTAGGAAGTACAAGTCGGCAACGGATAGAGACGGTCCCTACCCAACAACGGGCTCACAGTCTAGAAGAGGAGAGACAGACAACAAAACAAAACATGGAGACAGGTGTCAAAATCATCAGGACAAATAGAATTAAAGCCATAGGCACATCAGGAACAAAATAAATAGAATAGTAATTATGTACAAGTAAACTAAATAGAGTAATAAATATGTACAAATATATATACAAGTGCTGTGGGGAGGGGAAGGAGGTAGGGCCGGGGGGATGGGGAGGAGGGGAGGAAAAAGGGGGCTCAGTCTGGGAAGGCCTCCTGGAGGAGGTGAGCTCTCAGTAGGGCTTTGAAGGGAGGAAGAGAGCTAGCTTGGTGGGTGTGTGGAGGGAGGATATTCCAGGCCAGGGGAAGGATGTGACAAAGGTGGAACTTTTCCTTTAAGAATTATGGGACCCCCCTCCCTCTCCTACCCCCATATTTTACAGTCTGGAATTTAACTCAAACCACAAAGGTGACGATGTTAGTAACTGATGTGTTACCCTGTAATAGCTGTGGTTAACAATTAGTTCTTGTTGTTAATAAAAAATAAGTATTAATACTAATCCATTTTTGTTAACAGAATGAATTATTAATCCTAATTACTAGCACTACACTGTTCCAGCTCAGTAGAATCTGGGACAATCCAAAGACAATTCCGCCAAATTGGACTGAGTTTTCAGAAAGGTACTATGAGAGCTTCATTCAGAAAACGAGGATTTTAATTTGATTGTTGTTCATTATAATGGACTCTTGTTTCCCGAATTCGGAAATCACCTCCCACATTAAGACTTTGAAGGACTTTAGCAACTTGGTACTAATTTGGTTGATGTCTGCCCTGATGATAATAACCATTGCGGTATTTGTTAAGTGCTTTCTATATGCCAAGAACTATACTAAGCTCTGGGATAGACACAAGATAATCAATCAGTCAATCAATCAATCGTATTTACTGAGCACTTACTGTGTGCACTGTACTAAGCGCTTGGGAAGTACAAGTTGGCAACATATAGAGACAGGCCCTACCCAACAGTGGGCTCACAGTCTAAAAGGGGGGAGACAGAGAACAAAACCAAACATACTAACAAAATAAAATAAATAGAATAGATATGTACAAGTAAAATAAATAAATAAATTGAGAAGGAAGAGTAGAGAGTAAGAGCTTGCGGAGAAGGGAGAGTATGAGCTGGGATGAAGTAAGAGAAGAAAGTGGATAAGTAGGAGGGAGGGAGCTGAGTGAGTCTTAGAGCCAGGCGTTTCTGCTTGAAGTGAAGAAGCACTTAATCACCTTGCTCCCTCCTACCTCACCTCACTACTCTCCTACTACAATACAGCCCCCATGCTTCGTTCCTCTAATGCTAACCTTCTCACTGTACCTCGATTTCGTCTATCTTGCCACCAACCTCTCGCCCACATCCTACCTCTGGCCCTCCCTCCTCATATCTGACAGATAATTCCTCTCCCCCACTTCAAAATTTTATTGAAGGCACATCTCCTCCAAGAAGCCTTCCCCTGACTAAACTCTCCTGTCCTCTTCTCCCATTCCCTTCTGCGCCACTTATTTGTTCCTGCATTCATCCTCCCTCCCATCCCCACAGCATGTAAGTAAATATCTGTATAGATCTGTAATCTATTTATTTATCAAACTATTTATTTGTACTAATGTCTGTCTTCCCCTCTAGACTGCTCTTCCCTGCTTGTTGTGGGCGGGGAATGTATCGGTGTTGGGGCTCACAGTCTAAGTAGGAGGGAGAACAGGTATCAAATCCCCATTTTGCAGATGAGGGAACTGAGGTTCAGCGAATTTAAGTGACTTGCCCCAGGTTAAACAGCAGACTAGTGGCAAAATCAGGATTAGAACCCGGGGCCTTTGACTCTCAGGCCTTTGCTCTTTCTACTTGGCCGCACTGCTTCACTAGGCCATACAGCTTCCTAATAATGCAATTTTTTTTTTGCACACTCAGAAAGCTGTCTTCACCCTACCCTACCCGCTTCTGAAAAGAGAGGAGACCAAGAGGAAGGAGGCGGTGGGAAGGAGACTCTGGGTTGGTGTGAAAATCACAGAATTTAATCACAGAATTAAAATCAAAGAAGAAGGGGCGGGAGACTACAAAACAGTCCTGCTACAATTCGGGGATACCCGGCTTGTCAGGAGGAGAACGTGTCTACCAACTCTTGTTATATTGTACCCTCCCAAGAGTTCAGCACAGTGCTCTGCACACAGTAAGCACTCCGTAGATATCATTGATCGATTGAGGAAAGGAATGGATCCGGATGATACTAATTCCCAGGAACACTATGTTGCCAACTTGTACTTCCCAAGCGCTTAGTACAGTGCTCTGCACACAGTAAGCGCTCAATAAATACAATTGAATGAATGAATGGTGGCAATAGTGAAGGTGAGCAGGACCGGGGAAAACTGAGGCCAGAGTTTCTGACCCAATCTTACTCTAAAAAAAATTCAAAGAAGATTCCATTACCTTCCCTGTTTCAAGTTATAGAGCGTGGTGCTTCCTGAGAAGCTGTGTGGCGCAGTGGAAAGAGCCCGGGCTTGGGAGTCAGAGGTCATGGGTTCAAATCCCGGCTCTGCCACTTGTCAGCTGTGTGACTTTGGGCAAGTCACTTAACTTCTCTGGGCCTGGGTTACCTCATCTGTAAAATGGGGATGAAGATGGTGAGCCCCAAGTGGGACAACCTGATCACCTTGTATCCACCCCAGCGCTTAGAACAGTGCTTTGCACATAGTAAGCGCTTAACAAATGCCATAATTATTATTATGATAACCTTGACTTGAACAAACAAATCCCTACTTTTACACAGGTAGATGGCATGCCCTCTATGAAACATTTAAGTGCCTGATTTTTTCTGTCTGTAAATCAAAAGTGCCATGTGAAATGCTATCTATTGTCACGGGAGAATGTGGCAGATGGATGTCTGGATGTTATCACGTGAGCCAATGGAAGGCTGAACAAGAATTCATTTAAGTGATGACGTGAGCCCGTTGTTGGGTAGGGATTGTCGCTATCTGTTGCCGAATTGTACTTTCCAAGCGCTTAGTCCAGTGCTCTGCACACAGTAAGCGCTCGATAAATATGATTGAATGAATGAATTAAAGGTGACACTGAAGTTCTGGGTACTTCTTGGGTGGAAAACTCGATTTAAGACCATAAATTAAAAAGTGAGATCCGCAAGGATCGACGTGCCTGAGAATTATCCTATTTCTCCTAGGAGGCACATCATTTAAAAAAATTCTAACCAGAAACTAACAGTATGCATTTTTCCAATGGTGGGAGTAATTAGGTTCTGCACTAGAGGATGAGACGGGGTACCTAAATACTGCAAACTACTCCTCAAAATCATCTTCTCCCAGTGTTAGTGAAAAGACCAAGGGAGTAAAAGTCAGGAAATTCAGGTTCTAATTCCACTCCGGCTATTTACCTGTTGTGTGAACCTGGGCCAGCAGCTTAACCTCTCTGTGCCTCTATTCCCGCATCAACTAATAAATCAATCAAACAGCTTTTACCAAGCATTTATTTTGGGCAGTGCACTGTATTAAGCTGTGAGAGCTTCATTGAGAAAATTAGGATTTTAATTTTATTGTTGTTCATTTTAATGGACTCTGGTTTCCTGAAAACCGACGCAGGCCAGGGAGAGTTGCCCGGGCAGCTGGTATTTGAGTGGCGGTTCCAGTGAAGGGCCTGCCAACAAATCAGCGGCACAGGGAGCAGGCGGGTGGCCAGAGCTCGGGGACACCTCGAGGCTCACTGCTCCAGACTCTACTTCATCATCATCATCATCATCAATCGTATTTATTGAGCTCTTACTATGTGCAGAGCACTGTACTAAGCGCTTGGGAAGTACAAGTTGGCAACATACAGAGACAGTCCCTACCCAACAGTGGGCTCACAGTCTAAAAGGGGGAGACGGAGAACAAAACCAAACATACTAACAAAAGAAAATAAATAGAATAGATATGTACAAGTAAAATAAATAGAGTAATAAATATGTACAAACATATATACATATATACAGGTGCTGTGGGGAAGGGAAGGAGGTAAGATGGGGGGATGGAGAGGGGGGCGAGGGGGAGAGGAAGGAAGTGGCTCAGTCTGAGAAGGCCTCCTGGAGGAGGTGAGCTCTCAGTAGGGCCTTGAAGGGAGGAAGAGAGCTAGCTTGGCGGATGGGCAGAGGGAGGGCATTCCAGGCCTATATACTTCATATACTATATACTTCATTATAGTAATAATATTTATGGCATTTATTAAGTGCTTACTAAGCGCTGGGGTCCATACAAGGTAAGCAGGTTGTCCCAAATGGGGCTCACAGTCTTCATCCCTATTCTACAGATGTGGTAACTGAGGCACAGAGATGTTAAGCGGTTTGCCCGAGGTCACACAGCGACAAGTGGCGGGGTCAGGATTAGGACCCACGTCCTTTGACTCCCAAGCCCTTTCTCTTTCCCCTCAGCCTCGCTGCTTCTCTGCTTTGGCTTCAGCAGCATCTTGGCCTAAGAGGACACACACACACACCCCCCACACACCCGTGCCCCACAACGTTCATTCAATCGTATTTCAATCATATTTATTGAGCACTTACTGTGTGCAGAACACTGTACTAAGCGCTGACTTTCACAACGCGAGAATCAGAGAATCAGCAGGGCCTAGTGGACAGAGGACCTGGATTCTAATCCTGTCTGTGCCATTTACCTGCTGTGGGGCGTTGGGCACGTCACTTCCCTTCCCTGGGCCTCAGTTCCCTCATCGGAAAAATGGATATTCAATCCCTGTTCTCCCTCCTTCTTAGACTGTGGATCCCGTGAGGGATCTGATGCTCTTGTATAATAATAATGACGACAATTATTAAGCGCTTACTATGTGCAAAGCACTGTTCTAAGCGCTGGGGAGGTTACAAGTTGATCAGGTTGCCCCACGGGGGGCTCACAGTCTTAATCCCCATTTTCCAGATGAGGTAACTGAGGCCCAGAGAAGTGAAGTGATTTGCCCAAAGTCACACAGCTGACAGTTGGCGGAGCTGGGATTTGAACCCATGACTTCTGACTCCAAAGCCCGGGCTCTTTCCACTGAGCCACGCTGCTTCTTGTCTCTACCCCAGCGCTTAGTGCAGTGCTTGGCACAAAGTAAGTGCTTAGCAAAAATCATTATTATTATTATTATTATTGTTGCTGTTGTTGCTATCATTATCATGATTTTTACATACCAGCACGCACACACATAAACGTTGCACGTACATACTCACAGACACACAGACACACACACAAACATTGCAGATGCATACTCACAGAAACACAGACACACACACACAAGCATTGCACATGCATACTCACAGACACACAGACACACACACACTGCCCACACAAACACACTGTACACACACAAAACACCCCCACCATGGTCACATCCAGGCCCACACTCTCCGCTCGCAGACCAGGAGGACACCGCTCCTCCCTCAGGAGGCCGCGCTTTGCCGGATGAGCACGGGGTGAGACCTACTGGGTCCCTTTTTTAAAAAACAGTGTTCGTTAAACGCTTACTGTGCGCCAAACATTGTGCTAAGTGCTAGGGGAGGCACCAGGTGATGAGGTTGGATGCAATCCCTGGCATCCTGAAGCCCCTCGGTGGGGATAATAATAATAATAATAATAACAATAGTAATAATAATAATAATAATGGCATTTATTAAGCACTTACTATGTGCAAAGCACTGTTCTAAGCACTGGGGAGGTTACAAGGTGATCAGGCTGCGCCACGGGGGGCTCACAGTCTTAATCCCCATTTTCCAGATGAGGTAACTGAGGCACAGAGAAGCTAAGTGACTTGCCCAAAGTCACCCAGCTGACAATTGGCGGAGCCGGGATTTGAACCCATGGCCTCTGACTCCAAAGCCCGGGCTCTTTCCACTGACCTTTCCCGGCTGGGACTCGAACCTTGGACCCCGGCCCCCACCCCTCCTCCAGGAGGCCTTCCAAGACTGAGCATCCTTTTTCCTCTCCTCCTCCCCATCCTGCCTTACCTCCTTCCCCTCCCCACAGCACTTGTATAGATTTGTACAAATTTCCAATTTGTACTTCCCAAGCGCTTAGTACAGTGCTCTGCACATAGTAAGCGCTCAATAAATACGATTGATTGATTGATTGACTGTACAGATTTATTACTCCATTTATTTTACTTGTACATATTTACTGTTTTGTTAATGATGTGCCTACAGCTATAATTCCATTTGTTCTGACGATTTTGACACCCGTCTACATGTTTTGTTTTGTTGTCCGTCTCCCCCTTATAAACTGTGAGTCCGCTGTTGGGTAGGGACCATCTCTGTATGTTGCCAACTTCAATCAATCAATCAATCAATCAATCAATCGTATTTATTGAGCGCTTACTATGTGCAGAGCACTGTACTAAGCGCTTGGGAAGTACAAATTGGCAACACATAGAGACAGTCCCTACCCAACAGTGGGCGCACAGTCTAAAAGGGGGAGACAGAGAACAAAACCAAACATACCAACAGAATAAAATAAATAGGATAGAAATGTACAAGTAAAATAAATAAATAAACAGTAATAAATATGTACAACCATATATACATATATACAGGTGCTGTGGGGAAGGGAAGGAGGTAAGATGGGGGGATGGAGAGGGGGACGAGGGGGAGAGGAGGGAAGGGGCTCAGTCTGGGAAGGCCTCCTGGAGGAGGTGAGCTCTCAGCAGGGCCTTGAAGGGAACTTGTACTTCCCAAGCGCTTAGTCCAGTGCTCTGCACACAGTAAGCGCCCAACCCCAGCTCTGCCGCGTGTCAGCTGTGTGACCTTGGGCAAGTCACTTAACTTCTCTGTGCCCCAGTTACCTCATCTGTAAAATGGGGATGAACACTCAGGCATTTAAATGTTTCATAGAGGGCATGCCATCTACCTGTGTAAAAGTAGGGATTTGTTTGTTCAAGTCAAGGCTATCATGAGGCACCACTCTCTATAACTTGAAACAAGGAAGGTAATGGAATCTTCTTTGAACTTTTTTTAGAGCAGGATTGGGTCAGAAACTCTGGCCTCAATTTTCCCTGGTCCTGCTCACCTTCACTATTGCCACCATTCATTCATTCAATCGTATTTATTGAGCGCTTACCGTGTGCAGAGCACTGGACTAAGCGCTTGGGAAGTACAGGTTGGCAACATGTAGAGACGGTCCCTACCCAACAGTGGGCTCACAGTCTAGAAGGGGGAGACAGAGAACAAAACAAAATATATTAACAAAATAAAATAAATAGAATATGTACAAGTAAAATAAATAAAGAGTAATAAATGCGTACAAACATATATACATATATACAGGTGCTGTGGGGAAGGGAAGGAGGTAAGGTCATGGGTTCTAATCCCGGCTCCGCTGCTTATCAGCTGTGTGACTCTGGTCAAGTCACTTTGCTTCTCTGGGCCTCAGTACCTCATCTGTCAAATGGGGATAATAATAATAATAATAATGATGACATTTATTAAGCGCTTACTATATGCATAGCACTGTTCTAAGCACTGGGGAGGTTACAAGGTGATCAGGCTGTCCCACTGGGGGCTCACAGGCTCAGTGGAAAGAGTATGGGCTTTGGAGTCTGTTTATTTGTTCTGATGTCCGTCTCCCCCCACCCTGCCACCCCCAAGACTGTAAACCCATTGCGGGCAGGGAATGTCTCTATTATTGTATTGTACTTTCCAAGCGCTTAGTACAGTGCTCTGCACACAGTAAGTGCTCAATAAATATCATTGAATGAATGAATGAATGAATGGAGGTCAGAGGTCATGGGTTCAAATTCCGGCTCCGGCAATTGTCAGCTGTGTGACTTTGGGCAAGTCACTTAACTTCTCTGTGCCCCAGTTCCCTCATCTGTAAAATGGGGATAAACACTGTGAGCCCCCTGTGGGACAAGCTGATCACCTTGTATCCTCCCCAGCGCTTAGAACAGTGCTTTGCACATAGCAAGCGCTTAACAAGTGCCACCATTATTATTATTATTATTATTAAGTATGAATGAATGAATGAATGAATGAATGAATGAATGACCCAGGACCCCGACCGGTCGGTGCCGGTCCGCGCTTGCTCTCTGCCTCTCTGACGCCAGGGGGCGCCCGGCCGCCGCCGCCGCCGCCGCCGCCGCCGCCGCCGCCGCCGCCGCCGCCGCCGCCGCCTCTCTGCCGCCAGGGGGCGCCCGGCTGCCACCGCTCGCGGCCTCGGCCTCGCCTCCTTCTACATACAACTACTACTACTAATAATAATGATGATGGTATTTGTTAAGAGCTTACTATGTGCAAAGCACTGTTCTAAGCGCTGGGGAGGATACAAGGTGATCAGCTTGTCCCACGGGGTGCTCACCGTCTTTATCCCCATTTTACAGATGGGGGAACTGAGGCCCAGAGAATTTAAGTGACTTGCCCAAAGTCACACAGCTGACAATTGGCGGAGCCGTGATTTGATCCCATGACCTCTGACTCCAAAGCCCGTACTCTTTCCACTGAGCCACACTAATAATAATAATAATGATGATGGCATTTGTTAAGCGCTTACTATGTGCAAAGCAATGTTCTAAGCGCTGGGGGGGATACAAAATGTCATTATTATTATTATTATTATTATTATTATTATTATCAGGTTGTCCCACGGGGGGGCTCACAGTCTTTATCCCCATTTTACAGATGAGGGAACTGAGGCACAGAGAATTTAAGCGACTTGCCCATAGTCACACAGCTGACAATTGGCGGAGCTGGGATTTGAACCCATGGCCTCTGACTCCAAAGCCCATACTCTTTCCACTGAGCCACACTAACAATAATAATAATAATAATAATAATAATGGCATTTGTTAAGCGCTTACTATGTGCAAAGCACTGTTCTAAGCGCTGGGGGGATGCAAAATGTCATCATCATTATTATTATCAGATTGTCCCACATGGGGCTCACAGTCTTTATCCCCGTTTTACAGATGAGGGAACTGAGGCACAGAGAATTTAAGTGACTTGCCCAAAGTCACACAGCTGACAATTGGCAGAGCCGGGATTTGAGCCCATGACCTCTGACTCCAAAGCCCGTACTGAGCCACTGAGCCACACTACTACTACTATTAATAATAATGATGGCATTTGTTAAGTGCTTACTATGTGCAAAGCACTGTTTTAAGTGCTGGGGGGGTGCAAGGTGATCAGGTTGTCCCACGTGGGGCTCACAGTCTTAATCCTCATTTTACAGATGAGGTAACTGAGGCCCAGAGAATCAATCAGTCAATCAATTGTATTTACTGAGCATTTACTGTGTGCAGAGCACTGTACTAAGCGCTTGGGAAGTACAAGTTAGCAACATATAGAGACGGTCCCTACCCAACAGTGGGCTCACAGTCTAGAAGGGGGAGAAGTTAAGTGACTTGCCCAAGGTCACACAGCAGACGTGGTGGAGCTGAGTTTCGAACTCATGACCTCTGACTCCCAAGCCCGTGCTCTTTCCACAGAGCCACGCTGCTTCTCGCTGCTACTACTACTACTACTACTACTACTACTACTACTACTAATAATAATAATAATAATAATTTTATTATAGCTATAATTCTATTTATTCTGATAGTATTGACACCTGTCTACTTGTTTTGTTTTGTTTTCTGTCTCCCCCTTCTAGACTGTGAGCCCGTTGTTGGGTAGGGACCGTCTCTATATGTTGCCGACTTGTACTTCCCAAGCGCTTAGTACAGTGCTCTGCACACAGTAAGCGCTCAATAAATATGATTGAATGAATGAACGAATGAATAATAATAGTAATGGTGGTAGACTGTGAGCCCGCTGTTGGGTAGGGACCGTCTCTATATGTTGCCAACTTGTACTTCCCAAGCGCTTAGTACAGTGCTCTGCACACAGTAAGTGCTCAATAAATACGATTGAATGAATGAAAGAATAATAATAGTAATGGTGTTATTTGTTAAGCGCTTACTATGTGCCAGGCACTGTTCTAAGCGCTGGGATAGATACAAGGTTACCAGGTTGTCCCACGTGGGGCCCACAGTTCTTAATCCCCATTTGACAGATGAGGTAACTGAGGCTCGGAGAAGTGAAGTGACTTGCCCAAAGTCACACAGTTGCCTAGTGGCGGAGTTCATTCATTCAATTGTATTTATTGAGCGCTTACTGTGTGCAGAGCACTGTACTAAGCGCTTGGGAAGTACAAGTTGGAAACATATAGAGACGGTCCCTACCCAACAGCGGGCTCACAGTCTAGAAGGGGGAGACAGAGAACAAAACAAAACAGATTAACAAAATAAAATAAATAGAAGAAATATGTACAAATAAAATAGAGTAATAAATACGTACAAACATACATACAGGTGCTGTGGGGAGGGGAAGGAGGTAAGGCGGGGGGGATGAGGGGGAGAGGAAGGAGGGGGCTCAGTGTGGGAAGGCCTCCTGGAGGAGGTGAGCTCTCAGTAGGGCCTTAAAGGGAGGAAGAGAGCTAGCTTGGCAGAGGTCGCGGGATTAGAACCCACGACCTCTGACTCCCAAGCCCGGGCTCTTTCCACTAAGCCACGTTGCTTCTCTCTAGGGATAGGGATGCTCAGCGGGTGAGCTGTAAAATCCTCCTCGCAGGGAGAGGCATGTGGCCCAAGGGGGCGATTTCCCACCCCTGAAACAGGCTGAAAAAACTGACTTTTTGTCGCTTGATCCAAATGAGAGAAGCAGCAACGTGGCTCTGTGGAAAGAGCCCGGGCTTGGGAGTCCGAGGTCACGAGTTCTAATCCCGGCTCCACCACTTGTCAGCTGCGTGACTTGGGCACTTCTCTGGGCCTCAGTGACGTCATCTGTAAAACGGGGATGAAGACTGTGAGCCCCATGTGGGACAACCTGATGACCTCGTATCCCCCCAGCGCATTGAACGGTGCTTGGCACATAGTAAACGCTTAACAAATTCCATCGTCATCAAATTTCGGAGCCCATTCCCTGACCTTTAGGGAAAATCCACCCTCCTCTCCTCCACCACGGTTCCCGGCGTCGCCAGATCGGCCTGCCGCGTTTCCAAACGTTTCCAAGAACAAACTGTGTTCAGGACGGCACCAAGGAGCAGCGAACTGGGAAAGAAAAGCCAAATTCTCCGCAGCACGAACGGCGGAGGCGCCGTTCAGTACAGTCAATCAACCATCAATCGTATTTATTGAGCGCTTACAGTGTGCAGAGCACTGTACTAAGCGCTTGGGAAGTCCAAGTTGGCAACGTACAGTGACAGTGTCGGCCAGGGGAAATGGGAGCGGCTTGGACGCGATTCCGAAGGAGGCCGTAATCTGATCCCGGGAAATCGGACACTCGCTTTGCTTATGTTCAGATCGTAATAATTAATAATAATAATAATAATAATAGTGGTGTTTGTTAAGCTCTTACTATGTGCCAAGGACTGTTCTAAGCGCTGGGGTAGATACAGGGTAATCAGGTTGCCCCACGCGGGGCTCACAGTCTTATTCCCCATTTTCCAGATGAGGGAGCTGAGGACCAGAGAAGTTAAGCGGCATGCCCAAAGTCACACAGCAGATAAGTGGTGGAGGCGGGATTAGAACCCACATCCTCTGACTCCCAAACCCGGGCTCTTACTTTGGGCAAGTCACTTAACTTCTCTGAGCCTCCATTACTTCATCTGTAAAATTGGGATTAAGACTGTGAGGCCCCCGTGGGACAACCTGATCACCTTGTAACCTCCCCAGCGCTTAGAACAGTGCTTTGCACATAGTAAGCGCTTGATAAATGCCATTATTATTATTATTATTAAGCCACGTCAGCCAGATTTCCCTTTCTAGTTGGGCGGATCCTCCATCCCTAGGGCACCGAGCCCAAAGGGAACGGGAGGGTTGATTTACTCAGGCAAGTCCTGTTGAGAGGCAGAAAATTTCAATCATAAATTCCCCAGCAAAGAGGTTTCCCGGGGCACCGCTCCCGTTAATTCCAGAGAAATCATTGGGATTTCGGAAGAAATCGAATAGAAATCGTTTCGGGAATGAAGCGCCAACAGCAGCATCAGCCTCGTCCGGATTTGGTCTGCGGATCCGACTGATAAACGTGGAGGCGGGGAGGGGGCAGAGCATTTCATTTGGATTTATAAAACTAAGTGAAACGTCGAAAATGGGACACCGAATTGCAAAACGATCAGTTAGAAGTTCTGGAAGATCTCTGCCTTCGGAAGAGAGAGAAAACCTCAGTTTGGACCCAGAAAGTGTGTCGAATGTCCCAGAACGCTACACTGGCGAGTTGAGGATGTGCGAATTTATTCCAGAGGGTTTTTCAGGATTTTTCAGCAACAGCAAATATCCGTCAGGGCGGGGAATGAGCATGAGCCACTCTTAAATCAGCTACGTATTGTTTTTACTAACGTGGCAGAAAATGAAATTTAACGGAAACTTAATCTAATAAAAGCATTTGGGTTTCCCTTCACCTGCTCGTCTTCACTCAGGGGAAGTGAATTTGCCAAAAGTAAAATGAGGTGTATTTCCCTGAATAAGAGCTACAATTCCTATTTTGTACTTTAGAGTCTTTTTTTAAAATCAAATGTGTGATCAGAATAATAATAATGATGATGGTGGTGGTGGTGGTATTGTGAAGTGCTTACTGGGTGCCAAGCATTGTTCTAAATGCTGGGATAGATACAATTTAATTAGGTTGGACACAGTGCCTGTCTCCCATGGGCTCACAGTTTAAATAGCAGGAAAGAGGATTTAATCCCCGATTTACAGATGGGGTAACCGGGGCACAGAGAAGTGAAGCGCTTAGTACAGTGCTCTGCACACCGTAAGCGCTCAATAAATACGATTGAATGAATGAAGTGAAGTGACTTGACCAAGGTCTCACAGCAGACACGTGGCAGAGCCCGAATTAGAAGGGGGTTGGCTTGTCTTTAGCACCTTCGTACCACTGCAACCTGCCGATATCCTTATCCTTAATAAAAGCGTCGAAAAGAAGAGCGGTGAAAACGGAATTTTTCAAGGAATTGTCTATTTTTATCACCAAAGCCTTGGGTTTCTTACTTCTCTTTGGCTGTTTTTTCTTCCCTGTATTTTCAGATCGTTTCCCTCTGAGGTAAGATTAGACCCTACACAAATTTTATTCTCTTCTGGATGGGCTACTTTACCGATTTAAAATGATTATCTATTATATGTACGAACACACACATATGGATACATATATATGTGTGTGTATTTGTCTTTCGTGATTGAACATACCACGGACAGTAAAGTTCGTGGGTCTGAATCAATAAATACGATTGATGATGATGATGATGATGGAGGACACGAACAATTAATGTTATTGTGTCTGCAGGGTGCTCTGTCTGAGCACACGAATTTAAACGCATCTTTATAATAATAATGAAGATGATAGCATTTATTAAGCACTTACTATGTGCAAAGCACTGTTCATAGCACTGGGGGAGATAGAAGGCGATCAGGTTGTCCCACGGGGGGCTCACAGTCTTAATCCCCATTTTACAGATGAGGTCACTGAGGCACAGAGAAGTGAAGTGACTTGCCCGAAGTCACACAGCTGACAAGTGGCGGAGCCGGGATTTGAACCCATGACCTTTGACTCCAAAGCCCGGGCTCTTTCCACTGAGCCACGCTGCTTTATTGATGTCAACTCCCAAACGAAAGACTGAAGTTTCGATGACAATAAAGTATCGTTCACCGAGGAACCGTTGAGAGTAAAAACGAAACCGTTGAGGAGAGTTTAAAAAAAAAGTTTTAATTGAGAGATTTGATAGCCTAATAAATGAACTCGCAAATCCCAGGTTTCCCCTCCCTATTCTTTGTTGGGGGTGTGTGTGTGTGTGTGTGTGTGTGGTTCATTAAGCGCTTTTATCATCATCAATCGTATTTATTGAGCGCTTACTGTGTGCAGAGCACTGTACTAAGCGCTTGGGAAGTACAAGTTGGCAACATATAGAAACAGTCCCTACCCAACAGTGGGCTCACAGTCTAAAAGGGGGAGACAGAGAACAAAACCAAACATACTAACAAAATAAAGTAAATAGAATAGATATGTACAAGTAAAATAAATAAATAGAGTAACAAATATGTACAAACATATATACATATATACAGGTGCAGTGGGGAAGGGAAGGAGGTAAGATAGTGCCAAGCACTATGTTAAGCGTTCAGGTAGGTCCAGGGTAATTAGATAACAATGATGGCATTTATTAAGCGCTTACTATGTGCAAAGCACTGTTCTAAGCGCTGGGGAGGTTACAAGGTGATCAGGTTGTCCCACATGGGGCTCACAGTCTTAATCCCAATGTTGGGTAGGGACTGTCTCTATATGTTGCCAACTTGTACTTCCCAAGCGTTTAGTACAGTGCTCTGCACACAGTAAGCGCTCAATAAATACGATTGATTGATTGATTAATCCCCATTTTACAGATGAGGTAACTGAGGCCCAGAGAAGTGAAGTGACTTGCCCGAAGTCACACAGCTGACACTTGGTGGAGCCGGGATTAGAACCCACGACCTCTGACTCCAAAACCCGGGCCCTTTCCACTGAGCCACGCTGCTTCTCTAGATGGCACCGAATCCCTGATCCACCCGAAACTCACGAGCCCACTGTTGGGTAGGGACTGTCTCTATATGTTGCCACCTTGTACTTCCCAAGCGCTTAGTACAGTGCTCTGCACACAGTAAGCGCTCAATAAATACAGTTGATTGATTGATTGATTGATTGATCTGCTCCCCGTTTGAAAGATGAGGAGACTGAGCTCCAAAGAGGTAAAACGACTTGTCCACGAAGCAGCGTGGCTCAGTGGAAAGAGCCCGGGCTTGGGAGTCCGAGGTCCTGGGTTCTAATCCCGCTCCGTCACTCGTCAGCTGTGTGGCTTTGGGCAAGTCACTTCACTTCTCTGGGCCTCAGTTCCCTCCTCTGGAAAGTGGGGATGAAGGCTGTGAGCCCCACGTGGGACAACCCGATTGCCTTGCATCTCCCCCAGCGCTTAGAACAGTGCTTGGCACGTAGTAAGCGCTTAACAAATTCTATTATTATTAATTACCGGGCAGCGGGGCGGAGGCAGAGCGGTCAGTTAGAAAGGGGGACGCCAGGCGCTGGGGTCTCCCTGCCTGCCGACTTGTACTTCCCAAGCGCTTAGTACAGTGTTCTGCACACAGTAAGCGCTCAATAAGTACGGTTGAATGAACTGAATGAATGAATGCCGGGGCAGCCTCGATGTTTCCCCGGCTGGTCCTTTCCGGGCTCACGGCGGGGGGCAGGGGGCGAAGGAAGGAAGGGCCAAGCTTTCATTCATTCACTCCATCGTATTGATTGAGCGCTGACTATGTGTGCACAGCACTGTACTAAGCGCTTGGAAAGTACAATACGGCGATAAAGAGCGACAATCCCTGCCTGCAAAGGGCTCGCAGTCTGGGGGGTGGGGGGAGGACAGACATCAATACAAGTAAACAGGCATCACTATAAATAAATAGAATTATAAAAAATATACACGTGGCTTAGTGGAAAGAGCACTGGCTTGGGTGTCAGAGGACGTGGGTTCTAATCCCGACTCCGCCACTTATCTGCTGTGTGACCTTGGGCGAGCCACTTCTCTGTGCCTCAGTTCCCTCATCTGTAAAATGGGAATTAAGACTTTGAGCCCCACATGGGACAATCTGACTCCCTTGTGTATCTATCCAGCGCTTACAACAGTGCCTAGCACATAGTAAGCGCTTAGCAAATACTATTATTATTATTATTGTTACCCCCAGCGCTTAGAACAGTGCTTGGCACATGGTAAGCGCTTAACAAATACCGTTATTATTATCATTACCCCCAGCGCTTAGAACAGTGCTTGGCATATAGTAAGCGCTTAACAAATATCATCATTATTATTATTACTACCCCCAGCGCTTAGAACAGCGCTTGGCATATAGTAAGCGCTTAACAAATACCAGTATTATTATTATTACCCCAAGTGCTTAGAACAGTGCTTGACACATAGAAAGCGCTTAACAAATACCATCATTATTATTATTAATACCCCAAGCGCTTAGAACAGTGCTTGGCATATAGTAAGCGCTTAACAAATACCATTATTATTATTAATATCCCCAGCGCTTAGAACAGTGCTTGGCATATAGTAAGCGCTTAACAAATACCATTATTATTATTATTACTCCCAGGGCTTAGAACAGTGCTTGGCGCATAGAAAGCGCTTAACAAATACCATCATTATTATTATTATTACCCCCAGCGGTTAGAACAGTGCTTGGCATATAGTAAAGCGCTTAACAAATACCATCGTTATTATTATTATTATTACCCCCAGCGGTTAGAACAGTGCTTGACATATATTAAGCCCTTAACAAATACCCTTATTATTATTATTATTATTATTATTATTATTATTATCCCCAGCGGTTAGAACAGTGCTTGGCATATAGTAAGCGCTTAACAAATACCATCATTATTATTTTTTATTACCCCAGCGCTTAGAACAGTGTTTGGCACATAGAATGCGCTTAACAAATACCATTATTATTATTATTATTATTATTAAGTGCTGTGGAGTGGGGAGAGCAAAGGGAGCGAGTAATGGTGATGCGGAAAGGGAGCTGAGGAACAGCGGCGCTTAGTCTGGGACGATTTTGACACCTGTCTCCATGTTTTATTTTGTCGTTTGTCTCCCCTTCTACACTGGGAGCCCGTTGTTGGGTAGGGACCGTCTCTATCTGTTGCCGACTCGTCCTTCCCAAGCGCTTAGTCCAGTGCTCCGCACACAGTAAGCGCTCAATAAATACGATTGAACGAATGCAATGAATGGGAGGGCCTCTGGGAGGAGGTGCGCCTTCAGGAGCCTTGGAGGGGGGCGTGGGGGGAAGAGCGCGACCGTTGGGCGGATTAGAGAAGCAGCGTGGCTCAGTGCAAAGAGCCCGGGCTTGGGAGTCAGAGGTCATGGGTTCAAATCCCAATTGTCAGCTGAGTGACTTTGGGCAAGTCACTTCACTTCTCCTCAATTCCCTCATCTGTAAAATGGGGGTGAAGACTGAGCCGCACGTGGGACAACCTGATCACCTTGTAACCTCCCCAGCGCTTAGAACAGTGCTTTGCCCACTGTTGGGTAGGGACCGTCTCTATATGTTGCCAACTTGTACTTCCCAGGCGCTTAGTACAGTGCTCTGCACACAGTAAGCGCTCAATAGATACGATTGATTGATTGATTGATCTGCGCATAGTAAGCCCTTAACAAATGCTATCATTATTGGCTCAGTGGAAAGAGCCCGGGCTCTGGAGTCAGACATCATGGGTTCAAATCCCGGCTCCACCAACAGTCAGCTGTGTGACTCTGGGCAAGTCACTTCACTTCTCTGTGCTTCAGTTCCCTCATCTGTAAAATGGGGATTGGAACTGTGAGCCCTCCCATGGGACAACCTGATCACCTCGTAGCCTCCCCAACGCTTAGAACAGTGCTTCGCACATAGTAAGGGCTTAACAAATACCACCTTTATTATTATTATTTTATTATTAGAGGAGGGGGCTGGGTTCCAGGGCGGAGGCGGGCGTTGGCTGACCTTTGGCAGAGCTGCGGGGCTCCCGGGAGGAGCACCAGGCCCGGCTCCTCTTTTTCCCCACTGGGCTCCCTGGGCTGCGGGCACCATCCCTATCCAGAGCGGGATTGTATTATTTCCAGGACTTTTTTTTCCCCCCCTTGCCCATCCCCGGCCTTGCCCCGCGGTGGCTCTGACGTGAGAGCCATGTGACGGGGCCCCGCCTGCTATAAGGAGCCGGGCTGGGCCGCTCTCTCCCGGACTCGGCCGCAGCCTCGGCCCCAATCCGCGCCCGGACCAACGGGGGTATTTCTTAGACGCCCCCCGGGGGCCTTCGCTCTCTGGGGGTGTGTGGGGGGCGGTTTGGGGGTGTTGGGGTGTTGGGGCGGGGACCGTGTCCCGCAGCCCCGGTGGCGGCCGCTGCGCTCTGGGCTGGAGTGTCCTGGCCGGTCCTGCTGGGAGCTGCGGAGGCAGGAGCAGCAGCAGCAGGACAAGCCTCAATTGCAGCAGCTGCAGCCGGGCAGTAGAAGCAGCAGGACCAGCCGCAACTGCAGCCGAGCAGCAGCAGTAGCAGCAACAGCAGGGCCAGCTGCTTTTGCAGCCGAGCAGTAGAAGCAGCAGCAGCAGCAAGACCAGCCGAGCAGTAGAAGCAACAGCAGCAGGACCAGCCGAGCAGTAGAAGTAGCAGCAGCAGCAGGACCAGCCGAGCAGAAGAAGTAGCTGCAGCAGCAGGACCAGCCCCAGTCGCAGCAGCTGCAGTAGCAGGACCAGCCCCAGTCGCAGCAGCAGGACCAGCCCCAGTCTCAGGAGCAGTTGCAGCAGCAGGACCAGCCCCAGTCGCAGCAGCAGCTGCAGCAGCAGGACCAGCCCCAGTCGCAGCAGCTGCAGCAGCAGCAGCAGGACCAGCCCCAGTCGCAGCAGCAGGACCAGCCCCAGTCGCAGCAGCAGCTGCAGCAGCAGGGCCAGCCCCAGTCACAGCAGCTGCAGCAGCAGCAGGACCAGCCCCAGTCACAGCAGCTGCAGCAGCAGCAGGACCAACCCCAGTCGCAGCAGCAGGACCAGCCCCAGTCGCAGCAGCAGCTGCAGCAGCAGGACCAGCCCCAGTCGCAGCAGCAGCTGCAGCAGCAGGACCAGCCCTAGTCGTAGCAGCAGCAGGACCAGCCCTAGTCGTAGCAGCAGCTGCAGCAGCAGCAGGACCAGCCCCAGTTGCAGCAGAAGCAGCTGCAGCAGGGGCAGCAGCAGCTGCAGCAGCAGCAGGACCAGCCCCAGTTGCAGCAGAAGCAGCTGCAGCAGGGGCAGCAGCAGCAGCAGGACCAGGCTGAGCAGCAAGAGCAGCCCCAGCAGCCTCAGCCGGGCAGCCGAAGCATCCGCCAGCGAAGCCGTCGGGGGTGGTGGGGGCGGGCCCCGTGCCTCCCCCTGGCCGGGCTCTCCGCCTGGCACCGGGGCGCGGCGGGGGCCCGGGGCCCCGCGCCCCTATGCGCCGTTCAACCGTGCCCGCGGAGGCCCAGCAGAAGCCATGACCCTGAGCGCGGAGAGGTCCGACGAGACCGACATCGACGTGGTGGGGGAGGGCGAAGAGGAGGAGGAGGACGACGAGGAGGAGGAGGAGGAGGAGGACGAGGAGCCTCGGCTGAGGGGCGGCGGGAGGCCACGGTCCTACACGGAGGAGGAGGAGGAGGACGAGGAGGAGGAGGAGGATGACGGAGGCGAGGTGGCCCGGGCGGCGGACGGCTCGCCCCCTCCCCAGGGTCCGTGCCCGGAGGAGGGGGGCAGAGCAGCAGCAGCAGCGGGAGGAGGAGCAGGAGCAGGAGCAGCAGCATCAGGGGGAGGAGGAGGAGGAGGAGGAGGAGGGTCAGCGGGCCCCAAGAACCCCCTGGTGAAGCCCCCCTATTCGTACATCGCCCTGATCACCATGGCCATCCTGCAGAGCCCCAAGAAGCGCCTGACCCTGAGCGAGATCTGCGAGTTCATCAGCGGCCGGTTCCCCTACTACCGGGAGAAGTTCCCCGCCTGGCAGAACAGCATCCGCCACAACCTGTCGCTCAACGACTGCTTCGTCAAGATCCCCCGCGAGCCGGGCAACCCGGGCAAGGGCAACTACTGGACGCTGGACCCCGAGTCGGCCGACATGTTCGACAACGGCAGCTTCCTGCGCCGGAGGAAGCGGTTCAAGAGGCAGCCGCCGCTGGTCCCGCCCGCGGGGGCGGCGGGGGCGGCGGGGGCGGTGGGGGGGCCCGGCGAGCCCCCGGCCCTCTTCCCGGCCGCGCCTCACCCCTACGCCTACGGACCCTACAGCTGCGGCTTCGGCCTCCAGCTGCCCCCCTACCCGGCGCCCTCCGGCCTCTTCGCCGCCTTCCCCGCGCCCTCGCCGCCCTCCCAGGGGGCACCGTGCCCACCTCCTCCCCCTCCCGCCGAGCTGGCACGGACCTCCGCCTTCGGGTACCGGCCGCACCCGCTGGCATCCCTGCCCGCCGCCAAGGGCCCCCCGGCCCGCTCCCCCTTCTCCATCGACAGCATCATCGGGGGCGGGCTGGGCCCCCCCCCCCGCCGCCACCTCCGGGGTGCCCTCCGGGATGCCCGCCGCCCTGACCCGCTCCTTGGTGGCCGCCGCCGCCTCCTCGGCCGCCCTGGGCACCCTGCGCCAAGGGGCGGCCCTGGCCTGCGTGGACGGCTTCGCCGCTGCCCTCTCCAACTGCTAACTCGTGCCACGCCGGGGAGGAGAGCGACGGTGCCAACGCGGAGGATGCCCACCGTGCCAACCGGGATTGGCGGGGAAGGCCAGGGAAGCCAGACGACTGGAAGCCCACCGTTGGGTAGGGACCGTCTCGATCCGTTGCCGACTTGGACTTCCCAAGCGCTTCGTCCGGTGCTCTGCGCACAGTGAATCCGATTGAATGAATGAAAGGGAGAGGAGCAGTTGGAGGGGGGAGGGAAGGACGGTGCCCGCTGCCAGCTTTCCAATCCTTCCCCTTTTTCCTGCCTCCACCCCTTCCCTCCGGGACCTTTGGGAATCCTCCCCAACACCTAGCTGGGGTTTGGGACGCGCCCCTCCCCAAGCCCCCCACTATTTGTGCCAAAACCCATCCCGGGCCTTGGAGAGGTGCGGGTTGGTGGGGTCGGACGATGAAGATTGCCTTCACTCTTGAGGGGTGTGTGTGTGTGTGTGTGTGTGTGTGTATATGTGTGTGTGTGTATACACATTCTGTAGCGTGTATATATATGTATACATACATATATACACATTCTGTAGTATATATATGCATGCATGCATGCATATATATATACACATTCTGTAGTATATATATGTATACATACATATATACACATTCTGTAGTATACATGTATACATACATATACACATTCTGTAGTATATGTATGTATACATATATACACATTCTGTAGTGTGTATATATGTATACACATATATGCATTCTGTAGTATATATGTGTATGCATACATATAGACATTCTGTAGTATATGTGTGTATGCATACATATAGACATTCTGTAGTATATATATGTATGCATACATATATACACATTCTGTAGTGTATATGTATGCATACATATATACACATTCTGTAGTATATATGTATACATACACATATATATACATTCTGTATTATATATGTGTATACATACATATACATTCTGTAGTATATATGTGTATACATACATACACATTCTGTAGTGTATATATATGTATGCACACACACATATATATGCATTCTGTAGTATATATGTGTATGCATACACATACATTCTGTAGTATATATGTGTATACTATATATATGTATTCGTACATATATATACATTCTGTAGTATATATATATACTTCCCAAGCGCTTAGTACAGTGCTCTGCGCACAGTAAGCGCTCAACAAATACGATTGAATGAATGACTATACATATGTATATGAAAATTTAAATGTATGTCTCCGAACTTTTTTGTAGTTCGGAGATTCTCAGGTCCAGGGATTCAAAATCAATAATGTACAGAAGAAGAAGGAAAAATAATACTAAAAAGTCCCGCGGGACGACAGCGAAGCAATACTTTTTTTGTTTGTTCGTTTTAGGTACTTGTTCGAGGTACTGTTTTATAAAAAGGAAAAAAAAAATCGATGAACTTGTTTACACACGGAAGACAAAGTCAAGATTAGCATTCCTTATTTTAACCTGTGTTTTTTTTGTATTATAATAGACTTATGGAATTCTTATTTTGTATTTCACACGTATTCTTTGCAAGGAATATTGTAAAATTTACTGGCAAGTATTATTGTACCATTCTAATGTAAGAGTTTTTTCGCATTTTCGGAAATAAAATTTTTAATTTTCAAAGAAAACCCACCAAAAAAAATTTGACGTCTGTTGTCCCCAGCCTTAGTTTTGAATTTTGTATTTCGCTTCTCTAGAGAGGAAAACATGATTATTTAACATGATAGGTATTTAGAACATTCTTTGTGTATAATCGAGGTAGAGCCGGCAGGCAAAATTCCAAATAAAATTCACCCTTCTCCTTCCCCTTCCCCCCACACCGATGATATTATCTGTCAAATTATCGCGATTATCTAAGAGAGGACAGACGAAAAATAACTCCCTTACAGAAGGTGGAAGTAGTCAAAGTAGTACTGGTATTTAGTAGTAGAAGTAGTAATACTATTTACGAAGCTCTTACCGTGTGCGGAACCGCTTAAGTGCTGAGGAGGGACACAAGAAAGTAGGTCATTTTAATGTACTTTTTACAAAATATCTTAAATCAAATGGACTAGCTTCAGTTTTTACGAGGTCTGGAAAGGTCTAAAAATCGCAGCTACCTGAATCGATTTTTATGGGTACCATGGCCAATCGCTTGGTAATACTTATGTCTATTTTAACAGATCATTCAGATAGCAGTAAATAGGTAAAATAATCTTCAATTGAGTACGTCCGGGATATTCAGTTAAATATCTAAGCAACTGTAAAACTAGGAAAAATCTCCGTGTCAAAGAATTCCTTTAGAAAAGGGCCCCTTCTCATTTGGAGTTCGTATTTCAGAATCAACTGGATTGTGGCACCTGCATAAAGTGACACTTTCTAAAGTAAAGAAAATGGAAGAGTCGATAGTACTAAATTCTAAAAACAGGTGTGGTTTGGTTTTTTTAAAAAAAATCAGTGGGCGTTTCAAAGGGATTTAAAAAATTAGGAGAGCATATATTTTAATGGAGAGAGTCCCAATTCAATCGTAATAAATGTTTTATCTTTAAAATGGGAATGCCTCTAAATTTTCTGTATGACTTTTATCGCAGTTCATTTCCAGTTCACTGCAAAAAGTTCGTCTAAAGTTCCGGTGCTAACAGATGTCCTTACATCGCATAGTAAATGGGATAGAAGTACGGGAAACACAGAATAGTACACGCCTATGCAGAATATGCACGAAACTGAGCGGATTCATTTAGTTTATGCTTTTAGTTTAGCAGGAGAATGAATCTTCTGGTCTGGCCTTTCAATCCATTCTTGCTGAAATCTATTTGTAAAATATTCACGAAGGGCCCTATAAGGACTTTGGAGTTCTCTATGGGAAAGAATAATTATTAAAAAAGCCTTCCCCCTTAGGAAATTCAGCCTTTTTTTTTTCTGGGGAGTTTGAAAAATACGTTTTTACAACCTCTAAAGCTAGTGATTAAGTCCAGAAGCTCACTACGGAATGAACAGGCGGAAGTTGAAAATATTTTAGAGAAGAAATGTCGCTATTTTTTTTTTTTTTGAGTCATTCATGCCAGCAGGGCGAAGTTTCAATCGGTCGACGGGTTATATTTATCACGTCTCACGCTGAGTTTGGTCAACAGAATTAGGAGGGCATAATCTTCCCAGAGCCCTCCGTTACTGGAGGCGCGGGGCTTGCCCGCTCTTTCCAGCCTCGCCCGTGGAGACCTGAAAGGAATTACAGGGTGGGAAAGAAGGGACAAAAAGGTGGGGGGTCTGTCCGCGGGGGTACCCCGAAAATTCATCCCTCACGACCGCCTCCGGGTCCGGCCCGGGCCTTGGTAGAGGAGGGAGCTTGGATGGCGCCCAGGGCGTCAGTCTTTCGGGGCTTTTAGGGGGGCGGCCACCTTTCCACCAAATGGGTGGCCCCCCGGGAGGGGCCGCGGAAAGGACCGGCGGGGTCCGGGTTTGGGATGCAGCCGCGGGTTATCCGCGGTCCAAATCCGCGAGGCCCGGGCCCGGAGAGCAGGTGCGGTAACAAAGGCCGCCCGGCCCCGCAGCCTTTGATGGGGCCCCGAGATCTCCGCGCCGGGGCTCCCCATTCGCATGCAAATCCAGCGCCGGCTCCCCTTTTCTTTGAAGGCACACAGAAGGATGTTTGTGCGGCGGTGGGGACGGAGCCCTTGCGAAAAGGACCGGCCGGACGTTGGCCCTCTCTCCTCCTTCCCCTTAGCTCCAGAGCGGGCCTTTCCTCCATCTCATTAACCCGGCCCGCCCTCCCTTTTTCCCTTCCCTCTTTCTCTGTGCTCATCCTATCCCCGTAGAGCCGCGGACAAACGCCTGGCTCTGAATCGGAGGGGAACTGCTGGTAATAGGGAGAGGAAGGACCACACAAAAGGCAGCTTGTGGGTTTGTGGAACGGGGGCGGGGGTCTAATCCCGAGCTGGATGGAGCCAAATGTTATCTTATCGGGGCCGCAACGCAACCCTGATGGGTTTTATGGTTCCTTGGCCGCCCCAACCAACCAACCCACCTCCCCAACCAACGTCCTTCACACCCTCTCCCTCCCCGCCGCACACCCCGAGCCAGCAAGACTTCTGGACCCATATTTCGTAATCAATCAATCAATCAATCGTATTTATTGAGCGCTTACTATGTGCAGAGCACTGTACTAAGCGCTTGGGAAGTACAAATTGGCAACACATAGAGACAGTCCCTACCCAATCTCCAATCTCCAATGGGGGACGATTGGATTTCTTTTCAATCAGAAGCTGTTGCTCCGGCTCAGCCACGCGTTTCTTCTGGGTCCCGGGCCTATTTCAGAGGGTCCCTCCCCACCCCGCAACGCCTTCTGTTTTTATCAATCAATCGTATTTATTGAGCGCTTACTATGTGCAGAGTACTGTACTAAGCGCTTGGGAAGTACAAATTGGCAACACATAGAGACAGTCCCTACCCAACAGTGGGCTCACAGTCTAAAAGGGGGAGACAGAGAACAGAACCAAACATACCAACAAAATAAAATAAATAGGATAGAAATGTACAAGCAAAATAAATAAATAAATAGATAGATAGAGTAATAAATATGTTCAACCATATATACATATATACAGGTTTTATGTATATATATATGTATATATATACATATATACAGGTTTTATTTTATCTTTGGAGAAAACAGACGGAATGGGAGGCCCTTCCTCGCATTTTCTCGGCTAGGCCGTGTGCAGGGCGGCCCCTCCTCTACCCTCTGCCCCACAGGGCCAGGGTTGGGCCGCGCTCTGCCCCGCATCCTGGGACTGCTGCGGGAGGCCCTCTGAGATATTTATTATCCAAGGACACTCGGGGCCCGCGCTAAGCCGTCCTGACTCTCTCGGAAAAAGACTTTCATTCAATCAATCAATCAATCAATCAATCGTATTTATTGAGCGCTTACTGTGTGCAGAGCACTGTACTAAGCGCTTGGGAAGTACAAGTTGGTAACATATAGAGACGGTCCCTACCCAAGAGTGGGCTCACAGTCTAGAAGGGGGAGACAGACGACAAAACAACACATATTAACAAAATAAAATAAATAGAATAGTAAATACGTACAAGTAAGAGTAATAAATCTGTACAGACGTATATACAGGGCTTTCCTGAACGCTTAGTACAGTGCTCAGCGCACAGTAAGCGTTCAAAAAAATGTGATTGATCGACTGGTATTTGTTGAGCACTTAGTGTGTTCGGAGCACTGTACTAAGCTCGAATCTCTGCCCATAAGAGGCTGACAGTCCAGAGGGGGAGAGACACATTGAAGAAAATTACAGACAGGGGAAATGCAGAGTGCAAGGATATGTACACAAAGGTGGGGTGAAAAACACTTCATTTATCTACGCCTCATTTTCCTCATCTACAAAACAGCAATTCAATACCTATCCTCCTCCGGTGACCCTACGTGGGACAGGAATTATATGTTCAAACTGATTATTTTCTCTATCTCCCCAGTGCTTAGTAAAGTGCTTTGCACATGGTAAACACTTTACAAATACGACAATAATCCTCATCATTATTAGGTATTTAATCCTCTCCCACCACGGCCCGTTTCCTCCCTCCCTCTTGTCTCCGACGGGGCGAGGGGGGTTGTTATGTTGATGGAGTGCTCGCTCCGTGCCATTTGTTAGAAGCTGTCTGAAAGCAGAGGGGGAATCTGGGCCTCCTTTGTGTTCCCGGCCCGCTTTGGTTTCCCGGTCTGACTGCGGCCCGAACGCGGACCGGCCGATGGATGGTCGAGGCCTGAGACCTTCACTATATGTTGCCAACTTGTACTTCCCAAGCGCTTAGTACAGTGCTCTGCACACAGTAAGCGCTCAATAAATACGATTGATTGATTGATTCCCCCACGTCCCCCACGTCGGTCCCCAAGTGTCCCTGCCCCTGACCGGGCCCAACCGCCTGGAGAGGGATTGTGGATCGATCCGGGAGTCCTTCCAGCAGATCTGAGCTCCGTAGCCAGAGTAGTCACTCAAAGATTGGGACTTGGGCCTGGGGTTCGCCGCCTGCAGAAGGCCGCGAGTCATCGGGTGGGGCCGTCCAAGGGGAATCTTAACCCGTGTGGGTAGCCCCTGCCTGCCCTCTTCACCCAAGACACACACACAAATACTCACAAACACACACACACACACCCCTAGTGAATTTCCCCTCCCTCACCTTCCTCTGCAATTTCACAATCAGGCATATATGGGCTCTGCCGGCAGACCGTGTTTTGATGTCAGGGCCGGTGCAA
This sequence comes from Tachyglossus aculeatus, assembly GCF_015852505.1. Classification (NCBI taxonomy): domain Eukaryota; kingdom Metazoa; phylum Chordata; class Mammalia; order Monotremata; family Tachyglossidae; genus Tachyglossus; species Tachyglossus aculeatus. The sequence goes on from NC_052088.1 coordinate 14,601,775, forward strand.
CGCGCTGTGTTTACAGGGTATGGGTGTCCGGAATGCAAATGCGTAAATATGTTTGGTGTAAAATCTGATCCCTTCGTCTGTCGCAGCCTCGGGTAATATTACATTTGACAGGAAGAGCCGAAATTCTGATCGGGACCAGCTGCTTGGTACACGGTGGGTCTTAGGCTTCATGAGCTTCTAACTGAATTCATTCTTCATTCATTCATTCATTCACTCGCATTTATTGAGCGCTTACTGTGGGCAGAGCACTGTACTAAGCGCTTGGGAAGTACAAGCCGGCAACATATAGAGACGGTCCCTACCCAACAACGGGCTCACAGTCTAGAAGGGGGGATACAGACAACAAAACGAAACATGTGGACGGGTGTCAAGTCATCAGAATAAATAGGGATAAAGCTAGATGCGCATCATTAACAAAATAGATAGAATAGTGAATATGTACAAGTAAAATAAATAGAGTAATAAATCTGTACAAACATATATACAGGTGCTGTGGGGAGGGGGAGGAGGTAGGGCGGGGGGGATGGGGAAGAGGAGAGGAAAAAGGGGGCTCAGTCTGGGAAGGCCTCCTGGAGGAGGTGAGCTCTCAGTAGGGCTTTGAAGGGAGGAAGAGAGCTAGCTTGGCGGATGTGTGGAAGGAGGAGGGCATTCCAGGCCAGGGGGAGGATATGGGCCGGGGGTCGTTGGCAGGACAGGCGAGAACGAGGTACAGTGAAGAGGTTAGCGGCAGAGGAGCGGAGGGTGCGGGCTGGGCTGGAGAAGGAGAGAAGGGAGGTGAGGTAGGAGGGGGAGAGGTGATGGAGAGCCTTGAAGCCGTCACCTCTCTCCTTTGCTTTTAAACCCTTTCCTCCTTCTCTGCCGTCATTTCTGATTTGCCTTGCGTGTAGGTTTTTCCTGCGGGAAGCAGGAGACAGTCCAGCCTGTAAGCCTTCTTGTTTCAGCCATTTAGTCGTTCAGCAACGAGGAGCAGATTCGCGGGAACCTACCGCCTTGACCTTCCCCCACGGATTGATACCAACGCTCGGTTTGGAATAAGTAGCATTCGTGCTACTATTGCATTAAGCTCCAACAGTGCCTAGGAATTGGGCTGCTTGGAAGAGGTCGCTCCTCCCGCCTTCTGAAAGGTGATGATAAACGATAAAGATTGATGAAGAGTCGTCAGATACCTAGCGACCCAGTAGCAGGGCGAGCCTAAGGCCGCTGGACCGAGGCAGGTGACTGCCTCAAAGATCTACTTATTTCCAACCCGATTTTTTTCCAACTTTTTTCCAAGGTTTCCGCCTCCCACACCTCCCCACTCACGCTTCTCTACACTTTCCGGCTGGGTTATGATCTCGGTGGTTCGGGCTGCTTCTTTATAAGCAAAACGACCCTCAGGCCAACTCGATCCGATTGCGCATTTCCTACCTTCTATTCCTTCCCCCGTTTTGTTTCCAACCGCACACCACCCTTAAAAATAAACAACCTGCCCTCTTATATAGAGTTTCTGCTTCACCGACCGCATTTCCAGTAACAAATCCTCCCCTGCAGCACCGAGTGGCTTGGCCCAGCCCAGAAAGTCTCGGTGCTGGAGCCGCTCTCCCAGTCTCTGGACTTTGAGGAGAGCATCCCCCTCACGAGGAGAGACAGAGTTCGGGTAAGGATTTCCTCTTTTCTCTCCAGCGGGCCAACACACGCCGAGAGCTCACCATGGGATGCTTAGTGAGTGGCTTTCGGGAAGCCCGCCTGAAAAAGCCCATGATGAAAAGAGGGCTCCAGGTCACCCAGTCCCTGGACTCGCTTTTCCAGCTTCCACTCAGCGGGGCCCGCCCGGCCCGGTGGAGAAGTGGGGTGGAAGATATCGGGCCGCCCCCCACAGTAGCCTGCAGCCGGGAGCGGTGCTGAGGCCCAACCCGAGCAGGACCGAACCACTGTAGACCAAACCCGTGAAGCTGCTTTTTCTAGGCTTCTTTTTTTCCCCCATATTGGCCCTGTTTAACCAAGGAGTGACATCGCTGAAAGTTATGGGGTTTTTTGTTTGTTTAAATAGCTGCACCCCGCTTACCGATGTTGTTTCTGTTCTTTCTGATGATCAAGAGGAGCAACTCGCCGTAGGAGAGAAATCGTTCAGAAGACTTCTCCAGCACTTCTAAACTCACCCGCAGCGCTTGCGTATATTCGCTTCGTCAATTGTACATTCAATTGCCTATCCTCTACCTCCTCACTCTCCCCATCCACCTCTCCCTCCTCCTCTACATCTTTCTTTCTCCTTTCATCTGCCTTCTCCTCTCCATCTTCTTTCTCCTTTTATCTTCCTTCTCTCCATCTTCTTTCTCCCTTTCTCTTCCTCCTCCTCCTCCTTCTCATCATTCTCTTCATGCTCCTCTTCCTCCTTCTCTCCGTCTTCTTTCTCCTTTTCTCTTCCTTCTCTCCATCTTCTTTCTCCTTTCTCTTCCTCCTCCTCTTCCTTATCATTCTCTTCATTTCCTTCTTCTCTCCATCTTCTTTCTTCTTTTCTCTTCCTCCTCCTCGTCCTTTTCCTCCTCTTCTCCGCCTCCTCCTCCAACTGCTTCTACTACTACTCCCTTAATCAATCAATCAAAGATATTTATTGAACGCTTACTGTGTGTAGAGCACTGTACTAAGCACTTGGGAGAGTATCATATAACAGAGTTGGTAGACACGTTTCTCTGACCAGAGAGAGCTTACAGTATAGAGAAGGAAGGGCCTTAAAGGACCTGGGAATTTCCAACAGGGAAGGAAGCTATCCCAGGGGTTCGAATTTTAGCAGTTCCCTCGTGTGACCTATGTCATGGACAAGAGCATCGTTTTCTCTAACTGGAAGAACGCACGTACACTCACAAAATACATTAACTGGCTCACACAGAGTATTCCTCGCAGATTTCGCTAACACGCAGGACCCGGAGAAATCCTCAGGAGGCATTAAAAAGAGATTCAAAGGCAGCACTGCTTCGGGACCTCTGCCTAGGCACATGGGGTTTGACACTCAGCGTGTGGAATAGACGGGGATCGTTTGTAGCAGACTCGAAGGGGAAGGGAAGGAGGAGGAAAGAAAGGCAGAAGAGAAGACAGGGAGAGAGACGAAGACATAGAGAGTCTTTAAAACCCGCTAAAAAGAGAGAAATCAACTGAACCTTTTGCCTTCGGGACCTTTTCACTTAAGTCCGTTACTTTGGGAATTTCCCTTAAATGCAAATGGTAAAGACTCCCTCATTTTCAGTTCCGTCACTGATTCCGGCAGAACAAAACAAAAACGTTAACAAACCACAAAAACCCTCAAAATTTGTAGAGAAGGCACGAGGCGGAGGTTGGATTGAAATAAACTACATTAGATCATTTTCAACACGAACTTCACCTAAATTTCCCTTCCCCGCTTCTTTCCTTCTCCCTTTCTTTCCCTTGGTTCTTCCTGTTGTTCTTTCTTCCCTTTCTCTTTCGGTTTCTTCCAGGAAACCTGCTCTTGGTTGAGATAACATTTGTATCTCAAGTAAGCGCTCAATAAATACGATTGATTGATTGGTTGATTGATTATTATATATTCCATTTCATTCAAAACTCCCCCGAAGAACACTGGGAACGAAGTCTTGCCTTTACGGTCCTGGAAAGACCAAGAAGAGATGGCGTGGGCCTTGCCAAACGACGTTTTGGTCAATGTTTTTGAAGGAGGAGGGTAGTTTATTTAACACTGGATAACCTGACCCGCACTTTGTTAATACACTAAATCAATAGTACTTTTAAGCCTCTTTGCTCGTCAATCCTTCTATCTCTAAACAGTGTTATCTCTCTGCCATCCATCTATGTATCTGCCTGTCGAGTTTGTGAGTTTCCTCCTTCTATCCCATTAGCATCTAGGAGATATGCCAACTTGAAGCAAGTCTGCCATTTTAGGAAGAGGGAGAGAAAGATACCCTCTTAGGTCCTCTAAGTACCAAAAAACTTCACCTGGGCATTTCAAAGCTAAGGCATTTATTGAGAGCTAACTGGGCGCGTGTACTATATTAACGTTGTACACCAGTGCTGTTAATACTAATTTGGATTTACAGCCTTTATTCACCCCACCCTCAGCCTCAAAGCACTTTCGTACATAGTCATAATTTATTTATTTATGTTAATGTCTGTCTTTCCCTCTAAACTGCCAGTTCCTTGAGGGCAAGGAACGTGTCTACCAACTCAGTTACAGTGTACTCTCCCAGGCGCTTAGTATAGTGCTCTGCACACAGTAAGCCCTCAATAAATACGATTGATTGGCTGAGATGGCTCTATCTCTCCAATAGTCAAAAATTCTCTCCTACAGAAAAGGTTGTCCAATATCCCGAGTAGCAGCCACGTGCCTGGGAGATGGGGGGAGAGGAGCTCAAACTGTAGATCTTTCCTAACTTCGGGGTGAATGATGCAAGATTGAATTTTACCAGACGGTTGCTTTATTAACAATCGAATTTTGAGATTTCTCGGTGGAACGCTCTAGCGCTTGCCAGAGCCAAAGGAAAAAAAAGGAAAAGGAATCTAAAAACTACTATCTTGTGATCGACCGCCTACTCCGAGGTGGCAGAGCGCAGACCCCATCCCCTGACAGTCCTTTCGCCGGCAGTGGGGACAGGAAACAAAGTGAAAGAAAATGGGATCCGTCGGTCACAGGCACTCATGTCAATACACATGCGTTTGCGGGTTGTGTGTTTTTATATGTTCTCCGTGTCTGTGAAATGTAAGCATGTGTAGATGAGTAGGAGAAACCCCTGCCTACATTTGCGGGGTTTAAGATTGTGTTTATTTTTCCAAGCCTCCGTTCAAGAGACTGCTATGTATAAAGCCCGGCTTCCAGCAGGGGGGCATCTTTTCAGTCGTTTTGTAAAAAAAAAAAATTAAGGCCTTCTTCCTCGTCTACCGGAAAGGTTTGGGGCGATACTCAACGCCCTGCGGTCGCCTTCTCTTTGATTAGAAAGGTAAGCTCTGGGGAGGAGGGGGCGACGAAAGGAGAGGGGGAGGGCCTGCTCTGGGAGCCAAACTCGAGCTGTCCCGGGTTTCGTGCACCTGACTTCTTCTCCGATGCGGTGCAGTCGCCTCTTTTTTGCGCTCACAGGGAGAAGAGAAGCAGTGTGGCTCAATGGAAAGAGCCTTGGCTTTGGAGTCAGAGGTCATAGGTTCAAATCCAGCCTCCACCACTTAATAATAATAATGGCATTTATTAAGAGTGGCTTAGTTGAAAGAACCCAGGCTTGGGAGTCAGAGGTCATGGGTTCAAATCCCGGATCTGCGGCTTGTCAGCTGTGTGGCTTTGGGTAAGTCACTTCACTTCTCTGTACCTCAGTTACCTCGTCTGTGAGAAACAGCGTGGCTCAGTGGGAAAGAGCACGGGCTTTGGAGGCAGAGGTCATGGGTTCAAATCCCTGCTCTGCCAGTTGTCAGCTGTGTGACTTTGGGCAAGTCACTTAACTTCTCTGGGCCTCAGTTACCTCATCTGTAAAATGGGGATTCAGACTGTGAGCCCCACGTGGGGCAACCTGACCCACCTTGTAACTTCCCCAGCACTTAGAACAATGCCTTGCACTTATGGCTTAATAAATGCCATTATTATATAATACTATATTATATATAATACATATATGTATTATATGTATTATGTATATATGTTTGTACATATTTATTCTCTATTTATTTATTTATTTTACTTGTACATATCTATTCTATTTATTTTATTTTGTTAATACGTTTGGTTTTGTTCTCTGTCTCCCCCTTCTAGACTGTGAGCCCACTGTTGGATAGGGACCGTCTCTATACGTTGCCAACTTGTACTTCCCAAGAGCTTAGTACAGTGCTCTGCACACAGTAAGCGCTCAATAAATACGATTGATTGGTTGATTGATTATTCTTATTATTACCACTGGTCAAGAAGATGAAGAGCACTGCGTGGCTCTCCCCTCTGCCTGACCATCTGACCCACCTTGTAACCTCCAGAGCTTAGAGAAGTGCCTTGCACGTTATTAAGCGCTTAATAAATGCCATTATTATTATTATTATTATTACCATTGGTCAAGAAGATGAAGAGTATTGCGTGGCTCTCCCCTCTGCCTGGCCATCTGACCCACCTTGAAACCTCCAGAGCTTAGAACAGTGCCTTGCACGTTATTAAGCGCTTAATAAATGCTATTATTATTATTATTATTATTATTACCATTGGTCAAGAAGATGAAGAGCATTGCGTGGCTTTCCCCTCTGCCTGACCACGCTGGCTCTGCCTTCCCCTGCCTCTTCCTCTCCAGGAAGATTGTCTCCTTGGGCACCAGCTGTTAACAAACGATCGCATCTGCCCCGCACTCGTCGTGGCGTTGACCGGACCTTAGGACGGTTGGGCAGAGGATCAATCGACCCCCATTTATTGAGCGCATACTTTGAGAATACTTTGACCTCCTCCAGGAGGCCTTCCCAGACTGAGCCCCTTCCTTCCTCTCCCCCTCGTCCCCCTCTCCATCCCCCCCATCTTACCTCCTTCCCTTCCCCACAGCACCTGTATATATGTATATATGGTTGTACATATTTATTGCTCTATTTATTTATTTTACTTGTACATATCTATCCTATTTATTTCATTTTGTTAGTATGTTTGGTTTTGTTCTCTGTCTCCCCCTTTTTAGACTGTGAGCCCACTGTTGAGTAGGGACTGTCTCTATGTGTTGCCAATTTGGACTTCCCAAGCGCTTAGTACAGTGCTCTGCACATAGTAAGCGCTCAATAAATACGATTGATGATGATGATGATGATGAGAAGCAGCGTGGCGTGGATCGGGGCACGAACCTGGGAATCAGAAGGTCATGTGTTCTAATCCCGGCCCCACCGTATGTCTGCTGTGTAACTTCGGGCAAGTCACTTCACTTCTCTGGGCCTCAGTTAACTCATCTGCAAAACAGGGATTAAGAGGGTGAGTCCTATGTGGGACAGGGGCTGTGCCCAACCTGACTAACTTGTATCTACCCCAGAGTTTAGAACAGTGCTTGACACATAGTAAGCGCGTAACAAGTACCATAATTATTATGGTTATGTGCAGAGCACTGTATACAATATAACAGAATTAGCAGACACGTTCCCTGCCCATAATTATTATGATTATGTGCAGAGCACTGTACTAAGCGCTTGGCAGGATACAATATAACAGAATTAGCAGACACGTTCCCTTCCCGTAACGAGTTTCTAGCCTAGAGGATGGGGAGAGACGCGTGGGAGGTGCAACTAAAGCTCCGGCAAGTCATAAGTCTCTCCCCAAAGGACTCTCGGGTCCTCCGTTTGAAAAATCGGATTCCTCGGGTGGAAGGGGCTGACAGGAATCTGAAAGGATTAGTTGCATTCCACACAGGATCGTTTTTACTGGCAACGTTTTGAAGGGACCCGGTCCCTTCCAGACCGTAAACGGTGCCCAGAAAAATGATCCTAAAGAGACTTCTATTGTTTTCCTTGGTCTGCGCCTCGGTCCGCTGCTGGTGCCCTCGATAAGGAAGGGCTTGACCGGACTTCGCTCTCCAGCAGCCGGTGGACGGCATCTTCCCAGCCCATTTTTCCCCCGGCTCTGTAAACTGAGGCCTCCGGAGGCCCGAGTGGCGTTTTCCCGTTGCTCGCTGACCCTGAAATGCGGTTCGCGCACGCTCCTTTCTCACCCCCTCCCACACCAGCGCTTAGAACAGTACTTAGCACATGATAATAATAATAATTTTGGTATTTGTTAAGCGCTTACTATGTGCAATGTGCACTATGTAGTATGTGCAAAGCACTATGTTCTAAGCACTGGGGAGGATACAATAATGATGGCATTTGTTAAGCGCTTACTATGTGCAATGTGCACTGTTCTAAGCGCTGGGCGGTTACAAGGCGATCAGGTTGCCCCCCGCGGTTCTCACAGTCTTCATCCCCATTTTACAGATGGCACTGAGGCCCAGAGAAGTGAAGTGACTTGCCCAAGGTCACACAGCTGACAAGTGGTGGAGTCGGGATTCGAACCCCTGACGTCTGACTCGAAAGCCCGGGCTCTTGCCACTGAACCACACTGCTTCTCTATACTGTACTATACTATACTGTAATATACTATATACAATCTTAGTCCCAGGCGCTTAGTACGGAGCTCTACACACAGTAAGCGCTCAATAAATAAATACGATTGAATGAAAGGTGATCAGATTGTCCCATGTGGGGCTCACAGTCTTAATCCCCATTTGACAGATGAACTAATAATAATAATAATGATGATGGCATTTGTTAAGCGCTTACTATGTGCAAAGCACTGTTCTAAGCGCTGGGCGGTTACAAGGCGATCAGGCTGCCCCCCGCGGGGCTCACAGTCTTCATCCCCATTTTACAGATGGCAGTGAGGCCCAGAGAAGTGAAGTGACTTGCCCAAGGTCACACAGCTGACAAGCGGTGGAGTCGGGATTCGAACCCCTGACGTCTGACTCGAAAGCCCGGGCTCTTGCCACTGAACTACACTGCTTCTCTATACTGTACTATACTATACTGTAATATACTATATACTATCCTATTCCCAAGCGCTTAGTACAGAGCTCTACACACAGTAAGCGCTCAATAAATAAATACGATTGAATGAAAGGTGATCAGATTGTCCCATGTGGGGCTCACAGTCTTAATCCCCATTTGACAGATGAAGTAATAATAATAATAATGATGATGGCATTTGTTAAGCGCTTACTATGTGCAAAGCACTGTTCTAAGCGCTGGGGGGGGGACACAAGGTGATCAAGTTGTCCCACGTGGGGCTCACAGTCTTAATCCCCATTTTCCAGATGAGGTAACTGAGGCTCAGAGAAATTAAGTGACTTGCCCAAGGTCACACAGCAGACATGTGGCGGAGACAGGATTCGAACCCATGACCTCTGACTCCAAAGCCCATGCTCTTTCCACTAAGCCACGCAGGTAACTAGGCCCAGAGTAGTTAAGTGACTTGCCCAAAGTCACACAGCTGACAGTTGGAGGAGCTGGGATTTGAACCTATGAGCTCTGACTCCAAAGCCCGGGCTCTTTCCACTGAGCCACGCTGCTTCTCATGCTAAGCGCTTAACAAATACCAACATCATCATTATTATTATTATTATTATTATTATTATTATTATTATTATTATTATTATTATTATTCCCGCCTTCAGACGCCGTCCCCGCAACACGCACCCCAGTGGGGCTTTGCCTCCGCAGGGATCACGGAAGAAGGAGAGGGACCCCGGCGATATAGCTTTAATTCTATCTGTTCTGCCAATATTTTCATTCATTCGTTCATTCAATCGTATTTATTGAGCGCTTACTGTGTGCAGAGCACTGTACTAAGCGCTTGGGAAGTCCAAATTGGCAACATATAGAGACGGCCCCTACGCAACAGCGGGCTCACAGTCTAGAAGGGGGAGACAGAGAACAAAACAAAGCATATTAACAAAATAAAATAAATAGACTATGTACAAATAAAACAGAGTAATAAATACGGACAAACATATATACAGGTTTTGACACCTGTCTCCATGTTTTGTTTTGTTGTCTGTCTCCCCCTTCTAGACTGTGAGCCCGTTGTTGGGGAGGGACCGGCTCTAGATGTCCCCGACTTGTGCTTCCCGAGCGCTCAGTCCAGTGCTCTGCACACAGTAAGCGCTCAATAAATACGATTGAAGGAATGAATGAATCCCGACGGTCCCGCCGGCCGGTGTCAGCCCCGGGGAAGCCTGCCTCCTCCGCGCTGCCCCCGGCTTGCAGCCCCTCCAAGCCTCGCAGTCCCGAGGGACGAGGGGTCCCCTCCTTTGCGCCCCTCCACCTCCTCTCTGTTTATTTTGGTGTCAGAGGGCTTATCAAGATGTACATTTGGTGGCGGTTTGGAGCAGCGCCGGCCCTTTGGCGGGCCGGTCCAGGCCTTCCTCTCTGTTTTTACACCTGCACACTCCCCACCGCCCTCCCCGGCCTGATTTATGGCCCAATTAAAGGTTCAGTCTCCCTGAAACCCCCCGCGCTGCGGCCTTCTCCTCGCCCCTCCTCGGAGGGCGCGGAGGCCGGTGGGGCGGCCAAGGGGGTCGGGGGCTGTGTGTGTGGCACCACCTGAGCGAGTCCAGAGATGGCAAAGCCCTTCTGGGTAGGGACCGTCTCTATATGTTGCCAACTTGTACTTCCCAAGCGCTTAGTACAGTGCTCTGCACACAGTAAGCGCTCAATAAATACGATTGATTGATTCTGAGAGCTCACCTCCTCCAGGAAGCCTTCCCAGACTGAGCCCTCTCCTTCCTCTCCCCCTCCTCCCCATCCCCCCCGCCTCACCTCCTTCCCCTCTCCACAGCACCTGTATATGTTTGTACAGATTTGTTACTCTATTTATTTATTTTACTTGTACGTATTTATTCTATTTATTTTATTTGGTTAATATGCTTTGTTTTGCTGTCTGTCTCCCCCTTCTAGACTGTGAGCCCGCTGTTGGGTAGGGGCCGTCTCTATTTGTTGCCAACTTGTACTTCCCAAGCGCTTAGTACAGTGCTCTGCACACAGTAATCACTCAATAAATACGATTGAATGAATGAATGAGCCGTCTCTATATTTATTACTCTATTTATTTTACTTGTACATATTCTATTTATTTTATTTTGTTAATATGTTTGGTTTTGTTGTCTGTCTCCCCCTTCTAGACTGTGAGCCCGCTGTTGGGTAGGGACCGTCTCTATTTGTTGCCAACTTGTACTTCCCAAGCGCTTAGTACAGTGCTCTGCACACAGTAAGCACTCAATAAATACGATTGAATGAATGAATGAGCCGTCTCTATATGTTGCCAACTTGTACTTCCCAAGCGCTTAGTACAGTGCTCTGCGCACAGTAAGTGCTCAATAAATACGATTGAATGAATGAATGAGCCATCTCTATATGTTGCCAACCTGTACTTCCCAAGCGCCTAATACAGTGCTCTGCACACAGTAAGCGCTCAATAAATACGATTGAATGAGTGAATGAGCCGTCGCTATATGTTGCCAACCTGTACTTCCCAAGCGCCTAGTACAGTGCTCTGCACACAGTAAGCGCTCAATAAATACGATTGAATGAATGAATGAGTCGTCTCTATATGTTGCCAAATTGTACTTCCCAGTGCTCTGCACACAGTAAGCGCTCAATAAATACGATTGAATGAATGAATGAGTCGTCTCTATATTTTGCCAATTTGTACTTCCCAGTGCTCTGCAGACAGTAAGTGCTCATTAAATACGATTTATTGAATGCCTTTGGGAGGAGGAGGGATTTCTGAACCCTCTTCCAGAGGGGTCTCGGGATCTCCCCGTGAGTCCCCTTCTCCTGCTTCTGCCTGGATCCTCCTGCCCTTGGTCCTGGCTGTGCGTGTGTATCTGTGTATTTGTGTGTTGAGTGTGCGCTTAATGGTGAGGATATGTGTGTATGTTTGTAGGTATATGGGTATGTGGGTAAGTGCACACGGTAAGTGTTCAATAAATACGATTGTATGAATGAATGAATGTGTATTGTTCAAAGTTGAGGGTTTGTGTAATGGTCAGAGTGTGAGTGTGTGCATGTGTGGGTGCCTAATGCGAGGGTGGTGTGTATATATGGCCAACGTGAGGGTATTCGTGTGTTGTGTGTCTGTCAATGATGAGTGTGTGTTGTGTGTGCACTTAATGGTGAGGGGATGTGTGCATATTTGTGGGTATGTGTATTTGTTTAAGGGTGAGGGTGTGCACATGTGGTGCCTAATGCTGAGGGATTGTATAGAATAATAATAATAATAATAATGGCATTTGTTAAGAGCTTACTACATGCAAAGCACTGTTCTAAGCGCTGGGGAGGATACAAGGTAATCAGGTTGTCCCACGGGGGGCCTCACAGTCTTAACCCCCATTTTACAGATGAGGTAACTGAGGCACAGAGAAGTGAAGTGACTTGCCCAAGGTCCTACAGCTGACAATTGGCGGAGCCGGGATTTGGACCCATGACCTCTGACTCCCAAGCCCGTGCTCTTTCCATTGAGCCACGCTGCTTCTCTATAGATGGCCAACGTGAGGGTATCCGTGTGTTCGTCAATGGTGAGTGTGTGTGTGGTGTGTGTGCATGTTTGTGGGTATGTGTATTTGTTTAAGGCCGAGGGTGTGTGTATTGGTAAGAGTGTGTGCACAACTAACTGTGAGGGTTGTGCATGTGTGGACCCCTAGTGCTGAGGGCGTGTATACATGGTCAACGTGAGGGTACCCCCGTGTTCATTCATTCATTCAATCGGATTTATTGAGAGCTTATTGTGTGCAGAGCACTGTACTAAGCGCTTGGGAAGTACAAGTCGGTACCATATAGAGACGGTCCCTTCCCAACAACGGGCTCACAGTCTAGAAGGGGGAGACAGACAACAAAACAAAACATGTAGACAGGTGTGTTGTGAGCTCCTGAGAAGCAGCGTGGCTCAGTGGAAGAGCCCGGGCTTTGGAGTCAGAGGTCATGGGTTCAAATCCCGGCTCCGCCACTTGGCAGCTGTATGACTTTGGGCAAGTCACTTAACTTCTCTGTGCCTCAGTTACCTCATCTGGAAAATGGGGATTAAGACTGTGAGCCCCACGTGGGACAACCTGATCACCTTGTATCCTCCCCAGCCCTCAGAACAGTCACTTAACTTCTCTGTGCCTCAGTTACCTCATCTGTAAAATGGGGATTAAGACTGTGAGCCCCCCGTGGGACAACCTGATCACCTTGTATCCTCCCCAGCGCTTAGAATAATGCTTTGCACATAGTAAGCGCTTAACAAATGCCATTATTATTATTATTATCAATGGTGAGTGTGTATGTGTGTGCGTGCGTGTATGTGGACGTCTGAATGTGAGCGTGTGTGTGGTTCGGGGGAGAGAGAAAGGAAGGAAAGAGATGGCGGGAAGAGATGAGACTACCAAATCAATCAATCGTAGTTATTGAGCGCTTACTGTGTGCAGAGCACTGTACTAAGCGCTTGTACTAAACTCATTGTACCAAATGAGTTTTGGGGATCCGGCCTGGCCCCAGCGGGCCCCCAGCGAGGCCCACGTGGCCTTGGAGCTGGGATTTCTCTGGGCAAAGAAGAAACTAGTGTGGGGAGGGGGAGAGGGGAAAGGGCAAGGGCGGATCCTCTGCCCTGAGCTCAGCCCGCGAGGGAAAGGGGCCGGGAAGAGGGGGCCGGCCCGGACCTCTTTCTTCTCCTCCTCCTCCTCCCCCTTCTCTCCCTCCTTCTTCTCTTCTTCTTCCTCCTCCTCCCTTCCTCCTCCTTTTCTTCGTCTCCTATTTCCTCCTCCTCCTCCCTTCCTCCTCCTTTTCTTCCTCTCCTACTTCCTCCTCCTTCTCCTCCTCTTTTTCTTCTCCTCCTCTTCTCCTCCTCCTCCTTTTCCTTTTATTTTCCCCCCCCAGGAGAACAAGCGGCTCCCGCGGGAGATTGGCAGCACTGAGCATCTCCCTACCCCAACTCCGTCTCCTTTCTATCTATCAATCCACCTTTCTAATTAGACTAATTAGGAGCTCGGTGACGTGTCACCGGGCCCGGGCTGAGCCGAAGGCTCAAGGACTGTGAAAGGCGACTTGAATGGCCGGGCTGGGGAGGCGGGGGGCTTTGGGCAGCGCCATTCAGCGCGCAGTAACAGTAGCCACATTGATTTCGCAGCTATTGAAAAGAGGCTCGAGTAAAACACTGGGAAACTAATGCCGCCACCCTGCATCCCTCTCCAATTGGGAGGGAGGGGGTGTGTATGGGACAGATAGGGAGGGGGAAGACAAAAAGACTGAGACAGGGTGAGTGGAGAAAGAGAGACAGGGAGAGAGGAGACAGGTAGAGAGAGGGGAGGCAGGGAGGCAGGGAGAAAGGAGACAGGAATCAATCAATCAATCAATCAATCGTATTTATTGAGCGCTTACTGTGTGCAGAGCGCTTGGGAAGTACAAGCTGGCAACATATAGAGACAGTCCCTACCCAACAGTGGGCTCACAGTCTAGAAGGGGGAGACAGAAAACAAAATCAAACATACTAACAAAATAAAATAAATAGAATAGATAGGTACAAGTAAAATAAATAAATAGAGTAATAAATATGTACAAACATATATACATACATACAGGTGCTGTGGGGAAGGGAAGGAGGTAAGATGGGGGGATGGAGAGGGGGACGAGGGGGAGAGGAAGGAAGGGGCTCAGTCTGGGAAGGCCTCCTGGAGGAGATGAGGAAGAGAGGACACGGAGAGATGGGGAGAGAGGAGGCAGAGAGAGAGAGGAATAGCTAAGACAGTGGTAGAGAAAGAGAACCAGAAAGAGAGGTCTGTCTCTCCCCCAGGGTCTCGGCCCCGCGGAAAAAATGGTAGCTCGGTGAAAAGGGACGGCCGGGTGGCCTTCTCCGTCGGAGGGGCTTGAGGTGGGAGGTAGAGAGGCGGGTGAGAAAATCAGCTTCACAGCAAGGCCAGAAGGGAAGCGGTGACTAGAAAGAGATGGATGCCTCCTCTCTCCACCTTCCATCTTCGAACTTCTGTGGGGCTTAGTGGAAAGAGCCCGGGCTTGGGTGTCAAAGGATGTGGGTTCTAATTCTGGGTCTGCCATTTGTCTGCTGTGTGACTTTGGGCAAGCCGCTTAACTTCTCTTTGCCTCATTTACCTCATCAGCAAAATGGGGATTAAGACTGTGAGCCCCACGTGGGACAACTTGATTGCCTTGCATCTACTCCAGCCCTTAGAACAGTGCTTGGCACATAGTGCTTAACAAATACCACTATTATTATTATTCTGCCTTTCCTCTCCCTTTCCTTTCTCCCTTCCAATTTCCCTCCTTTCATCTTTCCTTCCTTCCTTATATCTATATCTATATCTATCTATATATATATATATATATTTTTTGTGGGGGGGGGGGGGACGGGAGGGAAAAGGGACATTGCAACTTAATGTAAGACAGTTTTAGTTCTACATGTCTGCTGTGTGACCTTGGGCAAGTCACTTAACTTCTCTGAGCCTGTTACCTCATCTGTAAAATGGGGATTAAGACTGTGAGCCCCACGTGGGACAACTTGATCACACTGTATCCCCCCCAGCGCTTTGCACATAGTGAGCGCTTAACAAATGCCATTATTATTATTATTATTACCATCTCAAAATGGCCTAGGATCCTTCTCACTCTTCACACGGACATCTCTAACACTTACCGCACCGCCCCGTCCAGCCCACCCTGACTCCATTTACCAAGGAAGCTGCCGGGTGGCATGGTTTTTTTGCCCCTTCCTCCTGCCCAGCAGCTGGGCGGCCAGAAGGACTGACCCCTGGAACCCTGAAGAAAGTGTCTGTTTATTGGAGTGTCTGTTTATTGGTATATCGCACTCTCCGAAGGGCTTAGTACAGTGCTCTGCACCCAATATGAGCTCAATAAATACAATTGAATGGAATGAATGAATGAATGGAAGGACTCAGGGTTCCAGCAGGAGTGGCTGGGTGGCGGCTCCCATCTGGGCCAATTCCAGTGGGATTTAATTCCCATGGGAGACTGGCCTTCCTTATTCTGAGCAGGGATAGCCGCGATTTCCAAGGGTCTTGCGGTCATCCTCCCTGATAATAATAACGATGGTATTTGTTAAGCGCTTACTATGTTCAAGGCACTGTACTAAGGGCTGGGGTTGATAGAAACAAATTAGGTTGGACACGGTCTCTGTCCCATGAGGGGCTCATAATCTCAATCCCCATTTTACAGATAAGTGAGGCACAGAGAAGTAAAATGACTTACCCGAGGTCACACAGCAGGTAAGTGGCAGAGGCAGGGTTAGAACCCATGACCTTCTGACTCCCAGTCCCGTGCTCTATCTGCTATGCCATGCAGAAGAGAGCCAGCAGTTCCAAGAAATATCAACAGGTCAGATTCCTTATTCTCAATGGACTGGAAGATGAGGCCTCGGGTGAAGCTGCTCTTACTAAACGTCAACCGCAGTGTGCAAACTTTCGGACCTGAACCCCAGCCAGGAGAGGGAGAGGTGTCACGGGAGGGGGCCAGCCTGGTCTTCCGGACAACACTCACCCAAAAAGGGTTTTATGGCCTAAGCCCTAGCCCTCGCTCCTGTGCTAGTATCACTTCTCCTTTCCACACGACTGGCTACCCACGGGGTACTGTGTTCAAGTTGGGGGTCTCCCCCGAGGGTCTGCGCATTTGGGGTTTGAGAGACCGGAGGGGAGGAAGAGGCCACCCCAGCTGCACTGGGAAAGAGTGATACAATGTACCATTTCTCTCTGGGGAGAAAAGTCAAACTCGAGTTCCCGGTGTGATAGAATAAGCAAAGCCAGAATCTGGGTAAAGAAGGAAATAGGAGGTCAGACATAGTCCATTCAAACACCACAATTTAATTCTGAACTTACTAAATAATTAATGTAAATTATGCACCTTGACTTTGTGTCACATCAACTTATATTCTAATAGTATCTAGAGATTTGGAAATCTAAATTTTAATTCACCATGCCCCACCTTTTAAGCACTTGGGTATTTCATTCCTACCCTAAAACACATATATACCTATGGGTGGGTTTTTCTCATCTATTATTCTCCAGGTATTTCATTCCGACACATTCGCACTACTTCCTGTTAGAGTCTTGCTCTCCCTCCTGCTCTCACTCTTTGTAAATCATTTTTGTCCATCCACTCCTTTAGATTGTAAATTCCTGGAGGGCAGTGGATTTGTGGCTTCCTTCTTGCGTACCCTCCCAAGTGCTTAATACAGTTTCTCATAGTAAGTAGAGGCTCAATAAATACCAATGATGATGACGATGAAACTAAAATTGGAGATAAACTGTTGGAGATCAGAAGGACAGAGAGCTCTCTCCCAGGAAGTATCATGGTTCCGAAAATACTACTACTAATAATCGTTGAGTACTTACTATGTGCCAGGCACTGTACTAAGCTATGGGGAGAATACAAGCAAATCAGGTTGGACACAATCCCTGTTCCACGTGGGACTCACGGTCTTAATCCCCATTTTACAGATTAGGTAACTGAGGACCAGAGAAGTGAAATACCTTGCCCAAGGTCACACCACAGACAAGTGGCAGAGCTAGGATTAGAACCCATGACCTTGGGATTCCCAGGCCCATGCTCTGTGCACTACACCATGCTGTTTCTCACTAGCTGTAAGCACTGCAGACCTTGTTTCAAAGGAAGTAGGAAAAGCCAGGGAAATAGGAACATCGAAGAAAGTATATTGTCCCCAGCTTTCTGTCTAGTTGAGCTCTTTGCAAATACCTAGGGTA
This sequence comes from Tachyglossus aculeatus, assembly GCF_015852505.1. Classification (NCBI taxonomy): domain Eukaryota; kingdom Metazoa; phylum Chordata; class Mammalia; order Monotremata; family Tachyglossidae; genus Tachyglossus; species Tachyglossus aculeatus. The sequence continues at coordinate 14,619,000 of NC_052088.1, forward strand.
AAAGTCATTTTTATCAAGCATTTCTTGGTATTATGTTTGCAAGTAAAGGCCTCACCTAGTGTTTTGGGATTCAGGCATCTTGTCTCAGAGTTTCACTTTTCCTGGTTTAGGTTTTCTCATGTTTTCCTTAACCTGTTGACCTTTGGCATTTATAGAGCACCTAACAGTATTTGAATCACCTCCCCTGTTAACAAAGGCAATGGAACTCCATTTATATCATGATCGCTTAGGAAGCATAATTTATGCATTTAATATGTGTCTCCATCTCCATCCTCCTGGGAGAAGAGTAGTTCTAATCACACTGAGGGGTGTGTGGTCAGAGGAGTCATGATGGGGGTCTGGGCGTAAGTAAGAAAGTGAGATAGTAAGCGCTTAACAAGTATCATTATTATTATTATTATTATTATTATTATTATTATTATTATTGCTCTCCCAAGCACTTAGTACAGTGCCATGCACATAATAAGTGCTCAATGAATACCATTGATTGATCGATTAATTGAGGCAAAGGGGGTTGAACAACAATCCAACATGGTGCCGGCTCACCCTCTTCCAGACACTTGACAATCTGAGGCACAATCCACACATCACCAAGAATTCTCCTCCTGCCTCCCTGATATAATGAACTACAAGCAGGCTCCTGGACTTGTCTCTCTAGGAAGGCAAAGAATTGGGAAACTGAGTAAAACTCTACTCAGTTTGAAACCCCTCCAACTTCATCCTCATTCATTCATTCAATTGTATTTATTGAGTGCTTACTGTCACCAAAGTGCTCGCTGCTTCTCTAGACTGTAAACTCATTGTGGGAAGGGAATGTGTCTGTTATATTGCTATAGTCTACGCTCCCAAGCTCTTAGTACAGTGTTCTGCATACAATAAGCACTCAATAAGTACGACTGACTGACTGGCAGACTGGCTTTTCAAAACCCGAGGCCCGTGACTGCTCACTACTCGGCACCAGGTAAGCATATTTTGTAATATGAAATATTAATCAGCCTGAACCCATCAAGATGATCCCATGAAGGAGTACTCGAGTTTTGAGAAGCAGTGGGCACCCTAAGTAGAAAATAGCTTGGGTCTGGTAGTAAGGAAGATCTGGGTTCTAATGCCGCCTCCACAACTTGTCTGCTGTGTGACCTTGAGCAAGTTACTGAACTTTTCTGTGCTTCAGTTACCTCATCTTTAAAATGGGGATTAAGACTTTGAGCTCCATTGGGGACAGGGACTGTGTCCAACCTGATTACTTGGAATCTGCTCCAGTGCTTAGTATAGTGCCTGGCACAGAGTAAGCAGTTAGCAACTACCATTCCAAAACAAAAAAAAGGTTCCAAACTGAGGTGGCCTAGACATACCGGTTTTGTTTAGTTTCCCCATTCCTTGTCTCCTCAGAATGACAAGTCCAGGAGCCTGCTTACAGTCCATTATAGCAGGGAAGAAGTATTACTCTCCATGGCCAGTCTCACCTTGAATGACTGTCCTGCAATCTATGGCCTGTGAACCGCTGCAGGCAATCTTCAGCATACTTTCTAAATTCTTAATGAATTGGCACAAACAGAAATGCCAAGTGATATTCCCATGGTCAAGCCCAGCCCCTCCAACTCAAGAACATTAATTTTCATTTGAAAAAATCTCTTCCATTAAATTGGCCCTCGGGCTCCCCAGACAGCTGTTTTAAAGCATATACTTGACCTGACAAATTCCTCAGAAGAAGTTCTCGCTTATTAGTTGGCAGTAGATAACCCAGCTAAAGCCAGTCAATAGGTAGGAATTTGTTTGAAGAGCAGAATCATTTTTTTTTTGTCTCTCAGGCAGAATGCTGTGGGGGCTGAGTCCCTCTGTGTTTGAAAAGTGAGAAATTGTAACTGCCAGGCTTTTAAAAATTATATATATTAATCAGAACTGCGACCGAAGATTGGATTTATTTGAACTGTTGACTTTGGCAAGAAACTTCAGCAAATAGCATTGGCTCCATTGCAGTGATTGGGAGGGTTGGAATTTCTTATTTGGCCTTTCCTTTAGCATAATTTAGCAGCAAGAGCTGTGCAGGTGGGGCATTCTCTTAATAATTATACTATCAAGATAATCAGATGATTATCCCTGTCCCTGTCCCTGTTCCACTCTGTTCTCACTGTCTAACAGAGAGAGAGAGGAAATCTCATCCCCATTTTATAAATGAAGAAAAAGGCCCAGAGAGGTTAAGTGACTTGTCTGAGGTCACTCAGCCAATCAATGGCAGACCTGGGACTAGAACTCAGATCACCTGACTTCCAGTTCTATGCTTTTCTACTGATCACATGTTTTTTACCTTCAAAAATAAGATCTTTGGGGCACTACTAGGAACCTTCTTCCCTGTCCACATTTGTGAAATGCAGAGAGATTGTATGTAAAGATTGAAGCCTAGTTCCTTAAAAAGGTAAGTTATCCACTCCTCTTATAGCAGAATTTTCAATTTCTAAAACATATTCGTGTTCAAATAATGAGCTCAACTGTCCCCTATTTAGACATGTGAAAAAGTCAGCTCTGGATCCATTCATTCACTAGTATTTTTTAGTGCTCACTAAATGGATATTAATGGCAATATTGCTACAGAATTCAATACTTACTATGTATCAAGCACTATTCTAAGCATTTGGGGTAGATCTAAGTTTAGCAGGTTGGACATAGCCCCTGGTCCTCATGGGGCTCAAAGTCTAAATTGGAGTGAGGAGGATTTAATCCCCATTTTACAGATGAGAGCAGTAAGGCACAGAGAAGTTAAATGATGTTCCCAAGGTCACACAGCAAATACTTGGCAGAGCTGGGATTAGAACCCAGGTCCTCTGACTTCCAGGCTTGTGCTCTTTCCATTAGGCACACTGCTTCTGATGTTCTGGAGAGGACCTGGCTTGGAGATGCTCAGAGGGCTGGTGGTCTGGGGGCGTCCTAGTCACTCCTGACTTATCCTAAACTCGAGTCAAATTTCCCCCAGAGTCCTGCGGACCAGGGATACTCGGGACCACTCCAGGCCACACCTGCAGTCAGAATCATCCAGATCTGGACTTTCAGGAATCCTCATTCATTCAATCATATTTACTGAGCACTTACTTTGGGCAGAGCACTGTACTAAGCACTTGGAAAGTACAATTCAGCAACAAAGAGAGACAATCCCTGCCCACAATGGGCTCACAGTCTAGAAGAGGGGAATCCTCCTGGCCTGAGAGGGGATGCACCCACCAAAGCAGCATGGCCTAATGGGTAGAGCACAGGCCCAGGAGTCAGAAGGACCTGGGTTCTAATTCTGGCTCCATCACTTGTCTTCTGTGTGACCTTGGGCAAGTCACTTAACTTCTCTGTGCTTCAAGTACCTCATCTATAAAGTGGGGTAATTGAATGTGATTGTGACTGTAATGTGACTGTGAGCCCCCTGTGGGACATGGACCGTGTCCTATCTCATTAGCTTGTATCTACCTCAGTCCTTAGTTCAATGCTTGGCCCATAGTAAACGCTTAAAAAATGCTATTAAAAAAAAAGTTCAGTGTACCCAACTCTCTCTGGATGCAGGGTTCCGGTCTTCCACCACAAAAATTCACACTGGACTATTCATCCCAAATCTGATGGTGCTCAAATGTGCACAACTGTCTCTCTGATGCCACGCCATGGTCTCTCCAGATAGACTCATGTTGTTAGAAGAATGCTCCCCAGTAGCATAATCAATCAATTAATGGCATTTATTGAGCATCTGCTGAGCACTAGTCACCATATTAAAGACTTAGAATTCTATTGCCATAGTAAGACCAATATTCCTGGCCCTTAAGGAGTTTACAGTCTAGTGGGGGAGACAATCAAAAACTATTTAGAGGCAGTGAAAGCCAGAGGAAGAACAAGAACAAAGCAGGAAGCAGGGCAAACATACCAGGATGAAACAATCAAATAATACAAGTAAGTTAAGCTATAGACACAAGAGTGCTAAGGTTAGTTAGGATTAGAATCCACAAGTGCTAAGTCAGTCAATCAATTAATGACATTATTGAGTGTTTATCGTATGCAGAGCCCTGTACTAAGTGCTTGGGAGAGTACAATGTACAGTGTAAGCCTGGGTACTTAAGCACTGCAGAGAGGGTGTGAGTACTTAAGTTCTTAGGGGATAAAGGTTCAAGTGCTTAGGTGACATAGGCGGGAGAGGAAATAGGGAGGGTAGTGTGATTTACCAGAAGTTCTCCACCCTAACTCCCCACTGAAGGAGCCCCCAGAGTCACCTCAGAGTCTATGTTGGTTGGTCTGATGCAGCTGAGGCTTTGTGATTTCACCTGGGAAGGCTCCTTGGAGGAAGCAAAACCCCCGTCAAAACCCACGTTCAGTCAGCCCTGAACAAATCTAATTTAGACTCTGGAAAACTAGAGCTCCCCTTTTAGACTGTGAGCCCACTGTTGGGTAGGGACTGTCTCTATATGTTGCCAATTTGTACTTCCCAAGCGCTTAGTACAGTGCTCTGCACACAGTAAGCGCTCAATAAATACGATTGATGATGATGATGATGAGCTCAAGGGTTCTGCAAGAGGAAGCTTTATCTGATTCCTGGCAGAGAATTAGATAGAAATCTTCTTCCAGTTAGCCAAAGAAAGGTTAACAAGGTGTTCTGAGGGCACGAGTTAAAGTCCTTGTTCACTTTGAGCTGGTGTTCCATCTTTAGTTCACAGCAAATACGAGCATAATTCAAAGGAAGAACAAAATAACATGTATGAAGCTAGATCAGAAAGGCAGACTCATCAAGCAAACAGTTTCCAAAGCTGTAGTTCCTAGTAAATATCATCCAGAGCAATTTTATTTTCCCTCGGAGAAGAAAAACAGATAAAAAATAAATGTCCTCCAACTTTTTTCCTCAGCCACCCCACCCCATCAGACAAATCTATTAACACACTTCATCACACGGCACAAGTCAGGACCTAAGCCAAACAGCAGAAGGTAAATAGATTATTGGGTTTTTACCATGACGACAGCTTTCGTGGATTCAAATTGAGGCGATGTAAATATTAATATATTCATTCATGTAGAGCAAAAGTTACAAATCATTCACAGGGGGGTAGGGGGCAGTTGGCTTTGGGCCCAAATTCTAAAAGAACATCAGGGAAAAGTTGTAACTGCCCTGCTAATGTCTACAAAGAGCAAATTTCTGTATATAATTTATGTAGATGAAGTGCGCAGAATGTTTTTATTTGTTCTACATCTCGCTGTCTCACCTCTGCATGAACTCCCCAAACCAGATCTACTCCAAATACTGTTGCTTCCCCTTCTCCACACTTCCCTCCAACGTGTTTGCTTTGGCAACTTTCATGTTCTTCCAAACAATTCTCCCTACGATATCAATCACTCTTGCACCCAAAGAGAAATACTGTACACTCAGTGCGATGACAAAATGAAACATGTTTGAGGCAAACCATGTGTTCCCGCGTGTCCGGGATTATGCTATTTGCTCAAGTAACATGCTCCTAATGTGTTTGGCTTCTGTTACCCCTTGTGATTGCAACTCTCATTGTCTCTTGCGGCAGAATTTATGATTTCAGAAGTGATGGCTTGGACTCATTTCAGAGGACAGTTTGGGAATGTGAAGCTTGAAGGATTTACTGGGCAATGCCATTCTGTTGTCCTTTCTAAGCATGTCCGATTCTGATAAAGGGCTTTTTCGGCAGAAAGGGTGCTGAAGATTTAGGGGTCCTCTCTACAGCATTTTAATTAATTGTCAGACACATTAATTGCTTGAACCAGAGAGGGAAACCTGGAAGGATCCATCATGCCTTGCACCACCGCCAAGTCATAAATCACATTCTTTGGGAGCAGGGCAATACCACACTGTCAGAGAAGATTTTCACGAAAATAGTAATAATTGTAATAATGATTGTATTTCCTTAGAGCCTTATCTATGAGTTTAGGGCCCTTGACAAGCATTTCTCTTGAATCTTGCCGGACTCCCAATAAAGAAGGTGGGTAGTCAATATTTTCCATCTTCATTTCTAGAGGTGAAAGCCACAGGCTGGGCTTTAGAAGAGAATGAGAGCGAAGATTCTTTCCCTTGGGACTCAGCTACCCCATAGAGAGACCTAATTCAGAGCGGCAGGAACGTGGCTGGCAGGTGTGAGAGAGCGAGTGGTCTGGACAATAGAATCAATTCCCGTGCACAGGTTCGTGGCCCTCAAGCCCGAGAAGCACTGTGGCTCAATGGAAAGAGCACGGGCTTGGGAGTCAGAGGTCATGGGTTCTAATCACGACTCCGCCATTTGTCAGCTGTGTGACTTTGGGCAAATCACTTAACTTTTCTGTGCCTCAGTTCCCTCATCTGGAAAATGGGCATTAAGACTGTGAGCCCCACAACCTGATTACCTCCCCAGCGCTTAGAACAGTGCTTGGCACATCTTAAGCGCTTAATACCATCATTATTATTATTATTCCCGATGGGAGAATCCATCATTCCAGTCAAATATTATCTCTAAAGGGGCAGGCTCTCCAAAGTTGGCTGATTTGTACTCTGGAAAGATGGTGCCTACAAAGTTTGAGACGTCAGTCAAAGTCATCACAAGATGTTACTGCAATATCACCAATATGCTAGCTGGGGAGAGGGTTGAGGGAAAGATACTTTCCCATAGAATGACATCGATGGCCAAAGTTGCCACCGCTGCCACTTTCTTGAACCCTGAGGAGGGCTCCCCTGGCCAGAACCTTGCTTCTTTGTTTGTCCAACATAGGTGCCAAGTCTTTGGGTGTGGTGTGGGGGCCATTGTCCTCTTGGTTTCCAGCTACTTTCATCATCATCGTCAATGGATTTTTTTGAGTGATTACTACATGCATAGCACTGTTCTAAGTGCTTGGGAGAATACAATATAATGGAGTTGGAATTGTTTTCACCCTGATGGCTTCCTGTGCAGCACCCGTGCTTTAGGGTTCTGTAGGCTTCCCAAACCACAGAACTCCCATCTCACCCACCCTTCCAAGTGACAGGCAGTCCCCCTCACCACCTCAGTTTTTCCTCACACCCCCACAGAAGCATTTATGTCCAATCTGCCTTTGTTCATGCTCAGAATCCTAATACAACCACCCAGGCATTGGTCTCTTGTATTGTCAGTCAGAGAAGCCAGTGCTGGGCCTTTCTCCTGTGTGGTGGGCCCTGAGGAGCAGCAGCTCTCTGACATTCACACTCTGTATCTCCACTGGGGCAGACATTTCCGGGCCTTCCTCCAGGGAAGCCCGGAGTCCTGAGGGGTGGGACTCAGCTGACTGCTCTATCTTCCTGAAGTGGCTGGGCCTTCAGCTTTCTAATGACTCCCAGGGTATTCCCTGGATCCAGCTCCTTATTCATTCAATCATATTTACTGAGCACTTACTTGTGTGCAGAGCACTGTACTGAGCTCTTGAGGGAGTACAATACAACAATAAACAGATACATTCTCTGCCCGCAATTAACTTAAAGCCTAGGACTGGAGGAGACAGACATCGATACAAATATATAAATTACAGATATATACATAAACTCTGTGGGGCTGGGAGGGGGAAGAACAAAGGGAGCAAGTCAGGGTGATGCAGAAGGGAGTGGGAGAAGAGGAAAGGGGGGGGCTTAGTCTGGGAAGGCCTCTTGGAGGAGATGTGCCTTCACTAAGGCTTTGAAGAAGGGGCGAATAATCGTCACATTTGAAGAGGAAGGGTGTTCCAGGCCAGAGGCAGGACGTGGGCTAAGGGTCAGTGGCAAGATAGGTGAGTTTGAGGCACAGTGAGAAGGTTAGCACTGGAGGAGTGAAGTGTGCGGGCTGGGTTGTAGAAGGAAAGTAGCGAGGTGAGTTGGAGGGGGCTCCCTGGATCCTCCTGGGTGTCTCCTTGGAGTTTCCCCAGCTGCCCACAGGGCCAGTTTTGGGTGCTTTATGCTGGGTTGCAAGTCCCATTTTAATCTCCTTTTAAGACAAAAAACCCATCCACTTTCAAGCACTTAGTAATAATGATAATAATAATAACAATAATAATAAAATGGTGGTATTTGTTAAGTGCTTACTATGTGCAAAGCACTGTTCTAAGCGCTGGGGGGGGAATACAAGGTGATCAGGTTGCCCCACTGGGGGCTCACAGTCTTAATCCCCATTTTACAGATGAGGTAACTGAGGCAAAGTGAAGTTAAGTGGCTTGCCCAAGGTCACACAGCTGACAAGTGGCAGAGCCGGGATTCTTTTGGAAAGGGCAGTCACAAATTTTAAGACATTATGAATAAATCTCAGTAATAATGAACGCTATTAATAATCAATAATAATTACGGTACTTGTTAAATCCGTCAAGCACCATTCTAAGCACTAGCGTGGGTGCAAGACAATCGAATTGGACACAGTCCCTGTCCCACAGTCTAATAAGGAGGGAGAAGTGGCCTAGGGGACAGAGCTCCGGCCTTGGAGTCAGAAGGACCTGGGTTCTAATTCCGGCTCTGTACAGTGCTAAGTGCTTATTACAGTGCTTTGCAAACAATAAGCTCTCAATAAATGACTGAATGAATGAATCCAAACACACCCAGACACCCCCTGCCCCCCACCCCCAGACCCTCACACACAGGCCCATCAACCATTAAACGCTATACTGAACACAATTCTTAAATGAAGACCTGACCAATATTGATTATGGAGGGACGATTATCTTATATTCCTATGTGTTGAATTTCTATAATTCCCAGTATCTTGTTTTTAAAAGTACACTAACACAATGCCGACGAATCATTTACTCGTGGTTCATTAGGTCTTCTGATTCTGCTACTGGAGGAAAGTCTGCATCCTGCATTTGAACAATTTGACGTTATTCACCTTCACTTGCCAATCTCCATCTTAACTTACCCCTCTACTTACCCTTTTGAATATCTTCTAAAGGGGTATGTAACCGCTTCAACAAACAAGGTCATCTGGGATGGTTATTAGCACCCCTGCTCTCACTTGGTGACATCCTAAAAACTTAATGGGGTCATTCATAAAAATACCTAATAGCCCCGGGCCCTCAACTGACCCTTCAGAAACTATTCCCTCCCACCTGAACTCTTTGTTAGCCAGTGGGTATAAGCCAAATGACAGCATAATCGTTCTTAGCTACATTTTCTTGGCTCCTCGGTGCTAGGGGGGCCTAAATCAGATGTGGACACATCCAATTTGCTTAAGTGATCTTTTACAACTACTTTCCGGCATAGGAGAGAGTGTAGGAAGAACGGAGGAAATGAGACTAAGGGGAGAGTAAACAGACATGGTGGTTGCTGAATTTCGGGTAACTGTTTTTTCTACAAAAATTTAACCATTTGCTCTTGTAATTCTTTGTCTTTGCGGACCACCGGCCTCCCTTCAAAGAGCGGGAAGGTTCCAGCGGCAACTGCCTCGGGACCCCCCCCCTTTCATTCCCCCCAGCCCTGGGACCCTCCCCCTCCATGCTTTCGGGGGACATATGGTTATAGTCTAAGCGCACCGTGCAGGAAGATGGCTTTGGGAACGCTTATTCCACAGACTAAAGAAACATCTCCTGAGTGACTGATCTCCAGAGTCCAGATTCAATAATCCCAACCGCATTTGGCTTCCTCGCCAATTTAATATGGCAGTCTATATTGTTCACCGGGAAGTCTCCGGCCAAACCGAGCCCTTGTAAAAATAAATACTCATCAGCAAATATTTTGATTAGTTAAAAATGTTCTAAACGGCTAACCTCTCGCGCCCCATCCCCAGCTAATAATGATTAGAGGGAGGCGAGGAGCGGCCCCTCCCCTGGGCAACTGAGGTGGGGCACAGGCCCGGCTCCCTGGGCACGAGGTTGGGGGGCGGGGGTCCCTCCCCCTGCCCTTCTCTCTCTCTTCGCCCCCCATCCAGTCCTCTCTCCTTCTCTTCTCCCACACTCCCTCACTCCTCCACCTTTTCTAGGAAGAGCCTCTCCTGCTCCACCTCCTCGTCCTAATTCTCCTCTTCTTCGTTTCCATCCTCCTCGTCCTCCTCCTCCTTCCCCCCTCCTTCCTCCTTCCTCTTCCTTCTCCCCCTCCTACTTCCCCTTCTTCCTCCCCCTCCTCCTTCCTCTTCTTCCTCCTCCCCCTCCTTCTTCCTCTTCTTCTTCCTCCCCTGCTTCTTCCTCTTCTTCCTCCTCCCCTCCTCTTCTTCCTCCTCCCCTCCTCCTTCCTCTTCTTGTTCCTCCTCCCCCTGCTTCTTCTTCTTCCTCCTCCTTCTTCCTCCTTCCCCTCTTCTTCCCTCTTCTTCCTCCTCCCCCTCCTCTTCTTCTTCCTCCCCCTCCTTCTTCCTCCTCCCCCTCCTCTTCTTCCCTCTTCTTCCTCCTCCCCTTCCTCTTCTTCCTCATCCTCCTTCCTCTTCCTCCTCCCCCTCCTCCTCCCTTTTCTTCTTCCTCCTCCTCCTTCCCTTTCCTCCCCTCCTTCCTCCTCCCCCTCCTCCTTCCTCTTCCCCCTCCTCCTTCCTCTTCTTCCTCCTCCCCTTCCTCTTCTTCCTCATCCTCCTTCCTCTTCCTTCCTCTTCCTCCTCCCCTCTCCTCCCCTCTCCTCCTTTCTTCCTCATCCTCCTCCCCTCTCCTCCTTTCTCTTCTTCCTCATCCTCCTCCCCTCTCCTCCTTCCGCTTCTTCCTCATCCTCCTTCCTCTTCTTTCTCCTGCTCCCTCCTCTTCTTCCTCCTCTTCCTCCTCCTTCCCGCAGCCGCCCCCCCACGCCCCGTCCCGCAGCTCCCTCTCTCCGGCCCCGCACCCCCGTCCCCTAAGGCGCAAGGCCCACCCTCCATCCGCTCATTAATGCTGATTGCATTTAGTAAGCGCTTTACTCTGTGCAAAGCACTGCTCTAAGCGCTGGGGAGGTTACAATGATGATGATGATGGCATTTATTAAGCGCTTACTCTGTGCAAAGCACTGTTCTAAGCGCTGGGGAGGTTACAGTGATGATGATGATGGCATTTAGGAAGTGCTTACTCTGTGCAAAGCACTGTTCTAAGCGCTGGGGAGGTTACAGTGATGATGATGACGGCATTTAGTAAGCGCTTACTCTGTGCAAAGCACTGCTCTAAGCGCTGGGGAGGTTACAGTGATGATGATGATGGCATTTAAGTGCTTACTCTGTGCAAAGCACTGTTCTAAGCGCTGGGGAAGTTACAATGATGATGATGGCATTTATTAAGCGCTTACTCTGTGCAAAGCACTGTTCTAAGCGCTGGGGGGTTACTCTCTTCAAGGCCCTACTGAGAGCTCACCTCCTCCAAGAGGCCTTCCCAGACTGAGCCCCCTCCTTTCTTTCCCCCTCCTCCCCCTCTCCATCCCCCCCGCCTTACCTCCTTCCCCTCCCCACAGCACCTGTATATATGTTTGTATGTATTTATTACTCTATTTTATTTTTTACATGTTTATTCTATTTATTTTATTTTGTTAATATGTTTGGTTTTGTTCTCTGTCTCCCCCTTCTAGACTGTGAGCCCACTGTTGGGTAGGGACCGTCTCTATATGTTGCCAACTTGGACTTCCCAAGCGCTTAGTACAGTGCTCTTCACACAGTAAGTGCTCAATAAATACGATTAAATGAATGAATGAATGAATGAATACAAGGCAATCAGGTTGTCCCATGGGGGGGCTCGGGGCTCACACTCTTAATCCCCATTTTACAGATGAGGTCACTGAGGCATAGAGAAGTTAAGTCATGGCTCAGTGGAAAGAGCCCGGACTTTGGAGTCAGAGGTCATGGGTTCGAATCCCAGCTCTGCCAGTTATCAGCTGTGTGACTTTGGGCAAGTCACTTCACTTCTCTGTGCCTCAGTTCCCTCATCTGTACAATGGGGATGAAGACTGTGAACCCCCTGTGGGACAACCTGATCGGCTTGTAACCTCCCCAGTGCTTAGCACGGTGCTTTGCACATAGTAAGCGCTTAATAACTGCAATCATCATTATTATTATTATAAAGTCACACAGCTGACAGTTGGTGGAGCTGGGATTTGAACCCCTGACCTCTGACTCCAAAGCCCGTGTTCTTTCCACTGAGCCACGCTGCTCATTCCCCTGAAGCTCTTTACCGTCTCTATATGTTGCCGACTTGTACTTCCCAAGCGCTTAGTCCAGTGCTCTGCACACAGTAAGCGCTCAATAAATACGATTGAATGAATGAATGAATGGTACATATTTATTACTCTATTTTACTTGTACATATTTATTCTATTTTATTTGGTTAATACATTTTGTTTTGTTGTCTGTTTCCCTCTTCTAGACTGTGAGCCCGCTGTTGGGTAGGGACCGTCTCCATATGTTGCCGACTTGGACTTCCCAAGCGCTTAGTCCAGCGCTCTGCACACAGTAAGCGCTCAATAAATACGATTGAATGAATGAATGAATGGTACATATTTATTACTCTATTTATTTTACTTGTACATATATATTCTATTTATTTTATTTGGTTAACACGTTTTGTTTTGTTGTCTGTCTCCCTCTTCTAGACTGTGAGCCCGCTGTTGGGTAGGGACCGTCTCTATCTGTTGCCGACTTGTACTTCCCAAGCGCTTAGTCCAGCGCTCTGCACACAGTAAGCGTTCAATAAATACGATTGAATGAATGAATGGTACATATTTATTACTCTATTTTACTTGTACATATTTATTCTATTTATTTTATTTGGTTAATACGTTTTGTTTTGTTGTCTGTCTCCCTCTTCTAGACTGTGAGCCCACTGTTGGGTAGGGCCCGTCTCTAGATGTTGCCGACTTGGACTTTCCAAGCGCTTCGTCCAGCGCTCTGCACACAGTAAGCGCTCAATAAATACGATTGATTGAATGAATGAATGAAGTCTCCCCAATCTTCTTCTTCTCCTCCTCCTCCTCCCTCCCGCACCGTGGTGGTCTGGCTCCTCAGAGAGGCCCACATGCTAAACAGATTAACATGCTTGGGCTGACCCACGCTCCACAACCCGCGGATAGGGTTTCTGCAGCTCCATGTGGAAATTAACCTATCTGGATCCATGGTCAGTGGCGGCCGGGCAGCTCCAGCTCCGAGCGGGCAATCCAAACAAACCGAGCCGGCTGGCTCCCTTTGTTACTCTTGGCCTCCCCCTCTTTGGCCAAATATTTATCGGAAAAAGGGCTCGCCTCTTGGGCCGAGGCAGGGCCCGTTGCTGCGAGATCCGTATTTGTAAATGGTTCTTGGCAGCTCGGGGCTCTCTCTCTTTTTGTTTTTTAATGGTATTTAGACTGTGAGCCCACTGTTGGGTAGGGACGGTCTCTATATGTTGCCAACTTGTACTTCCCAAGCGCTTAGTCCAGTGCTCTGCACACAGTAAGCGCTCAATAAATATGATTGATGATGATGATGATGATTTATTAAGCGCTTACTATGTGCAAAGCATTCATGCAATCGTGAACTGTGTGCAGAGCACTGGACTAAGCGCTTGGGAAGTCCAAGTTGGCAACATATAGAGACGGTCCCTACCCAACTGTGGGCTCACAGTCTGGAAGGGGGGGAACGGACAACGAAACATATTAACAAAATAAAATAAATAGAATGCTTATGTGCAAATTAAATAGAGTAATAAGTATGTACAAACATATATGCATATATACAGGTACTGTGGGGAGGGGAAGGAGGTAAGGCGGGGATGATGGGGAGGGGGAATCAATCAATCAATCGTATTTATTGAGCTCTTACTGTGTGCAGAGCACTGTACTAAGCGCTTGGGAAGTCCAAGTTGGCAACATATAGAGAGGGTCCCTACCCGACAGTGGGCTCACAGTCTAGAAGGGGGAGACAGAGAACAAAACAAAATATATTAATAAAATAAATAGAATAAATATGCACAAATAAAATAAATAAATAGAGTAATAAATACATACAAACATATATATAGGTGCTGTGGGGAGGGGAAGGAGGTAAGGGGGGGGATGGGGAGGGAGAGGAAGGAGGGGGCTCAGTCTGGGAAGGCCTCCTGTTCTAAGCGCTGGGGATGTTACAAAGTGATCAGGTTGTCTCCCGGGGGGCTCACAATCTTAATCCCCATTTTACAGATGAGGTAACTGAGGCACAGAGAAGTGAAGTGACTTGCCCAAAGTCACACAGCTGACAATTGGCGGAGCCGGGATTTGAACCCATAAACTCTGACTCCAAAGCCCGGGCTCTTTCCACTAAGCCACTCTTCGAAGAGATGGTAGGAGACCCAAGCTCAGTGTTTCCTTCGGTGCCCGTCTCCGCTCAGGACACCCAGCCTCCCTAGCTGGCACCGGCTCCTTGGCGTTTGGGTGACTGGTGCCCTCCAGTGCTTCCTTTTTCGGAGCGGATTTCTCTAGTGCTTTCGTAAATCCTCAGCGTGGGTCTCTATATAATAATAATAATAATGATAGCATTTATTAAGCGCTTACTATTTGCAAAGCACTGTTCTAAGCGCTAGGGAGGTTACAAGGTGACCAGGTTGTCCCACGGAGGGCTCACAGTCTTCATCCCCGTTTGACAGATGAGGTAACTGAGGCCCAGAGAAGTTAAGTGACTTACCCAAGGTCACACAGCCGATGGAGCCGGGATTTGAACCCAGGACCACTAACTCCAAAGCCCGTGCTCTTTCCACTGAGACACAATGCTTCTCTAGATGTTTGAAAATGGCCCTGCTGGGGTCGGGGAGGGAAGGGGCAGCGTGGAGGGTGGGGAGAAACTTTCCAGGTGGGTGGATGGGAGACATGCAGGCCGTGTGTGTGCCTACATGCGTTGTGTGTATGCGTGTGAGGCTGTGTGAGGGTTGGAGGGAATGGTTATCCTCGGGTTGGTTGGAGAGTAATGACTTCTGTCATGCAAGAAGCCCCAAGCCCATGTTCAAAAATGAACCACCCACCGCCAATTGCCGGTGGGGCTTTTTTCAGTCCCGCCACAACGAAAGAGTCCGGGCTTGGGAGTCTGAAGCCATGTGTTCTAATCCCGGCTCCGCCACTTGTTAGCTGTGCGACTTTGGGCAAGTCACTTCACTTCTCTGAGCCTCAGTTACCTCACCTGTAAAATGGGGATTAAGACTGTGAGCCCCCCGTGGGACAACCTGATCACCTTGCATCCCTCCTAGCGCTTAGAACAGCGCTTCGCACATAGTAAGTGCTTAACAAATGCCATCATCGATAAATTAACTTCGGGGAGCAGCCGGAAACTGTGTCTCCTCTCCCTGCCTCCTTGAAGTTGTCTCTCTTCATCATCATCATCATCATCAATCGTATTTATTGAGCGCTTACTGTGCGCAGAGCACTGTACTAAGCGCTTGGGAAGTACAAATTGGCAACATATAGAGACAGTCCCTACCCAACAGGGGGCTCACAGTCTAAAAGGGGGAGACAAAACCAAACATACTAACAAAATAAAATAAATAGAATAGATATGTACAAGCAAAATAAATAAATAAATAGAGTAATAAATATGTACAAACATATATACATATATACAGGATAATAATAGATTATTATTATTATTAGATAGATTGTCTCTAATGATAACAATGATGGCATTTATTAAGCGCTTACTATGTGCAAAGCACTGTTCTAAGCGCAGGGAAGGTTACAGTACAGTGCTCTGCACATAGTAAGCGCTCAATAAATACAATTGATGATGATCAGGTTGTCCCACAGGGGGCTTACAGTCTTAATCCCCATTTTCCAGATGAGGTAACTGAGGCACAGAGAAGTGAAGTAAGTTGCCCAAAGTCACACAGCTGACAATTGGCACAGCCGGGATTTGAACCCATGACCTCTGACTCCAAAGCCCGGGCTCTTTCCACTGAGCCACGCTGCTCTTCAGCTCTCTGAGCAGCATCTTCCTGTGTTCAGACCAGACCAGACCAGACCCCCCCAAGTCCATCCTTCTGTGCCCAGACCAGTTCAGACCCCTCCCAGACCCTTCTCCTGTGTACAGACCAGACCAGAACCCCCAAGAGCATCCTCTGGTGTCCAGACCAGCGGATCTGGGCAGACGGCTATCACTCCGCATCCAGAAGGAATCACTCTGTGGGAAGCAGACTAGCCAGGATTCAGTCAATCCATCAGTGGTATTTAGTGAGTTCTTACTGTGTGCAGAGCACTGGACTGTAAGCGCTTGGGAGAGTACAATATAAAGGAGTTGGTTGACACATTTCCTGCCCACAAGGAGTTTACAGTCTAGAGGGGATTCCAGGACCTCCCCATCGACGTGCCCCTAGACGTGGTCCAGAGATGATGTTGATAAAACTGAACAAAATATAATGTGACATTTTTGCAAATTATCACCAGGTCTTGTGGGCACACGGACCCTTACTAGTTTGGCCTGGAGATTGATGTCACATGGAAGCTCAGTCCTCAACTCCAGGTTGGGAGCAGAATGAAAAGCAGCGTGGCCTAGTGAAAGAGGACCTGGCTTCTAATCCCAGCTCTGCCATTTGCCTGCTGTGTGACTTTGGGTGAGTCACTTGAATTCTCTGTTCCTCATCCACAAATGGACAATCAATATCTGTATCCCTCCTACTAAAACCCTGAGCCCTATGTGGGGCAGGCACTATGTCTGACTTGATTTGTATCTATTCCAGCTCTTAGTACAGTGCTTGGTGCATTGTAAGCACTTAACAAATACAACATTTATTATCAGTGTGGTCTACTGGGGAGCATACATCACTGGGAGCTAGGAGACTTCAGCTCTAAGCCCAGCTCTGCCACTGACTTACTGTGTGACCTCAGGAAAGTCATCTAACCTCTCTGGGCCTCAGTTTCCTTAATTGTAAAGTGGAACTGATACCTGCTCTCCCTATTTCTTAGACTGCGAGACCCCGGGGGAGCTGGGGCTGTGTTTTATCTGATTATAGTGTGCTTTGGCACACAGTAAGCTCTTAATAGATACCATAACCGACAGTGTACCAACTGTGCCAGGATTCAGTTGCGGTGCTGACTGGAGTGGGGGCTGGGAGGAACTAAGCTTTCCTAAGATCCTTAGTTCCAAACCATAGAAGTTGAAACATATGAGATACTCAGTGCAGGGCCGTTTCTTTGCATTCCTCAGAGGAATGGGAGTTGTTTCTACTCTCTTAGATTGATTTTTTCATCGGCATCAACCCAACTCTACACAAGCTACACATTTCTCTACCAACCAGACCGGGTGGTGGCTATTGTGCCTGGGGTCACAGAAACCCACAGCGCCTTTTGGCTTGTGTCGTGGAGGGCTGTCACGGCAATAAACACACACACAGCCTCTATCCTGCAGGAATTCCTTATCCTCCCTGTGTGGCTCGAGCCCTGTGGATAGTATCATTACAGGACTAAACAAATAAACAGTCTATCCGAATCAACCGGGAGGCACTGGGGACTCTACAGTTCCTCTGCGAAGATGATACAAGTAAATTTACACTCCCAGCTTGGACGGGCTCCAGCAGCTATGAATAGCGGTTCAGTTCTATCAGGCTGGCGAGGAGTTGGGGCACCGCGCTGACCTCCCGGCTCTGTATTCGCTGCAATCAATGTGAGCTATTCAGAGCTCTGTTTTCCTTACTATCCTCGGTTGGGAACATCAAGGACCAGTAACACTTTTTATGAACCCCGGGCCCGAAGAAGAAGCTTTTACTCCAAAGCTAGCGTATTATACCCAGTGACATGGATGAAAGGTTAACACACTCCTGCCAGCATGGCATTCTCCTGTTATAATGTGATTTGATTTCCTGTACTCTGGCTGTTGCTCGCTTCGACAGCATATATACTAAAATTGGAATGATACAGAGAAGATAAGCATGGCCCCTGTGCAAGGATGACACACAAATTCATGAAGTGTTCCATAGTTTAGACCCTCTGAGAGCTCGCCTCTTTCAGGAGGCCTTCCCAGACCGAGTCTCCCCTTTTTCCTCCCCTCCTCCTCCTCCCCTCCCGGCCCTACCCCCTTCTCCACAGCACTTGTATATATTTGCACATATTTATTACTCTATTTTATTAATGTGTCTATATAGCTATAATTCTATTTATTCTGATGGTATTGATGCCTGTCTACTTGTTTTTTTCTGTTGTCTGCCTCCCCCTTCTAGACTGTGAGCCCACTGTTGGGTAGGGACCGTCTCTCTATGTTGACGATTTGTACTTCCCAAGTAGGGACCGTCTCTCTATGTTGGCGATTTGTACTTCCCAAGTAAGGACCGTCTCTCTATGTTGATGATTTGTACTTCCCAAGCGCTTAATACAGTGCTCTGCACACAGTAAATGCTCAATAAATACGACTGAATGAATGAATGAATGCTGCTGCTGTGGCTGCTATATTCCTGCTTGCCATCCCTCAGACTCTCAGAAACCCGGGCCCACTGGAGCTCCAGGGAGGAACAGCAAAGGAACGGAACGCAGTGGCAGGCAAGGCCCTGACTTTCCTAGTTCCAATCAATTAAATGATGCAAACTTAATTTTGCCCCCTGCCCTAAACCCTACAACAACATGGATAACGTAGGTGTTTGCGATCATTTTCAGTGTTCAAAAATCAAGTGCCTGAAGCTTAGATCTGACTGATGTGCTCCTGTTTCTAATGACAATAATAATGATTATTATAGTACTTGTTAAGCGCTTATTATGTGTCAAGCACCATTGGAAGCGCTGGGGTATATACAAGTTAATCAGGTTGGATACAGTCCCTCTCCCATATGGGGCTCACACTCTTAATCCCTATTTTACAGATGAGGCAGCTGAGGCCCAGAGAAGTAAAATAACTTGCCCAAGGTCACACAGCAGACAAGTGACAGAGCCAAGATTAGAACCCAGGTCCTTCCTGCTCCCATGCCCATGCTTTATCCACTAAACCACACTGCTTCTCATACAATAATGGTACTCATTAAGCACTACCCTCTCCCAGCCCCACAGCATTTGTGTATGTATATATCTATAATTCTGTTTATGTACACTGATGCCTGTTGCCTTCTAGACTGTGAGCCCGTTGTTGGGCAGGGACTGTCTCTATATGTTGCCAACTTGTGCTTCCCAAGCGCATAGTATAGTGCTCTGCACACAGTAAGCGCCCAATAAATACAACTGAATGAATTAATGAACTCACTATGATGATGATGATGGTATTTGTTAAGTGTTTACTATGTGTCAAGAGCTTTACTAAGCACTGGGATACTTACAAGAATGAATGAATGAACTTACTACGATGATGATGATGATGATGGTATTTGTTAAGTGTTTACTATGTGTCAAGAGCTTTACTAAGCACTGCGATAGTTACAAGATAATCATGTTGGGAAAAGTCACCGTCCCACATGGGGCTCACAGTCTAAGTAGAAGGGAGTATGATTTAATCGCTATTTTACGCATGAAGAAACTGAGGCACAGAGAAATTAAGTGTCTTGCCCAAGGTTATACTGCAGACAGGTGGAGGAACTGGGATTAGAACCCAGGTTCCCTGACTCTCAGGCCTATGCTCTTTCCACTAGGCCATGCTGCTTCTTGTTTCCAAAGTGTGTGTGTGTGTGTGTGTGTGTGTGTGTGTGTGTGTGTGTTTGTGGTCCAGTCCCAGCTACCAGCTCCCCCTCCCCCCACCAGAATTTGGCAGGCCAAATTTGTTCTAGTCAATCCTTCAGGGCAAAAAAAAGGGAACGACTTTATCTGCCTCTCCCTCCTTGTCCCTCCCCAGGGACTCATTTCCTGATTCCTCTTCCCAGCAATTTTAAAAATGGTTCTGGGACTGAGGACTGGGAATTCCTGCCCATTTTAAAACCCAAATCTTGGGGAACTGGAGCAAACTCATGTTCCTCCCTGGGTCAGGAAATCTGCAGTGACCCTGGAACTCAGATGGCATCTGGGTAACGTGCAAAAAAAGCAACTGCTCTCCACTGCTGTCCAGAGCCAAGGCTAATGGAAACATGAAGTGGAGCAAGGGGTCACTCCAGTCATGGCAAGGCGGTTGCTGGCCTGACTTTCCCTCTGTCTTCAACAAGGAAAAAACCCTAAGGGTGGAACTAGGGAGAGAGGGTTTCTTCTCTTTCCTGGGACTGGTTTATTTCCCAAACGAACATCCAAGGATTATACATGAAATCAGGGATTAGGCAGTCCTTGTTGACAGTAAAAGCCAGTGATAATTTTACCAGATTAGAAATATCTCCCAAATCCTTCCCCTGGTTTAGGGGTCCCAAGGAAATGGATTAAAAAAAGTCTAGAGGAATTGGGGTTATTTAGTCCAAAAAAAGCATGCCTGCTCTTTGAGAGCACAAATCTTACTCCTCATTTGTAATTCCCGTCAGGCTCACGGGGCTCTGCGTGAAGGTGGACACTCCCATAGGCTCTGCTGCAAGTTGAGGGGAGACTTTATGATGTTTTCAAGTATGAGAAGGCTGATTGTACAGGATAGCAAGCAACCGGCTGTTCTCCGGCCCCACTGATGACAAGATGAGAGGAAATTGGTTTAAGCCTCAGCCTGAGATGTGTGGTAGACATAAAGGAAGATTTCCTACCAGTGAGAGTTGCTCGGCATTGGATTGAGTTTCAGATGGAAGTTGGGAAATCGCTCGCGGCTGGGCATCTTTAAAATGTCATCAACTTTCACCTCTCTGGGATGGATTCGCTGGAGCAAGAGGATGGATAAAAAGACCTCCTAAAATATCTCCCAGGCCCCATGATCCTGCAAGTTCGATTCTCCAGCTCTATTATCCCAAATTAAGAAGGGCGAATCTATTTCCTTACCTTTCTAAACTATGAGCTCCTTGTGGGCAGGGAACGTGTCTGCCGACTCTGTTATATTGTACTGTCCCAAGTGCTTAGTTTAGTGCTCTGCACACAGAAAGTGCTAAATAAATTTGACTGAATGAACGTTTGGGGCTGTGTAGAGCTATGGGATGGGGAATTCGAATGTAGTGATGTTTTTCAAGGGCTTACAACACACGTTACAACTTCTCAGAGCCCGCAGGGGGCAAGACTGTATTCTCCAATTCTGTGATCTACCCTTGAGGCTTAGTTGGGCGCTTTATGACGACCTCCAGTGATGCAGCTGCCAAACAATTGGTAGCTGGAGGGTTGTTGGCTTCTGGGTGATGCCAGTGCCCCCCCCACCCCTTGAATCTCAGGGCACTGTTGGGGGGCCCCAAAGACCACTCCAGTGGGTCAGATCAGATCAGGACAACCCAGGAGCACCGGGTATAATAACAGTAATAATAATAATAATATTTATTAACAATTTATTATGTGCTAAATGCTGGAGTGGGCCCAGTCCCTATCTCACATGGGGTTCACCATCTATTTTACCCCAACTTACAGCCAAGGAAACAGGTTCAGAGGGGTTGAGTGACTTGCCTAAGGTCATACAGTAAGGTAGTTAGTGGCAGAGCTGTGATGCAAACCCTATTAGATTGAAAGCTTCCTTGAGCGTAGGAATCGGGTCTACCAATTCTATTGTCCTCTTAATATAATACTCTGCACCCAATAAATGCTCAGTAAATACTCTTGATTGATTGACTGAACCTCGGTCATCTCACTCCCAGTCCTATGCTCTTTCCATTTGGCCTTAATGTGGCTCTGGGTCATAGCCATGTAAAGAGGATTTATTCTCTAAATTGGGCATTCCATGCTGGCTGGCCCAGGGAACTGAGGAGGAAGTGAAATCTGGAGTTTCCGTGGGGCTTAGTTGCATTTGGGAATGCCTGGGGATCCAGATCAAACCAGGCTTTTCCTGGTGCCCTTGGAGCCCATTGAAATTATGGGGGATTCTCAAAGACCTCCAGCTCCCTTGAGGTTCCCTGAATGTGAATCTGCCTTGAGACCGAGTTCACGCCACCCTGAGCCTTGGGGGATGCCTAAGCTGAAGGCAGCTGGAGTTGAGCAGAACACACCAGTTTGCTGACAAAAACAGGAGATTCTGAGGCCTTGGGTGGCTAGCTGATGATCTGAAGGTGTGTTTCATGTTTTGGTGAAATGCCTCAGGTTCTTAAGGCATCAGTGCCCGGTGCAAAGAGCATGGAACAGCGATTCCGAGAAGTGAGGGTCTGCTAGTCCCAGCTCTGCTACTGGCCTACTGAGTAACCTGAGCAGTCAATCAATCAATTAATCAATCAATCATTTATTGAGTGCTTACTATGTGCACAGAACACTGTGCTAAGCTCTTCGGAGAGTACAATATAACAGAATTGATAGATGCGTTCCTTGCCCATGATGAGCTTGTAGTCTTGAAGGAAGTCACAGTTTCTCTGGGTCTGTTTCCTCAACTGCAAAATGGGAAAATGAAATGTGCTTCTCCTTAACTGTCAGGGTTATTGTGAAGATAAAATGAGGCAACCGATGGGAAGTCCTTTGGAAAAATAAAAATGTTCTAAAAATATGTTATCATTATTATTATTTCAAATAGAAAGTTTCAAGCAGGCTATCCTGAACTATTGCAACTACAATAAAAGGTTCGGACAAGGGAGGAATTGTGTTTGTAGTGTGCTAGCTATAAACTAGATTTGAAGTCACTTTCTTAGGAGCTCTGGACTAAAAGGCTGAAATATGATTTTCCCATTGCTCGGAGCAGTTTGTAAACTTAACACAATGAGTCCATCTATTCAAACTGCAATTTAGTGACGAAAGCAGGGAGGAAAATCTCCTATGCAAAATCCGATTTGTTTTCCTAGTAAGATGCAGTCTGAGTATCAGACTGTTTTTCTTAGAAGTTTCTTGGTAATTATCAAATCACATGAGTAGTTTTTAAATACTGCTTTCACGTCTCGAAGCTAAAATCTCCTGCTGTCTTTTGATGGGTGCATTAGTCAACTGAACATCTGAAAAGTTACTGTTCTTCAGTCTTCAAACACTTGTGTTTATTTTGTCCTTCGGGAAGGTACTTTATTACAGGGCAACCTGACAATAAGAGGGAAAGGAGCTGGGTGTTGCTGGCACACTACACCACTTCTTCCCGTTCATAAAGCACACAATTGAGTCATTTTCTCTGGCTGCCTCTCCATTGTAAAGAAAAAAAAAAAAGCTCGAATCCAAGAAAGAACATGACAGTTTTTATTGGCAAGGCAATAGATAAATCAGGGATGTAGGAAGACAAGGAGAAGGAGGGTTCAGAGCAATCACAGCCCGGAGTGGGTGAAAGGTTTACTCTGTCCATTTTCCTCCTGAGACACTTAGGTTTAAGGAAATGTTTGCACTGCTCTGGAAAAAAACGTTGGCTGTGTGTTTTTCTTTTGTGTTTAGGCCACTCTGGAAGTAATTCCTCTGGGCACAATTATCTCACATATGGTGATTTAGAAAAAGCCCAAAGCAAAGGTCAGTTGGATGCTTCAGGCCTGCAAAGGGAAGGCAAAAATCCATCTTGGAGAATCGAATTCAGACAAGGAGAGCAGGGAACCCAACCTGTAGGCAATGGAGCGTGAAATTCAAAGCTGAAATAAAGTACCGTTGTGACGGGAGTCACAGGCACGGAGCTGAGCCCCATTATTTACGTAAGGAACTAGAGTGACGGCAGGGGTGTGGGAAAGCCCATGTTCCCGATGAAAACTGTGAATGAACTTACGTTCTGAAGTGGAGAACCCCCTGAAAAAAGCATGTATCATCGCCATGATAGGAGACAGAGCTCACCAGCCCCAGTTTTCTACCAGCCCTTCAAATGAATGGAACCCATCTGGACAGTCTGGCATTGGTTTTTCAAGGGGTTGTCAGAGAGATGCAGAGGCCATATTAATTTGATTATTAACTCGCTTCTTTGGGAACCAGTGGTACCCCACCCAGTGACAATTAACCCCGGCGTTTGTGATTCACCGGCTCCAATAGTTGCCTCAGAGCGCCCTGAGGATGGGAGCAAACATCGACAGATGTTGAGGCCAGGTGAGCTGAAAGATCGGGACCCGCCGGAGGAGGATCCCAGCAATCTCAGGGTTTAAAAATGATTTTATTTCACCTGGAATCAATCAATCAATCCATCGATGGTATTTATGAAGTACTGTGCACAGAACACTGTATGAAGCACTTGGGAGAATACAGTATAACAGAGTTTGTAGACATGTTCCCTGCCTACAATGAGCTCACTTTCTAGAGGAAAACTGGCATCCCTTGCTTAAATAGCCCTAGGTGCAACTTTAGCAAAGTAGTCATTAATGAAATGCATTTGAAGCTGTCATCACCTGCAGCAGCAATTAGTAAAGCATCTAAAAAAACCGGCATGTTAACCATACAAATTTGCCTGGGCCCTTACGCCAAGGGCCTGAAAAAAATCAGTCTGAGGGCCACCATGGAATGCCCAATAAAGTATTAGAATTCATTTCTACAATGGGACGTCATGAAAATTGAATCTAGGGATATTGCGTTCCTTCAGACTTGTAAAGCTCATTAGCATCAGATGCTTGACTGCTCTGACATTGAGAAATGTGGGAAAATTTTATGGGCTGGTAAAAATTTTTGCAGAATGACAGATTTTTTTAACCTATCTGAAAGGCTAGCTTAGAAATAACAGCCTCATCTTGCCACCCTAGGCTGATAGGCCAACTTAAAAACATATGTTTGACCCTTTGCCCTGAGGTCAGCAAACTGGGGCTCTGCAGGGCCCAACAGGCAGGAAATTCCAGAAACCCAGGTCCTTCTCGGTAAAGTCTCAATCCCCAGTTTCCTGACGTGAAACCTGGGAACCGGCTCCCAGAGTTATGCAGCTGGGTCCCAGGGAGGCGCGGAGTTGGGAGGATGATTTCTGAGGCAACCAGTGTCCTCCAAGCGGCTATTAGAGCAGCCACCAAGGGAATTTCAAATAAGGAGCCATTAGATACCTCCTTAATTCCAGATTTACTGAAAACCCAAAGAGGCAGCCGGGAGTTCACTGGTAAGCAGGTGTCAAGGGTTTAGAAAATCTGATTCAGGCTCTGGGCAAAAAGAAACATTCTGAGATTTTCTCAAGTGTTTGTTGAGGGGGAGGAAGGATGAGGTTTCAAGGGGTCTCAATGTGCCTTCCAACTGTGGGAGGAGTGGAAAGAGGAGAAAATACAACTTGAGTTATTTGTCTTGGCATTATCTGAGTTTCAAGTGGGGGAGGCTGTTGGGAATGTGTGTGCGGGTATGTGTATGTGTGTGTGTGTGTGCGTGTTTGTATAACAGACTCCTCAGGACATAGGCAGAGCCGAGTTCAGACAGAAATCCAAGTGAGGTAAGCGGCTCAAGGTGCCCCTTAGGGGATTGGGCGCAGGGAGGCAAGGGGCAGCTGCAGTTAAAGATCTGAAATCCCCTAAACACGATGGGGGAGGTGGGGGAAGGGGAAAGTGTCACCAGCATGAAAAGGGACCTGGGATTGGAATGCAAGGACGGGGAGCTGGGGTCCGTGCCCCTTTCCCTCTCCACCCCCCAGAAAAATACTCCAAGAGGCCTTCCCTGATGAAGCCCTCCTTTCCTCCTCTCCCACTCCTTTCTGCATCACCCTGACTTGCTCCCTTTATTCATAACCCCTCCCAACCCCACAGCACTTATGTACATATCTGTAATTTTATTTATTTATATTAATATCTGTCTCCTCCTCTATACTATAAACTCACTATGGGCAGGGAATGTGTCCATTATATTGTATTGTACTCTCTTAAGTGCTTACTACAGTGCGCTGCACATCGTAAGTGCTCAATAAATTTGATTGACTGACTGATTTGATTGGGGAGTTCGAACGTACCATCCGCAGCAGGCGATGAATTTTACCCTGTCCTTTAAGGGTGGCCAAATGTCTGAAGCCAGCCCTGGGCTTGGGGGTATGACTCAGAACACAGCCTTGGAAAAAGGCCATTTCTGAAGGAGGCTCACATTTCTTCTGAGGTGTTTGGAATGCTATTGCCATCACAGACCCAAAGAGCTCTCTCACACCTTCCCAGGCCTCTTCTAAACACAAAGGCAGAGACGGTTTGGGAGAGAAGAGGCTGACTTTGCCCCAACCCCCTGGAAGCTACAGGTTTCCATAAACACAAATACAATAGCAACAGCAGTAACCTCAGTAGTGGTGCAGATTCTCCTCCCTGCGTATTTCTGACAGAAAGAGTTCTTCAGATTTCAGAAGTCTAGCGATGCTTAGCCTGAGCAGGTTTGGATGCACTACTCAGCGGAAAAGAATTTAAAGTACATAAACCCTGGGTGTTTGGTACTCAGGACTTGTTATTATTATTATATGCTTAATTTATGCAAAGCAATGTATTAACTGTGACGAAAGGCTCCCTCTCCAGCTTTCCATCTGAAGTAACTTCTCAGGGTCACTGGGCAAATGTCCAGAGGCCTTCTGGGACGGTCCAGTCTTGTGCCTGTCACTTCCTGGCAGTAAGTTAGAGGCTTAGAGTGATGCCACTGAATTGGATTCTTGGAGGCATAGATACCCACTCCATGGGGATGACAAGGGGGGCCCCTACAGCTGGACTGAGCTTGACTCAAAGACTTGCTCATCCTAGGCTTCTGACGAGTCCCGAGAGGTTCCAGGCACGGTTGACGAGTTGTGAAATGGTGACTCTCCACGGCCTGTTAGCTCTTGGAAGCCTATACTTTTCCAGTCCTCATCCCTCCCTAAAATCAATAAATCAATCATCAATCAATAGTACTTATTGAGTGCTTTCTAAAGACAGGAGAGAGTACATAGAGTTGGTAGGCCCAATCCCTACCTTCAGAGAGCTAACATTCTAGTTGGGGAGACAGACTTTAAAAGAAATTACAGTTGGGGGAAGCAGCAAAGTACAAGGATATGTACATACAATGCTGTGCTGTGCTTTTTTTTTTGGTCCCTGTTGAGAAATTGGCACCTCTACTTAGAGAGATGACTGAAAGAATTGGTATTCATTCATTCATTCATTCGTATTTATTGAGCATTTATTGTATGCAAAGCACTGTACTAAATGCTTGAGAGAGTACAATATAACAAGAAACAGATACATTCCCTGGCCACAATGAGCTTACAGCCTGCATTGCATCGTCTCTGCTTATTCTGTTGTATTGTACTCTCCCAAGCGCTTAGTACAGTGCTCTGCACATGAATGCTCAATAAAAACCAATCAATCAATCAATTGTACTTCTTGAGCGCTTACTATGTGCAGAGCACTGATTGATAGATTGTTCCTGAAGCACCTGACTTGCTCCCATTAAGTGGCCTGACAGGGGGAAGAAGAAGCCCTCATCTCCTTCATCCTTCTTGGCTCCTTATCCCTCCAAAGAGCTTAGTACAGTGCTCTACACACAGCAGATGTTCAATAAATACTATTAATCGATAGATTGATACCTATAAAATCCCACTAGGGGAGGATGGACTAGGTATATTTTCCCAGACAATGAGGTTGGTGGCAGGATTCCAGAGAACAAGCCTGTAAACCCCCCCATTAGGTTGTAAACTCTCTGTGAGCAAGGGATCATGTCTACCAACTCTACTGCACTGTACTCTCCCAAGTCTCTTAGTACAGTGCTCATACACAATAAGAGCTCAATAAATACCATTGACTGATTGAGTACTGAAAAGGTTAACTTTTCATGGAGCAAATTTAGGCAATGGGGAAGGCTTATCTGGATAATTCAGGACAAACAACCTGCTTTGCCCTTATTTATCTACATAAGTCAAGAATTGCAGGGGTTTTTGCATTGGCCTGAATTGTTTGAAGAATGGCTGCAATGGGAAGCTGACTATGGAGTGTTAAGTTACTTGCTCAAAGACAAAGAAGTAGGGAAGCAGTGTGGCCTGGTGGAAAGAGCACGGGCCTGGGAGTTGAGACTTAGGTTCTAACTCTTTCTCTGCCATTAACCAGCTGTGTGACCTTGGATAAATCATTTAATCCCTCTGGGCCTCTGTATCTTCATCCTTAGACTGGGAATAAGATTTCTGCTCTCCTCCCTTCTTAGACTATGAGCTCCATGTGAGACAGGCACTGGGTCCAATCTGATGATCTTCTATCCACCCCAGTACTTAACGTAGTGTGTGGCACAGAGTAAACACTTAAGAAATATCAGAGCCACCAATGGCAGAAACAATATTGCAATCCAGTTCACTTCTCCTCTCAATACTGTATGCTTCACAACAACAACAAAAATAAAATTAACAGTGCCAATACTTAGCAGCTGAACAGCACTATTTGCAAAATATAACCAGTGGTATTTAATAAGCATTTATTGTATGCAGAGCACTGAACTAAGCGCTTGGTAGAGTACAATCAACAGATTTGGTAGACACAAACTCTACTTACTCATCAGCACCATGTAAGCTCACTGTGGGCGGGGAACGTGCCTATTAATTTTGTTGTATTGTTCTCTCCCAGGCACTTAGCACAGTGCTGTGCACATAGTAAGTGCTCAATAAATACCATTGATTGAGTGATCAACAAGGAGCTTACAGTCTAGACAGGGAGACAGATATTGAAATAAATTATGGATATGTATGTAAGTTATGTGGGGCTGAAGGCAGGGTAAATATCAAATGCTTAAAGAACACAGATCCGAGTACGAAGGTGATGCAGCTGGCAGAAGGAGAAGGGGAAATGAGGGCTTTAGTCGGGGAAGGCTTCTTGGAGGAGTTGTGATTTTAATAAGGCTTTGGAAGTGGAGAGAGTGATGGTTTGTAGGATATAAGTTGGGAGGGAGTTCCAGGCTAGAGAAAGCATGTGAACAAGGAGTCAGAGTGAGAAACGAGATTGAGGTACAGTGAGTAAGTTTCCAGTAAAAGGATGAACTGTGTGGAACTGGGTTGTAGCAGGGAATCAGCGAGGCAAGGAAGGAGAGGGAGAGCTGATTGAAAACAACGAAAGGTTTTGTGTGCAAAGACCTTAGACACAGGTTTTGTTCTTTTATAAAAAAAATTTCTGTTTTTTATATACTCAAATCTGATACTCCATTAGTGAAACCCAATATAGCCTTTGGGGACTTCAAAAAAGAGAAAAGTCTTAAAAAAAATCTGTTTTTTTAAAACAAATGATAAAAATAAATGAAGCAAAATAGCTTCTTTAGACGAATCAATTTAGTACTCCAACACAACCTGTTGGGGTTTTAAGAAAGGTTAATAAAATGGAAGTCTAATGAAAGAAAAACAGATAAAGGGAGTAATATTCAGTGACTTTTGACTCAAGCATTATATAATGACATGAGTATATGCTGTGTGTACGGTGTGCTCTGCACACAGTAAGCACTCAATAAATACGACAATGAATGACATGAGTATTACAAGTTTTTTGATTCAGTGCAGTGCCCAGTAAAGGCCATCTAGTGCAGGACTCTCAAATCCTATTCTAAATAGCATATGCTCATGCCTGGGATTAGGGGAGATTGTTTGCAAAGCGAATTGTGGGAATTAGTGGTGTTTCTACTAATCTTCTATATGGTCAAATATTTCCAAAGCAAATGTTAGTCTCAGTTTTTCCACATTATATGAAACAGATCTGGTTCTATTTTAAACGCATATGTACTTGTGCATATTGGTATGTATTCTTAAAGCACTGTATGCATTCGTAATTTCATACTATTGTTCTGTTAATTTTAAAGGACAACATGAACATGATATTTTAGAGAATTTTATTATACAGTCCTTGCAAAGCAATATATGGAGTTAATATGTGCGTTAACTTTTCTTTATACTAAAAAAAACGGATCTGGGACACTACTTTTTCCTTTCAAGTTCCAGAGGAGACAGATGGTTGTGGGAGAGGCTGGGGTGTGTGTGGAGGGTTGGGGGGAGAAGAGGCCCCACCCATATTCCCTGACCAGACCACTGATCCGGAGAATTGCTTGGCAGCCACCGTCAGTCGAGCTGCCAGCGGCACAGCAATGGATAACCCAGCCTGCGTAGAGCACCTCAGTGTAAGAGACACATTCTAATTTATGTTGTCAGAGGGAACCACATGTCATGACCCCACCATTCTTTTTTAAAAATTATATTTGTTAAACCCCTACTATGTGCCAGGCACTAAGTGCTGGGGTAGATACAAGCACAGGGCTCCCAGTTTTAATCCCTTTTTAAAGCAGCGTGGTGTAGTGGATAGAGCACGGGCCTGGGAATCAGAAGGCCATGGGTTCTAATTCCAGCTCCACCACTTGTCTGCTGTGTGACCTTGGAGAAGTCACTTCATTCATTCATTCAGTCGTATTTATTGAGCGCTTACTGTGTGCAGAGCACTGTACTAAGCGCTTGGGAAGTACAAGTTGGCAACATATAGAGACGTTCCCTACCCAACAGTGGGCTCACAGTCTGGAAGGGGGAGACAGAGAACAAAACAAAACATATTAACAGAATAAAATAAATAGAATAAATATGTACGAGTAAAATAAATCAATAAATAGAGTAATAAATACGTACAAACATATATACATATATACAGGTGCTGTGGGGAAGAGAAGGAGGTAAGGCGGGGGGATGGAGGGGGGAAGAGGGGGAGAGGAAGGAGGGGGCTCAGTCTGGGAAGGCCTCCTGGAGGAGATGAGCTCTCAGTAGGGCCTTGAAGGAGTACTTGATGGAGCCCTCCTGACAGAATCCTCACAAACCTCCAAGCCACTCGAGAGTTGCCTAATGATTATTACGATTTCATCAAACATGGATTTTCATTTTCATGGCTCTGGATTGCCTTGAGCCGCCCATCCATCAAATGGAGATTTAAATACTTGCTCTCCTATCCCTAAGACTGAGCTCCATGTACGACAGGACTCCGTCTAATCTGACTGTATCATATCTACCCTAGCGCTTAGCACGTAGTGTTTAACAAAATGCCATTAGCAGTATTGCATATTATTATATTTAATTATTATTATAATCTCTGTGCCTCAGTTACCTCACTGTCCAACCCGATTGGCTTGTGTCCACCCCAGTGCTTAGTTAGAACAGTCCCTGGCACATAGTAAGCACTTAAAAAATACTTAACAAATACCACTTTACAGAGCTTAGAGCAGTGCTTTGCACATAGTAAGCACTTAACAAATGCCATCATTGTTATTATTATTGTTATTATGAAGTAGCTGAGGCACAGAAAAGTTAAGCGACTTGCTCAAGGTCACACAGCAGACCGGTGGCTGAGCTGGGGTTAGAACCCAGGTCCTCTGACTCCCATGCCTGTGCTTTAATCACTCTTCCTTGCTGCTTATTAAGCAGGTTCACTACAGGACTTGGGTGGGGCTCCCAGCTAATTCTCCTATCTTTCTCCTCCTCCATGCCATGCTAAGGAGGCATCATGCAAGCTTGTGAGGAAGGAACCAGGCTTCCCACAATCCTAATATACCATGTTGGCAGTGATCGAGTGGACCAGTCTTCTTGCTATTTTGCACTCCTCTACCCACCAAGCGGGCACTATCTAGGTGGCACTTCATGCACTGATGCTGGTTGATTGACAAAAATGAACCTCACATGAATGACCTCATTCATTATCTTTCTGAAATCAAGGCAAAAGCCATTTAGCAAATGAACAGCGGAGCCTACAACAATTAGTAATTTTCCAATGTGAAAAAGAAAATTGTGATAGCTACATTGTGGGTCACTGTGACCCCACCTGGTGCTTTGTATAGTGCTTTGCACACAGTAGCCAAAAAATATGATTCCTACTAATTGGGGATAATGGTGTTTATAAAGTGGACTTGTGCAAAATTCATATTAGAGCTCGGGCCTGGGACTTGTGTTCTAAATCATGTTCCGCCACACCTGTCTGCTGTGCGATCTTGGGCAAGTTACTTCACTGCTCTGTGCCTCAGTTATCTCGTCTGTTAAATGGGGATTAAAACTGTGACACACACACACACCCAGCCGCGACATGGGAAAGGGACTGTGCCCAAACTGATTACCTTACATCTACCCCAGGACTTAAAAAATACCATTTTAAAAAAAAGAGTTGGGAGGAGGGTCCAGCACAGTTAGCTTTTCTAACCCCGGGGACAAGGTCCGTGGCATTGGATTTGCAGCAGCCCACCCACACTTCCCAGGGTGTTGGACTTGGACCATCTCTAGCTGACTCAAGGTTCAACTAACTTTGCTAAACTGACCAGAACAGGGTCTTTAGGAGAGAGAGTGTGGCTTAGTCTGTGGCTTAGTCTTCTAGACTGTGAGCCCACTGTTGGGTAGGGACCGTCTCTATATGTTGCCATCTTGTACTTCCCAAGTGCTTAGTACAGTGGTCTGCACACAGTAATTGCTCAATAAATACGATTGATTGATTGATTAGTCGATTCAGAAAGGGCAATGTGGTCAGAATGATCTAGCCTGGAGCACCAACATGGAACACCACTATAGGTGGGCCTGAGGATCCCTAGACTGGGGACCAAGCTTCTTGAGTTCCTCTTCTTGGCTTTGCTTCGGTGGTGATTCCCTTTCCAGAGAGGGACGGGTAGCATTACCTTTCTCTGTACCAGTTTCTTCACGGGCGTGAAAGAGTCATGGGGGACAGTGTAGAAAGTTCTACATTTCTGAAGAATGAGGATTCTGAGAAATCAAAAGTTAACAGAAAATGAAATCACTTGTGCAAATACTCATTTGCCTCATGGTCCAGTTATGGGGCAGCCAGGACTTTTCTGAGCAGTGCTACACTTCTCCTTAGTTTCAAGAACTAAGGCTGGGAAAATGATCTGGCCACAATAGCAATGGTTGGGGGCTCTGCTTCATTTCAGAGTGTCGACTGTGCTGGTGGAGGAGAAGTCTGGGTTACTGAACAGTGGAGAGGGAATGGGGTAAGGCCCAGCTAAATAATTCTGGCTCTGTAGCAGACTCTTGCTCTTCTCTCTGCTCTGCTCTTCTCCTCTCTGTCCCTTTCTCTCATTTATTTCTGGGTGTGTTTTTTTGGCTTTTAGATTACTGTTTTCCCTAATTGTACTTTCTGTTTCTTTTATTAAGGGTTGGGGTGGGGGGGTTGTTCAGGTTTCTAAGGAAGTATCGTCTAATGATGGATCGTCCCTATGGCTCAATGCTGTTCTTCCTTTGAGGCCAAACCTCTTGCTGGTTTTGATCCTGGGATGTCAGGCGCATCCTCAGACCAGGTGTGAGGACCTTTCCAATAATCTGGTCCTTGTCCAGTTTGGATTTGAAAGTCATCCGATGTCCACTGAAGAAGGGGGGTTGGATAGATTGATGAGGTGTGGTTTAGAACTCATGTTGGGACTTGAGGGGGGAAGGTATCATGTTAGGATGTGGTATTGTTCTTAGCAGAGTCAGGCCCCGTGCATAAAACATATTTCTGGATGGGGACAGAGACTACCATGGCAGTCCTCAGCACACCTCAAATTTGGTGTATTTATCAATCTATCAGTCAATCAGAGGTATTTATTGAGTGCTTACTGGGTGCAGAGCACTGTACCAAGCATTTGGGTGAGCACAGTACAATACAGTTGGTAAACTTGATTCCTGCCCACAAGGCGTTTCCTCTGTGTAGACATTAAAATAAATTAGCTCTGCTATGGCACTCTTGAACCCCCTACTCATGACTCTTTCAAGGCTACGAAGGTCAGCTGTGCATGGGAGCTAGTCAACCAATCAATTGATCATATTTATCGAGCTCCTACTGTGTGCAAAGCACTTGGGAGAGTAATAATAATAATAATAATAATGGCATTTGTTAAGCGCTTACTATGTGCAAAGCACTGTTCTAAGCACTGGGGAGGTTACAAGGTAACCAGGTTGTCCCACAGGGGGCTCACAGTCTTAATCCCCATTTTACAGATGAGGGAACTGAGGCCCAGAGAAGTGAAGTGACTTGCCCAAAGTCACACAGCTGACAATTGGCGGAGCTGGGATTTGAACCCATGACCTCTGACTCCAAATTCTTTCCACTGAGCCATGCTAGAGGGCGAATCAGTCTGCATGCACAAATAAGGCTCTCCAAAGTCTCTACACTGGACTCTTTGGGTGTCTACAGGGAGGGAGGGACAGGGCGAGGGATTTTATGACCAGGAGTGGAGGTGAGGGCTGCCCTTTCAGGGCTGCTGTTTTCCATGGAGAATTTTGGAATTTGGTGGCCGCCGGACCACCCCAGGAAACCCCCCAACCCTTCTCTTCCAGTAGGTCATCTAGATTGCAAGCTCCTTGTGGACAGGGAGCATGCCTACCAACTCTGTTATATTGTACTCTCCCAAAAGCTTAGTACAGTGCTCTAGACACAGTAAGGTCTCAATAAATACGATTGATTGATTGATAGCAATAATAATAATTATAATAATTGTAGTATTTGTTAAATGCTTACTATGTGCCAAGCTCTGCATGAAGTGCTGGGATGGATACAAGATAATCAGGTCCCACAGGGGCTCACCGGAGGGAGGAGGGAGAACAGATATTGAATCTCCATTTTGCAGATGAAGGACCTGAAAAGCACAGAGAAGTTAAGTGACTTGCCCAAGGTCTCAAAGCGGACAAGTGGCGGAGGCAGGATGAAAATCCAGATCCTCTGAGTCCCACGCCTGTGCTCTTTCTACTAGGCCATCTCAGCTCCTGGCTAAATCCTAGGATTTAGTACGAGGCAAAGAGCATATGAGGCATTTTGGAAGCTCATTAACCCCTATCAGACCACTAGAGAATCACTGAATCAGTTAGTATTCATTCATTCATTCAATTGTATTTATTGAGGGCTTATTCTGCGTGGATCATTGTATTAAGTGCTTAGGAAAGAACAATACAACAATAAATAGACACATTCCCTGCTCACAGTGATCTTACAGTCTAGAGGGAGAGACAGACATTAATATAAATAAATAAATTACAGATTTGTACATAAGTGCTGTGGGGCTGGAAAGGGCGATGAATAAAAGGAGCAGGTCAAGGCGATGCAGAAGAGAATGGGGGAAGAGGAAAGGAGGCTTAACTCTTGGGTCATACCCATTTTTGGGTTAATAATAATAATAATAATGGTATTTGTTAAGCTCTTACTATGTGCAAGGCAATGGACTAAGCACTGGGGGAATACAAACAAACTGGGATGGACACAGTCCCTGTCCCAAGTGGGGCTCACAGTCTTAATCCCCATTTTATAGATGAGGTAACTGAGAAGTGAAGTGACTTGCCCAGGGTCACACAGCAGACAAGTGGCATATCCAGGATTAGAACCCAAGACCTTCTGACTCCCAAGCCCATGCTCTATCCACTAGCCCATGCTGCTAGTGGCAGCCTTGCTCCCTTGGCTCCTGAAGCGCATAGTACAGTGCTCTGCACACCGTTAAGTGCTCAATAAATACGATTGAATGAATGAATGAATGAAGCCAGCTCAAACCCTGAAGGTGCTTTGTAGTAGTAGTAAATAATAATAATAATAATAATAATAATAATAATAATAATAATAATAATAATGGTATTTGTTAAGCGCTTTTTATGTGCAAAGCACTGTTCTAAGCGCTGGGGTAGATACAAGGTAATCAGGTTGTCCCACGTGGGGCTTACAGTCTTAGTCCCCATTTTACAGATGAGGTAACCGAGGCACAGAGAAGTCAAGTGACTTGCCCAAAGTCACCCAGCTGACAAGTGGCGGAGTCAGGATTTGAACCCATGTAACCTCTGCCTCCAAAGCCCGGGCTCTTTCCACTAAGCCACGCTAGTAATGAGTGGTGGTGGTGATAGTAGTAGTAGTAGTAGAAATAGTGGTAGTAACTGTAGTATAGGTAGTGAGTGGCAGTAGTTGTAATAATAGTATTGGAATAGTAGTAATGCATTGTACTAAATACTATCAAAGACATAATAAAATCCCTTTGCTAGAAGCCATCGGGAATAGGAAAATAGGGGAGGGAAAAGGAGGGAACACAGACTGTTGGGTTTGCAGAACACACTGATGGAAGAGAAAGGTAACTAGGGCATTAGAATTTTCTAACCAAATGACTTGTCCAAGGTCACAGAGTGAGTACGGAGAAGAAGCCGTCTCCCCCTTCTAGACTGTTAGCCCGTTGTTGGGTAGGGACTGTCTCTATATGTTGCCGACTTTTCCTTCCCAAGAGCTTAGTACAGTGTTCTGCACACAGTAAGCGCTCAATAAATACGATTGAATGGACGAATGAATGAATGAAAGCTGGATTTATTCCCTCAGGCCTCTCTCGCCTCCCACAGCCAGTCCTTAATTCAAATATCCTCTGACTTGGTACTGGCAATCAGCAAGGAATTTGAAAAAATTTTTACCTACTATTTCTCCATCTTCAAATTAAAAGTAATCCTTGGTTCTCCCAACATTCCGGATGGCATTCAGAGGATGTATTTGCTAAAGAAATGTATGTTATCATACTTAGTATTTATACTCATTTATATTAATAAATAAAATAGTGAAATACCTTGTGCCTTTGGCCAGTCCTAGAAAGAGGAATTTCTTCTGATCTCTGTCCAGGAAAATGACCCTCTTTATATGTCACTTTCACTAATCTATAGTTCTCATTGTGCCTAATACAGCTTTCCTTAGAGGGAGCTAATAGCATTTTTTTTAACAAAAGTATATTCTCTTAACTGGCTCACAGAGTTCTCTCCTTTTGTTTCCCACCACAAGATTGCTTCCTAGAGTTTCCAAGTCCACAAAATGCCACAAAACAGCTGTGATCTTATTACATGTAAAAATCCCAGCAGCAGCCTCCCAGAAAATAAAGGGCTTTTTTTTTTTAAAAAAAAATCTAGTTTGGACTATGCCCTCGTGAAATATATACTGTTTATTTTTTGGCATTGAGTTAACTTTAAAATGAGATTACTTAATTGAAGAAAACATTTCCTGACATTCTGAGAATCAACATTTGAACCCAATCTCCCCTTATTTTAGATTGGCTATAGGATGAATGTGTTCTAGTCTATTTCATCCATGTGAATCTCAACAAATTTGTTCTAACTGCTAAGGCCTTCTCTGAATAAAGCTAGATGTAACTCAATCTACAACAGCCTGTCATCAGTTAAGCAGTTTTTCTTACAGTACTTGTGTGGGTATGTTTCTGTGTTCTTTTCTTCCAAAGAGATTTAAATCTGGATGTGTTCAATTCAACCCTGCCATGTGCTATGCCTGTCTGCCATTTCGGAACATTTTTAGTGGCTTTTTTATGCTCTAGCTGGGGCTCTAGGAGTAGGGGGAGGGAGGAATGGCACATATCATTATTAAGACTGATTGCGAGCCCAGTTTGGGACAGGGACTGGTGGCATAGACTAGTGGAAAGAATGTGGGACTGGGAGTCTGGAGACTAGTTCTAGTCTCTGCTTTCTTACTGGATTACTGTGTCACCTTGGGTAAGTCACTTAACCTCTTTGAGCCCCAGTTTCCTCATTTGTAAAATGAGGATAGCGCTTAGAACAGTGCTTTGCACATAGTAAGTGCTTAATAAATGCCGTCGTTATTATTATTATTTATAGATTATGGGACAGGGGTTGCATCTGAGCTAATAACCTCGCATATATCCCAGCAGTCAGTACACCATAAGCTCTTAACGAAGGCCATTATCATTATTACTATTATTGTTGCCATTATTACTATAATTATTATTGCCCACATCCTTCCTCTGACCTCCACATATGACAGGCCACCACTCTCCTGACCTTCAAAGCCTTATTTACATCACATCTCCTGCAAGAGCAGTTAAGCTCTCTTTTTCCCGACTCCCTCTTCCTTCTGCATCAACTACACACATGGATCTATACCCTGGACCCTTGAAGCGCTTTAAGTATTCATCCTACCCTCAACCCTATGGCACTTATTTACATACCCATAATTATTTTAGTATCTGTCTACTCCTCAACACTGTAGGCAGGGCACATGACTACCAACTCTGTTGCATTGACTTTCTCAAGTGCTTAGTATAGTGCTCTGCACACAGTGAGTTTTCAATAAATATGACTGATTGATTATTATTATTGTTGTTATATACCTCAGTATTTAGAACAGAGTTTTAGTACTAAGTATATAATAAAAATGATAGCTCCCCTCTAGACTATAAGCTCATTTTGGTCAGGAAACATGTCTACCATCTTATAAAGTTCTGTTATAATGTACTTTCCCAAGAGATTAATACAATGGCCTACACACACACACACTAAACACTCAGTAAATGCAGTTGATTAATTGACTGAATAGTATTTACTAACACATTCCCACTAATGTTCCTCAAAGACTTTAGGAGCTATCATAGGGAGTGACTTAAGTTCTGTATTAATTATGATTGCTGTGCTATGTGTTTCATACTGAACAAATCCCTTCCTGCATTGCTGCATTGTCCTGTGGTCTGGGGATTCTGTCCTTTCTGGAAGGTCGCTACTTCCGGACAGCCAGAGCCTTGATGTCCTGTCTGAAATATTCAAGCCACAGCCTGGACCTCATCTTTGTGGCTTCTTTCTCCAACCTCTAAGCATTTACCTGGGTGGACAAGGTAGAAAGCCTTAGTCACCCCATGTTACAGAGGAGAAACTGGGACTGGATCTTTAAGTATAGAGCAACCGAGTGAAGAATTGAGAATTTAATCCCCAAAATGAAACTTTTGCATCAATACTTGGATATTGGAGCAGAAAATGGTCTGAATTTTCTGGGTGACTGCCTCCCTTCTGCCTTTTGCTGGAATAGTACACTTAGTGCTGCCAGAACCTGCAAGTTCAATCTGCATTTGCTCTAGAATGTGACAGGAGTATTAAGGAAGATTTGTCTGAAAATGCAACACAATGTGGTATCAGAAGAGACGTTTGTGCATATGATCAAGGCATCAGACCCAAGGTGTATAGAAGCAGCATGGCATAGTGGAGAGAGCACGGGCCTAGGGAGTCAGAAGGTCATGGGTTCTAATCGCAGCTCCGCCACTTGTCTGCTGTGTGACTTTGGGCAAGTCACTTCACTTTTCTGTGCCTCAGTTACCTCACCTATGAAATGGGTATTGAGACTGTGAGCCCCACATGGGATAGGGACTGTGTCCAACCCAATTTGCTTGTATCCAATCCAGCACTTAGTACAGTGCCTGGAACAGCGTAAGCGCTTAAGAAATACCATCGCTATTATTATTATTATTATTATTTTCTTAGCAAGCTATTTGACATGAGCTTTCCTTACCATAAAGATTTGCAAGAACTCAATCCCACATCATAGGAAAACTGTGTGTGTGGGCTTGGCCAGAGAGAAGTAGCTTTCTCGGTATCACATGATGTGATATTCCAGCCCTTCTACATCCTAACCCGCACATTCTGCTCCTCTGGTGCGAACATCTTCACTGTGTCTCGTTCTCTCCTGTCCGGCCATTGACCCCTGGCCCATGCCCTACCCCTGGCTTGGAATGCCCTCCCTCCTCAAATCCACCAAAAAATCATACTTCCCCCCTTCAAAGCCCTACTGAAGGCTCACCTCCTTCAGGAAGGTTTCCCAGACTAAGCCCCCTTTTTCCTCAATTCCTCCTCCCCGCCATAGCCCCAACTTTCTCCCTTTGCTCTACCGCCGCCCCCCCCCACCCCAAGGCATTTGTGCATATATGTACATATCTATAATTCTATTTATTTATATTAATGCCTATTTACTTGTTTTGATGTGTACATATAATTCTATTTATTTATATTGATGCTATTGATGCCTGTTTACTTGTTTTGATGTCCGTCTCCCCCGTTCTAGGCTGTGAGCCTATCGTGGACAGGGATTGTCTCTCTCGATGAAATGAACTTTCCAAGTGCTTAGTACAGTGCTCTGCAAACACTATATCACAGATTAGGTAGACAACAAGCTTGCAGTCTAGAGCAGGAGACCTATAATTATATTTATAAATAATAAATAAATTGCGGGAATGCACATAAACGGGGCTACATTTTTGATTCAGCAGCAGGCTTTCCTGTGAGCTTCCTACTGTGTGGTTTTTATTTCCTTCTCAGAACACTACCCCACCTCAGGGCTGTTAACACTCAATAAAATATTTTTTTAGCTGTTAAAGTTTAATAGCTGATTACGGCCCACATCAAATGAAGCATCCCATACCCACTCTGCGAGCAGTGGAAAGCCGGGCACCCTCCCTAGCACCACCAAAGCAGCATGGCATAGTGGATAGAGCACGGGCTTAGGGAGTCAGAAGGGTTCACCTCCTCCAGGAGGCCTTCCCAGACTGAGCCCCCTCCTTCCTCTCCCCCTCATCCCCCCTCCATCCCCCCATCTTACCTCCTTCCCTTCCCCACAGCACCTGCAAATATGTATATGTTTGCACATATTTATTACTCTATTTATTTATTTTACTTGTACATATCTATTCTATTTATTTTATTTTGTTAATATGTTTGGCTTTGTTCTCTGTCTCCCCCTTCTAGGCTGTGAGCCCACTGTTGGGTAGGGACTGTCTCTATATGTTGCCAACTTGTGCTTCCCAAGCGCTTAGTACAGTGCTCTGCACACAGTAAGCGCTCAATAAAAACGATTGATTGATTGATTGATTGATTCTAATTGCAGCTCTGCCACTTGTCTGCTGTGTGACTTTGGGCAACTCACTTCATTTCTCTGTGCCTCAGTTACCTCATCTGTAAAATGGGGATTAAAGCTGTGAGTCCCACATGGGACAGGGACTGCACCCAGCCCGATTTGCTTGTATCTACCCCACTGTTTAGAACAGTGTCTGGCACACAGTGAGTGCTTAACAAATGCTGTAATTATTATTAACTCTCTCTCAGAGTCCCAGGGATGAAAAAGCACTGAACTCCTATTTCTCCAGACCATATGTGCCCTGGCATCACTGCTGTTGGTCTAGTAGAACGAGCATGGCTCCAGGAATCAGGAGACTGGAGTTCTTGTCCTGGTTCTGCCTGTGGCTGGCTAACTGTGTGATGCGCTTTGTAATGTGCGGCACCCCTGCCTATTTACTCAGTGCGCTCTGTGCCTCAGTGGGAACTTGACAGGTAACGATCATCATCATCAATCGTGTTTATTGAGCGCTTACCGTGTGCAGAGCACTGTACTAAGCACTTGGGAAGTACAAATTGGCAACATATAGAGACAGTCCCTACCCAACAGTGGGCTCACAGTCTAAAAGATGAGAGAGTGCCAGTAGTGCAAGCCACTGTTGCTATAATCAATGAGAAGTAGCACGGCCTAGTGGAAAGAGCACAGGCCTGGGGGTCAGAGGATCTGGGTTCTAATCCTGATTCGGCCACTTGTCTGCTGTGGGGCCTTGGGCAAGTCACTTCACTTCTCTGTGCCTCAGCGACCTCATCTGTAAAGTGGGGACTAAGACTGTGAGCCCTATGTGGGACATGGATGGTGCCCCAACCTGATTATCTTGTACCCCAGTGCTTAGTACAGTGTCTGGCACATAGAAAGTGCTAAACAAATACCATTAAAAAAAGAGGGACTAGAAAGAAATAAGGACAACTAAGCGGTCATGAGAAGGGGCCACCCTGATGTTCATCCTGGCTCCACTGCAGGTCCCCAGTGGTCTGACGTGTCTAAAGTCTTCAAGTTTTCAGGTCCCGGCAGGTTTCTGACCTCTGACATTAGGGGTGACAGGTGGGGGGAAGAGGACTTTGGGGCCTGGGGAGTCCCCAGCTGAGCCTGGAGTACACAGCCCTGTGGCGGCTCCAAGCGTGCAAGTCTTCCCTGTGAGCTAGGTAGTTCCTCATCTCCCTGGAGCCAGTTTATTACCACCCTCCTACCTCACCTCGCTACTTTCCTATTACAACCCAACCTGCACAATTCGCTCCTCTAAGCGGGCGCCTTCCCACTGCCCCTCGATCTCATCTAGCTCACCGCCAAACACTTGCCCATGTCCTGCCTCTGGCCTGGAATGCCCTCCCTCCTCATACCCAATAGACAATTACTCACCCCTCCTTCCAAGTCTTATTGAAGACACATCTGCTCCAAGGGGCTTTCCCTAAGTCCTCTTTTCCATTTCTTCAAATCCCTTCTATGTCACACTGATTTTCTCCCTTTATTTATCCCCTTTCCCAGCTCCACAATACTTATGTACACACCTGTAATTTATTTATTTACATTAATATTTGTCTCCCCATCTAGACGGCAAGCTTGTTGTGGGCAGCGAATGCATCCATTATATTGTTATACTGTACTCTCCCAAGCACATAGTAAAGTGCTCTGCACACAGTAAGCACTCAATAAAATGATTGACTGATTAACTGATTGACATCTATATCCAGGATAAGGGAGGGCTGGCTTATGCCCACCTGTGGGCAAGAATTAGCTACTCGTGTCTGCCCAGGAGGAATTGATTAATTAGAGTATTTACATCATGGCATTTATCAAGCTCTTTCTATTTGCCAAACACTTTCCTGAACTCTGAGGTAGATGCAAGGTAATTAGGTCAGACACAGTCCCTGTCCCAAATGGGGCTTGCAATCTAAGAGGTAGGGAGAACAAGTATCATATCCCCATTTTGCTGATGAGGAAACTGAGTTTCAGAGCAGTAATGTGACTTTAGCCAAGGTCTCCCAGCAGGCCAGTGGCAAAACTAGACTTCGGACCCAGGTCTCCTGGATCCCAGTCCCACGCTCTTTCCAAGAAGTCACCCCACCTCCTGCTTTAAAGGTGGCAGCCATGATGTAAGAAGCACAGATTGAGTGCTGCAAGGGAGAAGCAGAATTATTGTTTATACATGGTTGAGCACATTGGTCTAAACATGTCTCCTCATGGAAAAGGCCACAAGGCCAGGGTGACGCAGGGGGATCAGTCTTTCCTGAGTCAGGCTTCTGTGCCCATGTTGGGGGCAGATGAAGCCTGGTCAACATGAAATAACTGCTCCTCAAAAGTATGGAAAGAAATCCCTTCTTTAGGCCCTTGCAAAAGGGATTAAGCAATGGATAGTCCACATCCCTGGTCCTTTCCCAGCATTCAGAAGCTTACTTGAGGCCAAATCCGATCAGAAAAGTCCTCCTAGAGAATAGATGGTCAGTAACTGGGAAGAAAAGATGCAGTTTAACCTTCTGATTCTGAGGCATAGGACATGCCGGTAAATTAACTCAAAAAATGTGGCCTCAAACATGTCAAACTCAAATTTTAAAAGAATCAATCAATCAGTCAATTGATAGGACTCTATTGGAACTTCTAACTTTATTGCTGTATTGTACTTTCCAAGTGCTTAATACAGTGCTCTGCACACAGTAAGTGCTCAATAAATACAATTGAATGAATGAATGAATTCCTACTTTAATAATGATAATGATGGCATTATCTCTATGGCATACTCTATTTTTTTTGTACATATTTATTCTATTTATTTTATTTTGTTAATATGTTTTGTTTTGCTCTCTGTCTCCCCCTTCTAGACTGTGAGCCCACTGTTGGATAGGGACCGTCTCTATATGTTGCCAACTTGTACTTCCCAAGCTCTTTACAGTGCTCTGCACACAGTTAGCGCTCAATAAATACGATTGAATGAATGAATGAATTTGTTAAGTGCTTACTATGTGCCAAGCATTGTTCTAAGCTCTGGGGGGATACAAGATAATCAGGTTGTCCCATATGGGGCTCACAGTCTTACTCCCCATTTTACAGATGAGGTAACTGAGGCACAGAGAAGTTAAGTGACTTGCCCAAAGTCACACAGTTGACAAGTGGCAGAGCAGGGATTAAAACCCATACTTTTTCCCAGTGCTTAGTTCACTTCTCTGCACACAGTAAGAATTGAATAAATACTATTACTATTTAATAAGTACCATTACTACCACTCTATGCAGAGCACAGTACTTAGTGCTTGGAAGTGCATAATGGAGTCATTAGACATGATCCCTTTCCTGTTCTTACAAGCTCGCAGGGGAGACAGACACTATAATAAATTTTTCTGGGAGGAAGCAATGGAGTAGAACGAAATATACATAAGGGTAATGCAGGCTGGGAGAACTGTTGAGTGCCCAGGTGTTTAGCTGATGCAGAAGGGCCAAAGTGACAGTAGCCAGGGAAATAAGGTGAGGCATGAGAGATTAATCAGGGAAGGCCTCCAGACGGAAATGTGATTTCAAAAGGGCCTGAAATAGGGGGAGGGCAGTGGTCTGCCAAATGTGAAGAGGGAGGCAGTTCCAGGACAAAGGGGGAATGTAAATGAGAGGTTAGCTGTGAGAGAGATGAAAATGAGGCACAGGGGGTAGACTGGCTTTAGGGGAGCCAAGTGTAGTGGGAGAAGAGTGAGGCTAACTAGTGGCTAGAAGTCTGGCTGAATATCTTAAAGCCAGTAGTCAGGAGTTTCTACTTGGAAGATGGGCAGGCACTGAAGGTCTTTAAGGGACAGGGTGATATGTGCAGAATGATATTTTAGAATAATGATCTGGGCCAACAGAGTGAAGTATGGACTGGAGAGGGGAAAGACTGGAGGCAGGGATGTCTGTGAGGAGGCTGATGTGGTGTTGAAGTAGGGATAGGATATGTTCTGAGATTAGCATTGCGTAGTTTGATTGGAGAGAACGAGAGAAGATTCTGGAAATGTTGTGAAGGAAGAACCAACAGGATTTGGTAACAGACCAAATATGGGAGTTAAAAGAAAGTGAGGAAAGGATGGAGGTGGTGTCAAAAAATGATGGGAAAGTCAGTGGGAGGACTGTATTTGGGAGGGAAGATGAGGATTTCAGTTTTAGATATGTTGAGCTTTACATCCTGGTGGGATATACATGTTCAGATGTCCTAGAGTCAGGAGGAAATGTGAGACAGCAGACAGGAGAGAGATAGGATTGGAGAGGTCAATTTGGGAGTCATCCCTGTAGAGGTGGTAGTTGAAGTCATGGGAGTGGATGAGCTCCACAATGCTGTGTAGATTGAGAGTAGAAGGGGCCCAGAAATGAGTCTTGAAGGACCTCCAAAGATAGGGAGTTGGAGACAGAGCTGAGGAAAGGCAGAAGGATGGCAATGGGTTTTTGATGATCAAATTTTGTAGAACTTGAAAAACATTTGGTTTGGGGAGGCTGGGTTGACAGCCTAATTTTAATTTCATGCTTTCAGCTTTGCGTCCTTCCCTGTGCTAGATCCCATAGTCAAGGGAGTAAGTGGGGACTCGA
The DNA here is from genome assembly GCF_015852505.1 of Tachyglossus aculeatus. NCBI lineage: Eukaryota > Metazoa > Chordata > Mammalia > Monotremata > Tachyglossidae > Tachyglossus > Tachyglossus aculeatus. The sequence continues at coordinate 14,663,735 of NC_052088.1, forward strand.
AGATAAAGTCTGTACTTCAAATGGAATGATCAGTGAGTTGGGGTCAAACCAGAAGGATGAACCAGATATCATCCCTCAGTGGGTCAGCTTTGGACTGAATGTGGATTAATATTTTCATCTGATCTGTCAGGAACTCCAAGTGGATGAGGGGAGGCCAACATCTCCGAGGTTAAGGATTCAAATTCAAAGTCTAGAAATTTGACAAGAGGCCAAAACAACAGAATGAAGGGGAAAATATACATCCAAAGGAAATAAAAAATAGGGAAGGACTATGAGCAGCTATGACAGAAGCTTGGTGGCCAGAGTGGGTAATAAGATGATCATGAATAATTAAAAAGCAATATTAAAAGTAGAGGTTTAGCATGTGTCTAAAATGTCATGTCTGCTAGAATATATTTATCAATCAATCAAGGACATTTACTAAGTGTGTACTGTATGCGGAGAACTATAATAATCAAATGGAAGAGTACATTGCATTAAGTTGGTAGACATGACTCTTGCCCTCACGGAGCTTACTGCTATAATTTGGAAAGCGACCATGGAAATGTTAGGGAACATTCTTCCTACAACATGGGTTTGTTCTGGTATAACACAATCCAAGTAGGAACAAGTAGATTCGAGGCAAGAAGAAGCCGCTGTGCACACGTGAATGGCATCAGTCAAGGCATGATGGTGCTCTGCCTCCCAGCTCCTACCTCCATTTTACTGTATTGTACCACATAGTGTTTTGTGGTTTTGCAAATTTACAGTATTTAGTACAGTAAAATAACACCGAGCGGCCAGGCTACAAAACAGCCTGTTAGTGGTAGACATAACAATAATAAAGACAATGTATTGAAAAACATCAGTCCTGAGGGTGTACTTGAAGCACTGGGCCTCTAAGTCATTAATTTCCACTGACTCGGTAGTTACTGTTATGCCATTTCCCTATAGAATAAGGTTCTTTAAGAACACCTACCACGCTATGGTCAACAAGACAGTATTGTGAGGAAATTCTACCTGTTCTTATCAGAATAAGGAGGGGCATCACTTGGTGGACCTGAAGAAGGTGGCCCCCCAAGCCGTTCTGCCTGGCACACTGGGTTCTGACCATATCAGGGGGCACCAATGTCCCTTCTTTGTTGATGGTAAGACTTTAGGATCTGTGGTGACACTTTTGGTCGGGGACAGAACACTCAGAGAAGAAACATGGCCTAATGGAAACGACATAGTTCTGGGAGCCAGAGGATCTGGGTTCTAATCACAGATCTGCCATTTAAGTGCTCACTATGCATCAAGCACTGTTCTAAGCTCTGAGGTGGATGCAAGTTTATCAGGTTGGAGACAGTCCCTCTAGGTAGGAGGGAGTAGGATTTAATCCCCCATTTTACAGATGAGGTAACTGAGGCACAGAGAAGTTTTGTGACTTGCCCAAGGTCACACAGCAGACAAGTGACGGACCGGGATTAGAACCCAGGTCCTCTGACTCCCAGGACCATGCTCCTTCCACTAGGCCATACTGATGGGTGGACTTTGGGCAAGACATTTAGGTTCCCACCTCCAGAATAATAATAGCGATGGTAGTATTTATTAAGCACATACTACATACCAAACACTGTGCTAAGCACCGGGGTAGATACAAGAAAATCTGTTTGGACATAGTCCTAATCTGCCATGAGCCTCATCTAAGAGGATAATGAAAACGAGTCTTTTATCCCCATTTTACAGATGAGGAAAGGAAGGCACTGAGAGACCTTCATGCCAAGTTCATGCAGCAGGTAAATGGTGAAACTGGGATTAGAACTCAGGTCTCTTGACTCCCAGCCCCATTCTCTTTCTACTTGCCCATACTCCATGTGCAGTGGAGGAACTATGGGAAGAACAGGGCAGTGATAGGAGTGTCCAAAGAACCCATGGGGCCCCAGTCTCAGAAGCCTCCCCACCTTCTTAGACCCCCTTGGACATCTCCTCTAAGTGCCCCATTGCCCTGTTTGTCTGCCGGCCCATCGGGGACCAGGAGGGTTCTGTTCCAAATCCACCTCCAAAGTATGATGTAAAACTAGGTCTTGTAGAGGATGGCCAAGAGAGCCACACGGATGATCAATGCAAAGGAAAATAAAATGAGTCAGGAGAGATGAAAAGATCTAAAATGCAAATCAAAAAGGTAGAGCTGGCTGACGGGCAATTTCCAAGTAGTCCTCAGCGGGGCCAGACCGAGAGGAAATAATCTTGTACTGCCTGGAGGGTAAGAGGACAGAATCAGGAGGAATAATCTACCACTGAAGCATGAGGGATTTGGGTTTCACAAAAAGGAATATTTTCTGGCAGTGGGGGTTATTACTTATGGGAATAAGGACGGAAGCAGCTTGTGGTCTCCCCTTCTCTGGAGGTCTTTAAAAATAGGTTGGAATCTCATTAGACTGGGAGAGTATAGGGGTGGCCTGGCCCCGAGGCTGGGTGGGGGAGGAGGGGAGGATAGTGGGGATGGGGCTACCCAGCTTCTCAAAGTCCCTACTAGCCTTAAAGTCTAGGAAGGATTTGCACCAGGATTTCACTCTTGTATCTCTTTTCCCATTTCCTTCTACTCCCCTTCTTGTTCCCTTTGTTCTATCCCACCCTCTTTCCCCCCTCCATATTTTCCCCCAAAGCCCTCCTTCCTAAATTGCCACATTTCTGTGGATTATTCTGTTTCCGATCCCTTCCTAAACCCCATCTCTTTTTGGAAAGCTTTCAATGTCTGAGAGAACTGGAGAAAAAAAAAAAAGAAGCAGCAAAGGAACTTAGCCCTCAGAGACCTAACCACATTGTCATCTGGTATGTTTTATTTCTGAATTGTATTGTCTGTGAAACTCAGACTGGAAACCCTCAGGGTCGGGCCAGTATATCTGAATAGATCGTACCAAGTGAGCTCTGAATATACTCTCTGGGCTCAAAAAATGATAAATATGTCCAATAATGACTATGTCTTCAAGAGCAGAATCACATTATTTCCATTTGAGAGTCTCCAGTGAGATGGGGAATTTTGTAAAGTGTAAATTAGGTCCTATCCCTGCAAGCGGTCAGGTTTTGTCTGTGTAGGAGTCTTTACCTAGTGTCTTCCAGCTCCATCACCCTGGCAGAACTGATGCTGAATCTCAAATAAAGCATCGTAATACGAGGGTTTGTACCGCAGAAGTCGGTCCCAAGACGAAATGTGCTCAGCAGCTCACCCCTCCAGAAGACTACAGAAAGTGCTTCTGAGGCATTAGGGCTGATAAATCTTTAGAACTACACTAGCTTTGCCCCAAACAAAAACAAATAAACGTTTCAGACCACTGTGGTTTTCCCAGAGCAGTCCTTATTTTGCAGAGCGTAACACAATACAAATTGCTCTCCCTGAGAGTGCCAAGCAGCGTTCCAAGGCGATTTAATCAATCAATTGTATTTATTAAGCCCTTAGGGTGTGCAGAGCACTGTACTAATAATTGTGGTATTTGTTAAGCGCTTACTATGTGCTAGGCCCTGTACTAAGTGCTGGGGTGGATACAAGCAAATCAGGTTGGACCCAGGCTCTGTCCCATGTGGGGCTCACGGTCTCAAAACCCATTTTACAGATTAGGTAACTGAAGCCCACAGAAGTGAAGTGACTTGCCTAAGGTCACATAGCAGACAAGTGGCACAGCTGGGATTAGAAACTGTGACTTTTCTGAGTCCCAGGCCTGTGCTCCATCCACTACGCCATGTTGCTACTGAGGGCTTGGGAGAGTACAATATAACAGGGTTGGCAGACACATTCCCTGCCCAAAACGACCTAGGAAGGGATACAGACATTGATAGAAGTAAATCACGGATATGTACATAAGTGCTGTGGGGCTGAGGGAAGGGTGAATGAAGTGTGCAACTGCAAGGGCATCAAGAAGAGAGTGGGAGAAGAGGAAATGAGGGCTTATTCACCATGGCACTTCTCCATGCCAATGTCTGCCCAAGATAATGGCCACACCAGGCTGGCATGCCAACTGCCATCTTGAGAGTCACCAGATTTACAGGGTGGTATTGTTTCACCCGCTGCTGTGCAGCACATGGTGGGAGTGTTTTGCCCCAGCTGTGTTTGGTTGGAATTTCAGCTGGAGAGTCCTGGTTCCTTGGGTTTACTCTCTGGGCCCAAACATTGGGTCACAGGAACACTGGAAGGCTTGCTGTGTCACCATGTCAATGGACCTCAGGTCTTCACGCACCGGCAAGTGTCTTCCCGTTCCTTTCTTCTCCCCCTCCATTCAAGGATGACAAAGGTGTTTCAGCTCCGCCAGCTAGGAAATGTTCCCAAGGCCAGGCCAGGGAGAGGAGAGGGCTGAAACAGTGACAAGCACAGGCACCCACTCCACAGGGGCAATGGAGGTAATGAGTTAAACTCTCCCAGACTCACTCACCCTAGGCCTTCTCTGAGATCTGAAAGTTGCCAATCAGGACTGAAAAGACCCAGAAGGGGGCTTTTTGGCCCATTGGCTCTTTGAAGACTGTCCCCTCACTGTCTTCATTGCCCCTAAAACCCCTTTCACTTCTCTTCCTCTCAAGAGGATTGGCCCCATCCCTCTAATTCAGGCCACACGCTGGCCTAGGGCCACGAGTCAGATTCCCTTATCCAGGGCCCTGGACAGGCAAAGTGTGCAGTGATTGGAATTCCCGGGAGTTATTTGGGAGGAGGTGCAGGCCGGCCAGAGGCAATTTCTCAGTTTAGCCTCCGCCACACCTCCAGGGTCCGGCTCTGAGCCCAGAGGGAGGGCCCATCTGAGCCAGCCTTATTTTCTGGATGTAATTCCTGGTAATACTTCCCAGGCAGCTCCCACTGAACATAGGATCAGCTGCCGGAAATGTACCAAACCACGCAGCTGAGAAACAAAAAGACACTTGTTTGATTGTTTAGTGGAACACATGTAAGATGTTAGAAACCACAACATCCTCCACCTGTGGCAACATACTCTAATTCAGACGGTGATGGGCTCCGCGGCACATTTCGGATCATGGTAACTCCACAGAAACAAACTCACATCATCGTGTCTGCAGTTTCCAAGTGTGCCGCTGCCCTTTATGGTTCCTAAAAGGCCCATATATTGTAACATTACTTATCTTTGGAACGAACTGAAGGCCTAATTGACTTGGGTTTGCACCAGTGTGCGCCAGGGTTGTAAATTGTAGTTTATGTAAGAGCAGTTTTTGCCACGCAGGCTGCACTCGCTTTTTCAAAGTAAACAGGAAAGAAAAGCAAAACTCTATAGGGCTTATGCCTAACAAAAAGCAGATTCAGCAAGTCACTGAATTCTCATTCATTATTGTCCAAAAATAGCACTTACTGCCTCCATATTAATCTTACTAAAAACACACAGGGCAAATTAAACTGTGGCAGTTTAACTCTCTCCTAAAACATTTTCCTAAATGTTCTGTAAATGCCCTGTATTTAGATATGGTGTGTACTTCACATTCAAAGATGACACCATGCATGATGAAGTCAGCTACGGGTACGTGATGCTGATAGGTTAACGTGGGGGCTGTTGGTGGTCCTGACCACTCCATGCAGATACTGGAAGAGACAGATTGGTGTAGTGGAAGAAGGTCAGTATGGAAGCCAGAGGACACCAGTTCAAGTCCGAGCCCGCCACCGACCTGCTATATGACTGTGGGTAAGTCACTTGACTGATCTTTACCTCAGTTTCCTCATCTGCAAAATGGGCATAATAAATAATACCTGTTTTTCCTGCCTACCTCGCAGAGTTGTTGTGAGGGCAAAAATGAGATAATCCATATGAGAGTGTTTTGGGAATAAAAGTGCCTACAAAATTTAGGTATTGTACTCAGAGAGTGTTACTTTTTGTGCCATATGTCATACCTGGTGCTTAGAGTAAAAGGCTCCCATGATTGCATAGTCGATACAGAACCTTTCCTTCTGCCTCAGTGAAAACTCTTCAGGAGGCCTTTTCTGAGTAGCCTTTCATCTCCCTACCTGAGACTTGTTCACCTTCCCAGGCAGAGATTTTTGTCTTGAGGATTTTCACTGAACAAAATACACAAAATCAGAAATGATGAAAATCAATCATTTTAAACCAGAGTCCAGGGAGGAGGAGGTGGGGGTATAGATATCCAGGAATAACATGAGTAACTTTCATCTCTTTTGGCTGCTGCAATGCACAGCACAAAAACCTCCACTGGTTGCCCATTCCTCTTCACATCAAGCAGCGACTCCTGACACTGGCCTTAAAGTACTCAGTCGGCTCCCTCTCCTAAAGAAGTAGCACGTCCTAGAGGAAAGAGCATGGCCCTAGAGGTCGGAGGACCTGGGTCCTAATCCCAGCTCTGACACTTGCCTGCTGTGTGACCTTGGGTGAGTCACTTAACTCTTTTATGCCTCAGTTTCCTCAACTGTAAAATGGGATTTCAGTACCTGTTCTCTCTCCTACTTAGACTTTAAGCCCCATGTGGGACAGGGACTGGGTCTGACCTGATTGACTTTGCTGTACCCTAGTGCTTAGAACAGTGCATGGCATAGGACATAGTTAACACTTAACAAATACCATAATTATTATTATAATCACTCTCTTCTCCCACAACACTCCAGCTTGCTACCTCCCTTCCTCTCAAGTCAACCTACTTGATTGGCCTCATTTTTGTCTCCCTTAGTATAGATCACTTGCTCATGTCCCATCCTAATCCTACCTGGGCAGAGTTCCCTCCCCCTTCATATCCGATAGATCATAACACTCCCCTTCCTCAAAGCCATTCTGAGACCACAACTTTTCCAAGAGGACTTCCCTGATTCACCTTCTAATATCCCTACTTTATATCCTCCAACTGCCACTTCAGCCCTTCCATGCTAAGCATTTGCTACCTCAACCTGTAGCACTTATTATATATAATATACAATAATACATACATGTCATGTATACATACTGTATATAGGATATATAGCCTCCTTTTATGTTCTATTACTCCCTCTATCTGTAATTTATTTAAATGTTTGTCTCCTCTGCTAGGCTATAAACTCCTCTATAAACTTTATTGTACTCTCCCAAGTGCTTAGCCCAGTGCACTGCACACTGTAGGCACTCAATAAATGTTATTGATGGCATTAGTATTGTGTTTTTCTAAAGGTGCTTATGATTTTCTGATTGCATCTACTGGTAAAACAGGGGCAGAAATTCTCTTGGGCTTGCACCTTTAAGTACCAACTTGTATGTTTTGAATTTGTAACTTTTGTACCTACCCAGAAACCTTTTTTTCAAGAGTACTTAATATTGTTCAGCTGATGCATTTGCAGTTAATTTTTTTTGTCTTTGAGGAAAAAAGAAAAGAGTAAACATTGGGAAGGAAAAGGGGTTAATGAAGAACAGAAGAGAAAATAAGAAGAGCATAGCAGAGAGTATTGGCTAACCCTGTGTCTGTGAGTCTTACGGAATTTATCCTTGGGCCTCTTAAGTGTGCTGTCACTCAGAGTGCCCAGATAATATAATTCATCTCGAGGAAAATAAATTGTGTTTCTCAATAGTGTTTTTATAAACATGTGCATGTGTGATTCAAAACTGGCTTTGGGTTGGCAGATCTGAAAAGTCAAGAAAGACAAAAGTTAGCATTCTAAAAGCAGTTCTAATCCATCCAGCATGAGACTGACATTAACTGTTCAGTGGTAAATGAACAATTCAAATAAGCATCCTGACAATCAATTACGTTTTGCATTTCTGATTTTATATTGTGCCTTTGAAAATGTTACTTTGATACTGTTTCATCATTAGTTTTTATCTTTACACTAATGATGAATCTAGAGCTTGTTACATGTCCTTGGAGAAGAGATATATAGTATCCTATTGTTAAATAATAATAATAATAATGATGGCATTTAGTAAGCGCTTACTATGTGCAAAGCACTGTTCTAAGCGCTGGGGAGGTTACAAGGTGATCAAGTTGTCCCAGGGGGGGATCACAGTCTTAATTCCCATTTTACAGATGATGGAACTGAGGCACAGAGAAGTTAATTGACTTGCCAAAGTCACACAGCTGACAGTTGGTGGAGCGGGGATTTGAACCTATGACCTCTGACTCCCAAGCCCGTGCTCTTTCCACTGAGCCACGCTGCTTCTCTAAAACAATATTTAAAATTAATGATAATTGATAGTATTGTTAAAATCAACAGAGAAAAGAGATATATATATATATTGAATGAACCACAGAGACACCTTGTTTGGGGAAGCCACGAATACATCTTCTTTCTTGCCCTGGTGCTAATATTCTGGAAAAAAAGGCAGCTTTAGGGAAGTACTTTATGTAGTGGAGATTCTCTGAGTGCACAATTGCCTTAGTTTTTCCCAGCTCTTAGCCTTCCTTCTTCACAACACTAACAAAGCCCCAGGAGGAAAAGGGCACTTAAAGTGTGTGTTTATATGTGTGTATGTGTGTGTGTTTTGGAGATGGGGAGCTTGAGTTGCTGAGTGTTTAAGACTCGAATTGGGCAGGAAAAAAAATATCAACATTTTAGGCAAGATCAGCCTCAAGGAGCATAACATTTTTCTTGAGCATGATTCCCCACAGTGTTTAATGAACATGCAGGAAAGCCAATATCCTTACTCATGACTTCAGGTTGAACTTGCCGATCTACTTTGACTCAAAACAAACATCAGCCAAGTCACCGAATCCTCTATCAACTTATCTTTGGCTTTCAAAATTCTGGCGCCCAGCAGCTGCTAAAAAGGTCCCTCTCAGAGCTGGCTACATTCAAAACTAATGAAGAACGAGAACTATTTGGTCCAACTTCATTTCCAATTCACAGAGGACACATACACATGTGTGTATGTATGTCTATGTAAGTCATATATGACCCATGTATACACATGGAGACATACATATGTATATGTTTTTCTTAATGGTATTTGTTAAGCACCAAGGCCTGTATTAAACGCTGGGGAAGATACAAGCTAATCAGGTTGGACACAGTCCATGTCCCACATAGAACTCACAGTCTTAATCCCCATTTTACAGATGAGGTAACTGAGGTCCAGAGAAGTGAAATGACTTGCCCAAGGTCACACAACAGACAAGTGGCAGGGCTGGGATTAGAATTTAGGTCCCTCTGATTCCCAGGCTCTATCCACTAGGTCACAATGAATATGTGTAGGTAGGAAGACACACACAAAATGCAAACTTACAGCTAATAACAATAATATTTGTGGTACTTGTTAAGCACTTCATTCATTAATTCAATTACATTTACTGAGCACTTAATAATAATAATAATGATGGCATTTGTTAAGCGCTTACTATGTGCAGAGCACTGTTCTAAGCACTGGGGGGATACAAGATGATCAAGTTGTCTCACGGGGGGCTCACAGTCTTAATTCCCATTTTACAGATGAGGTCACTGAGGCTCAGAGAAGTGAAGTGAGTTGCCCAAAGTCATACAGCTGACAAGTGGCGGAGCCGGGATTTGAACCCATGACCTTTGACTCCAAAGCCCGGGCTCTTTCCACTGAGCCGCAGGGCACTGTAATAAGTGCTTGGGAGAGTACAACAATAAACATTCATTCATTCATTCAATCGTATTTATTGAGCGCTTACTGTGTGCAGAGCACTGTACTAAGCGCCTGGGAAGTACATGTTGGCAACATAGAGAGACGGTCCCTACCCAACAGCGGGCTCACAGTCTAGAAACAGACACACTCCCTGCCCAAAATGACCGTATTATGTTCCAGCCACTGTACACAATGCTGGGGTGGATACAAGCAAATCAGGTTGGATACAGTACCTCTCCCACATAGGGCTCACAGCCTTAATCCCCATTTTACAGATGAAGTAACTGAGGCACAGAGAAGTGACTTGCTCATGTTCATACAGCAGATACAGGGCCGGGATTAGAACGACCCTCAGGCCCGAGCTGCTCTGGGAAGCGAAGGCCTCTGTGGGCCAACTGCCCCAAGAGGGGACACCAACCCCAACGAGAGGGCCGAGGTGACCCCCTGAGGGTGGTGGCTGTCAGTGGAAGGGGACCAAACCGCATCGAAAAGGGCGGCTCTTGTCACTGCCCGCCGGCGCCAGGCCCTGGCCAGTGGACATCTTGTCTGAGGCGCTGCCAGGTTTGGCAGGCTAACCCTGCCCTGAGCTCCTACGGGCTTGAGTCTCGAGGGAGGTAGGACCAGGAGCCAAAGGAGGGGAAGGGACGTGCCTGCTGCTGCTGCTGCTGCTGCCAAAGGCCCCAGACGCGCTGTTCGGTGTGCCCTTCCCTCTCCCCACCAGGGCTTGGGGGAAAACCACACGCTGCCCTCGCCCTGAGGAGGTCCCGTCCCTGGTCTCCCCAACTGCACTCTGGGCCCAGAGTCCCCAGCCCGTCTGCTCCTCATCCCTCCCTTCCCCTCAGACCCGGTTCGGCCCCAGGCCCACAGCCCCCAACCCGCCTGATCCCCGTCCTCTATTTCCCCTCAGACCCGGTTCGGCCCCAGGCCCAGAGCTCCCAACCCACTTGCTCCTCATCCTCCATTTTCTCTCAGACAGTTCAGCGCCGGGCCCGGAGCCTCCTGCTCCTCGTCCTCCATTTCCCCTCAGATTCGGTTCGACCCCAAGCCCAGGGCCTCCTGCTCCTCGTCCTCCCTTTTCCCTCCGACCCGGTTCGGCCCCAGGCCCAGAGCCCCCAACCCACTTGCTCCTCATCCTCCACTTCCCCCCAGACCTGATTCGGCCCCAGGCTCCCAACCCACTGCTCCTCATCCTCCATGTTTCCTCAGACCCGATTCGGTCCCGGGCCCAGAGCCCCCAACCCACTTGCTCCTCATCCTCCACTTCCCCTCAGACCCGATTCAGCCCCGGGCTCCCAACCCACTTGCTCCTCGTCCTCCCTTTTTCCTCAGACCCGATTCGGCCCCGGGCCCAGAGCCCCCAACCCACATGCCCCTCATCCTCCACTTCCCCTCAGACCCAGCTCGGCCCCAGGCCCAGGGCCCCCAACCCACTTACTCCTCATCCTCCATTTCCCCTCAGACCTGGTCCAGCCCCGGGCCCAGGGCTCCCAACCCACTTGCTCCTTGTCCTCCCTTTCTCCTCAGACCCGGTTCAGTCCCGGGTCCGGGGCCCCCAACCCACTTGCCCCTCATCCTCCACTTCCCCTCAGACCCGGTTTGGCCCCGGGCCCAGGGCCCCCAACACACTTACTCCTCGTCCTCCATTTCCCCTCAGACCCGGTTCGGCCCCAGGCCCAGGGCTCCCAACCCACTTGCTCCTCATCCTCCATTTTTCCTCAGACCCGCTTCGGCCCCAAGCCCAGGGCTCCCAACCCGCTTGCTCCTCGTCCTCCATTTTTCCTCAGACCCGGTTTGGTCCCGGGTCCAGAGCCTCCTGCTGCTCATCCTCCACTTCCCCTCAGACCCGGTTCGGCCCCAGGCCCAGGGCCCCCAACCCACTTACTCCTCGTCCTCCATTCCCCCTCAGACCCGGGCCCAGGGATCCCAACCCACTTGCTCCTCGTCCTCCATTTTTCCTCAGACCCGGTTTGGCCCCGGGCCCTGAGCCTCCTGCTGCTCGTCCTCTACTTCCCCTCAGACCCGGTTCGGCCCTGGGCCCAGTGCCTCCAGCTCCACGTCCTCCATTTCTCCTCAGACCTGTTTCGGCCCCGGCCCCTACTTCTAGGCAGGCGAAGTTGAGGCGAGGTCGGGGGCCAGCCCCCCCTTGCCATCCCTCCCGATGCCATCCCTCCCTTTCTCCCGGCCCCGGGGTCATTTTCCACCCGGCTGCTCCCCGGCGGAGCTGTCAACCCAACCTGACGTGGGCTCATTAATTTGGCAGTAAGCAGTAAGGCGCGCCCATTGATCGGCCCCGGGAGGCCATTGTGCACGGCGGGGTCAGGTCGGAGGGCAACCGAAACATGGCTTGACCCCGGCCCGCACTCCCGGCCCTACGCGGGAAGGGTGTGGGACGGTAAGGGCTAGCTCTCTTCCTCCCTTCAAAGCCCTACTGAGAGCTCACCTCCTCCAGGAGGCCTTCCCACACTGAGCCCCCTTTTTCATTCATTCATTCAATCGTATTTATTAAGCGCTTACTGTGTGCAGAGCACTGTCCCAAGTGCTTGGAAAGTACAAGTTGGCAACATATAGAGACGGTCCTTACCCAACAGTGGGCTCACAGTCTAGAAGGGGGAGACAGAGAACAAAATAAAACATATTAACAAAATAAAATAAGTAGAATAAATATGTACAAGTAAAATAAATAAATAGAGTAATAAATACATACAAACATATATACTGATATATGCCCAGTGGAAAGAGCACGGGCTTTGGAGTCAGAGGTCATGGGTTCAAATCCCAGCTCTGCCAACTGTCAGCTGTGTGACTTTGGGCAAGTCATTTAACTTCTCTAAGCCTCAGTTACCTTATCTGTAAAATGGGGATTAAGACTGTGAGCCCCACGTGGGACAACTTGATCACCTTGTATCCCCCCCAAGCTCTTAGAACAGTGCTTTGCACATAGTAAGCGCTTAACAAATGCCATTATTATTATTATTATTTCCTCTCCTCCTCCCCATCCCCGCCACGGCCCTACCTCCTTCCCCTCCCCACAGCACTTGTATATATATGGAGAAGCAGCGTGGCTCAGTGGAAAGAGCCCGGGCTTTGGAGTCAGAGTTCATGGGTTCAAATCCCAGCTCCACCAATTGTCAGCTATGTGACTTTGGGCAAGTCACTTTACTTCTCTGGGACTCAGTTACCTCATCTGTAAAATGGGGATTAAGACTGTGAGCCCCCCGTGGGAGAACCTGATTACCCTGTAACCTCCCCTGCACTTAGAACAGTGTTTTGCACATAGTAAGCATTTAATAAATGCCATCATCATCATCATATATGTATAGATTTATTACTCTATTTTACTTGTACATATTTACTATTCATTTTGTTAATGATGTGCACATAGCTTTAATTCTATTTGTTCTGACGATTTTGACACCTGTCTCCATGTTTTGTTTTGTCATCTGTCTCCCCCTTCTAGAATGTGAGCCCGTTGTTGGGTAGGGACTATCTCTATAGGTTGCCAACTTGTACTTCCCAAGCACTTAGTACAGTGCTCTGCACACAGTAAGCGCTCAATAAATACTATGGAATGAATGAATAAGGGGAAACGAGGGGAGCCGAGGGTCCCCGTCGCCACCCCCGCTGCGCAGAGCGGGATGGGCTGGGACATCTGCCCCATCCAGGCGCCCCCCTTTTCGCCCTCCTTTTCTTCCCGGTCCCAGGGCTGGTTCGCGAGCAGCTGCCAACAGCGGGGCTCGGCATCTAGGCCTCTGTCTTGCCAACATCTGCAGCGGCTGGAGTCACCGCGTCTCCTTCCCCCCTTCTCCGCCTTTGTCTCTCCCACCCGCATCCCCTTACCACCCAGAAAGAATAAGGCAGGGCCAGAGGTGGGATACCAGGCTTTCTGGGAGAGGAAACCCAGTGCTCTTCCCTACACGAGCGCTTTACATACACATCCCACTCCACCTCTATTAGGGTTCTGGGGGACCATTGTCCCCCAGGGGTTTCCAGCTGTGGGGTCAAAGCCACCTTATCAATCAATCAACGGCATTTATTGAGCGCTTACCACGGCAGAGCACGATACAAAAACAACAGAATTAGCAGACCCAATCCCAGACCATAAGCAGTCTGAATACCAGGCACTCAGCCTCACTCAGGCTCTGGTAAGACTTGAGAGTTTCCAAGAAGGCAGGAAAATGCCCCTTTATTAGGTCTGCTGAAGTTTACTTCCGCTCCCAAGCCCCATCGGAGCTGATCCCCACTAAAAGCCCCTGGCCCTTTCCTCTCAGCCTTGTTTTCAAATTGATAGTTGTCACCTATTGCGCCCACACCTACCCAAGGACATATACACACATGACCATTCACATGCACATATACACGCCCATACAAACACACACTTGGTGACATAATGATAATAATAACAATAATAATAATAATAATAATAATGGTTTTCATTAAGCACTTACTATGTGTCAAGCACTGTTCTAGATGCTGGGGTGATTACAAGCTAATCAGGCTGGACACAGTCCCTGTCCCACATAGTCTTAATCCCCATTTTACAGATGAGGGAACTGAGGCAGAGAGAAGTGACGTGCTTTGCCCAAGGTCACACAACAGACAAGTGGAGGAGCTGGGATTAGAACCCAGGTCCTTTTGACTCCCAGCCCTGTGTTCTAGTTACTAGGCTACACTGCTTCATCTTTTTCCCTTCTCATTCATTCAGTCGTATTTATTGAGTGCTTACTGTGTGCAGAGCATGGTACTAAGCGCTTGGGAAGGATGGTCCCTACCCAACAATGGGCTCAGCTGAGAGTGGACAGTATAGAAAGCCCCTCACTGGGTGGGTTTGGCTCGGTGGGCCCCCGGTGTGTGTGTGTGGGGCGGGGGGGGGGCAAGAAGGTGATATGTTGGTTTGTTTGTTTTTGTTATCATCCAGGGCCTCTCCCAACCCCCCAGCTGGCCGAGGAACCCAAGATGGAGTCGGGATTCCTGCACAGAGCGGGAAACCCTTCCCCCCGCCAGCCGGGGGAGTGGGCGAACCCCTGGACCCGGCCGAAGCTTTCCCGGCCTCTGTTTATGCACGTGGTGCCGTCTTGACCCCGCATGCCAGGGTCGGCCAGCCGCCCTCTCTTCCTCTGTTTTCTTTTCTCCCCGATGGCCGCTGTTGACATAGCAGTGGGAATGAGGATTCCCTGGAAGGAGAGAAAACGGAAAGAAAGAAAGAAAGAAAGAAAAACGCTTGGGTGAGGGGAAGGAAGGGAGGGCTGCGGGGGCTGGAAGCTGGGGTGCAATGCTGACCCTAAGGAAGGCTTTCCTAGGTGCGGGCCTCTCCAGGGACTCAGGCTGCTGAGGTGGTTTCGGCCTGGCCCATCCTCACAGGTCCCGCCTGCCGGGCCCCTCATGCCTTCTGCCGAAGGTGCCCTGGTGAAACGCTCTGGCAACCACGGCAGCGAGGCCCGGGCGCCCCTGGCAGGGTCAGGAGATCCCGCGCAGAAGCCGGGAGGGGGCTGGCTTTTTTCGGCCCCTGCGATTTTTCATTTACAGAGGGAAACCCAAACAAACAAGCCCGCAGACCCAACAAAACAGCAGATCTCGCCTCTTTCTTGTTTTAAGCCTAACGCCTCTGCTGGCGGCCGTCCGCCCCGGCCCCAGCGAGTGGGCCCCGGGCCCTCGGCGTGGCTTTTTTCTAAACGTCTTAAGCCGCCGGTTTCTGCTTTCTCACAAGTGGCCGCGGAGCTGATTAATTTTAGCAAGTTTCGCAAAAACAAACTGGTCCCCGTTCATGCCTTAAGGTGAATTTTGTGACATTTAACAGCAAAGAAAACTATTTCCTCTGCCATTCGGTGCTAAACATGTGTAATTGGCCCAGAAGTCTGTTGCAGTTTGAGGAAATGTTTGCGATATCCCATCTGTTTTTTCATCTCGCCGTTCAAACGAGTCTGTGTTTACCATTCTGTCCGGGAAATTGGTTTACATGTACAGCAATTTTGATATGACACCAAAGTATTCCCTTGAACTAATGGTACACATCGGACAGGCTTTGTACCGTTAATAACCCTCCATTATGTCTGTCAGAAGACATTTACATAGTCATTATGGCCAGGTTTCCATGAAGGAAATTAAGATCCTAAGTTTATCATAGCTATTAGAAAATCCATTTGATCTGGCGATAGCATCCATCACACAGCGAGTAAGAGAGACTGTGACTCTGAGTAGCTGTTTCCACATCAATTCTATCCAGTGATAGCATCACAGAGAGCGACAGAAAGAGAATATGAATTTAGATGGCGAAAGGGAAGCAAGGGAACATTTCCAATTTTTAATTGAAACTGTTGGTTAGGCTGGGAAGAGGACTCAGTGCATTTTGAGGGATCAGAGGGAGCCTGGGCTGAAATTAAGCAGTTCTTTAAGAGCAGACGCCTCCCCTCTCCATCTTCTCCTTCTCCTTCCGCACCCCCCACCCTCCTTACCCCCCACAAGGCCTCCCATTTGCATTTTTTCCTGCACATCATTAAGAGGCTATAGACTTCAGGGTGACAAGTCATATATTTTGTAAAACAAGAGGGATTTCAGATGCAGACATGTACAGATGTTGCGTTTTCCATACATTTTTGCGGTCAGATAGCAATGTTTGAAGATGTATGTGTGAGGTCACCTCAATGCACTCGGAGATGGGGAGCCAGCCGCTCCTCCGGAGCAGGGGGCCATCTGGTGATCAGATGTGGGCCGCAGGTAGACCGATTTGTTTTTAACTGGAGTCACTGAGGAATGAAATGTCAAGTACCCGAACATGGCAGAAAAATGATAATCACTAACCACCCAGTGCTGGGTCTGCCTGGCCAGCAACTCTGGGAGGAACAGAGAAAAGAAGAGAAAAGAAAAGTAATCCAGTCAATGAAGTGTGAAATGACAGCATTGTGTTGCGTTGTTTGGTGCTGCGTTTTGGGGGAGCCTGCCAAAGTCTCTCTGGAGTGGTGAGAAGTAGCGAGCGGGGCTCCCTGCTCACTCCTGGTGGTCCTCACCCACACAGGGGTGGGGTGGGGGTGAGGATGGGGGCTGGGAGTAGGAGAAATTGCTCTGGAAAACACTTCGGCAGCCATAGCATCTGAAAGAGAGGCCTGTAATCAGCCCCCTGGCACGTGTGCAAATCCTGATTTTTCGGGTGTTACTCAACTCCGGTGGTAAAAGAGTTCCTGGCTCCGGGGGAGCTCAGTAGGCCGGACTGGGTGGGATCCTTGGAGGAACCAGGAAAGAAGACATGCCTTGGTGTCCTCTGAACAGAAGGACATTCCTGCACCCACCCGGGATGTGCTGGCCAAGAGTAGCTGCCTCTCGGCCACGTCTCTGTGGGAAATGGGAATGGGGTGGGGGCGGGGGGTGTCCGATGCATTAAAAACTGCACCAGAGGTGACAGAGGGCGGATCCCTACTTCACTGCTTGTCTGCTTTGTGACCTGGGGCAAGTCACTTGGCTTCTTGGTGCCTCAGTTGCCTCATCTGTAAAATGGGGATTAAAGTTTGTGAGCCCTGTGTGGGACATAGACAGTGTCCGACCTGGTTGCTTTGTATCTGCCCCAGTACTTGGAAGAGTTCCTGGCATGTAGAAAGCGCTTAACCTGTCTACATGTTTTCTTTTGTTGTCTGTCTCCCCCTTCTAGACTGTGAGCCCGTTGTTGGGTAGGGACCGTCTCTATATGTTGCTGACTTGTATTTCCCAAGCGCTTCATATAGTGCTCTGCACACAGTAAGCGCTCAATAAATACGATTGAATGAATGAATCCGTATCCCAAAAGTGAGGTGGGAATTGAATCAGTTCTCCGGTGAATTTGATCTTGGTCGATAGCCAATGACATGCAGGCCAGAAAATGTGCCCACATTGTCTATAGGAGCCAAAGAGAGCAGAGATTCTCCTCCTCCTGTCATAGAAGATCCAGACATCTTCTCCATAGCTAGCAGGGAAAGTTGCTTTTCTGCCTCCACCGAAAAAAAATGGTTCTGAGCAAAGGATTAACAGAAATCCTCTGATTGGTTCCCCCCTCACTCGTCATTGTTATTGTCTGTCTCACGTTCTGCTCATCCTCTAGACTGTAATCTTGCTATGGGCACAGAACATGTCTGCTAATTCTGTGATGTCATACTCTTCCAAGTGCTTAGTACAGTGCTCTACATAGGCAAAGGCCCTGAATCAGGGGTGGAAGGGAGGGGCTTAGAGGGGTGGGGCTCAGAGGGCAGACCTTGGAAAGGGAAGAAAAGAAGGAACCTGAGAAGGTGATTCCCTCCACCTCCAAGTTTGCCTTCCATCTAGAGTAAACATGTTGTGGGCAGAGAATGTGTCCGTTTATTATTGTATTGTACTCTCCCAAGTGCTCTGCACACAATTAGCGTTCAGTAAATACAATCGAATGAACGATTGAATGAATCTAGACCCCACTTCTGAGCAAATGAGACAAGACAATCAGCCAGAGCAGGCTGCCCTTTTCGGATTAGACCAGTGCTCTCCATTAAGGTGTTCCTGAGATCCACATGCAGGTGTAAGTCAGAACAATGCCTGTGCAAATAGGTAAATAACGGCCTTAAATTTATGTATTCCTGCATTGATAGTCTACTCTCTCTTTGGATGATTTGCAAGTTTCTGGCTGCTATTTTCCTGGGTGCTCTTTTTTCTTACCTTTGTTCCTTCTTGCTCATCCTCTAACACGAACCCTCCACATCTACTGCTACTAAAATGAGAGGGGAAGGCACTCAGGGTCGGAGGAGACGTTACTTGGAAAAGCAAAGTGGCAGCCAAGCCACTACTCTGAGTCTATTGCCCCGGGAGAATACCAGATGGAACAAAAGGAGTTGAGCATTAGACTGGCTTGCCTACCAAATTAGGCTCCCCTAGACCCCAGGGTGATGCCAGTTTCAGCAATGGAATGACAAATTAGATCTGGAATTAATTGAAGGGAGAGGACGTAATTTACTCCTGCAGAAGAGCTCCTTTTCTGGCTGCCAGTACAATGATGTTGGCCATGCTATTTACCCATCTAGTTTAAATCCTGGGAAAATAAATTAACTGGATTATCAGTAAAAGAAACAATTCTACCCCCCTCCCCACCCCAAACCCTCACCCCTTTCCTTAGAAAGCAACAGCTGTTCCGGGCCAGAAACTGCACAACAGGGCTGCTACTGCCTCGGCAGGATTAATCTAAAGGACTTAATTGCCTGAGAGTAATTTACAGGAAAGTACTTGAAACAGCGATTAGAAAGAAGAAAGCCTTGGCTTTCCTAGCACTTCAGTGAACATTTTTGCTCCTTTTTACCCTCTAGTCTTTCTGCTTCACAGAAATGTTTGCTTCTGTTTTCCCACATGCTTTTGACATGATGGAAACACATTACGGTTCAGTTGCTACCTGGATTTTTTTTCTGGTATTGTTTGATTTGCAGACCACACACTACAATTGCTTTCAGTCTCCTCAGGCCTCTGGAGACAGTCCGATGCGAGGAGAGCTGTCTCCGACCATCCTACCCACCTGCCCTTAACTTCATCAGGCAGCGGGGCGGCTTTTGGACTGGGCAGAGCCTCTGTGGCTGGACTACTCTGGCATGTCCTAATGGCTAGGTTGAACCTCACGAGATTGAAACCCAAGCTCTTCGTTCTCTGCCAAACACCCACGAGTAATCATAAACCTCTCTTGCCCATTCTTGATCCTCTTGCCAGTTGGAATGGCATCCAACTCAAATAGATACCCACTTCTCCTCCTTCCTAGTCTGTAAGTTATCCTACTCACTCTAGGCTGTCAGCTCCTTGAGTGCATGGATTGTGTCTATTAACTTTATTGCACTCTCCCATGTGTGTCATATAGTGGACTGCACTGTAGGCTCATGATAAATGGGAAGTAGCATGGCCTAGCGGAAAGAGCAAGGGCCTGAGGGTCAGGGAACCTGGGCTCTAATCCGAATCTGCTGTATGCCTGCTGTGTGAACTTGGGCAGGTCACTTCTGCATCGGTTTCCTCATCTGTAAAATGGGAATTAAGATTGTGAGCCCCCTGTGAGACAGAACTGTGTCCAACCTGATTACC
This sequence comes from Tachyglossus aculeatus, assembly GCF_015852505.1. Taxonomy (NCBI): domain Eukaryota; kingdom Metazoa; phylum Chordata; class Mammalia; order Monotremata; family Tachyglossidae; genus Tachyglossus; species Tachyglossus aculeatus. The sequence continues at coordinate 14,683,282 of NC_052088.1, forward strand.
TTGTATCTACCCTAGTGTTTAGTACAATGTCTGTCTCCTACTAAGTGCTTAACAAATACCATAAAAATATACTGTGGATTGTCTGATTGGGGGGCCTAGCACTGACTGGCAGTGGCTAGATGGATCAGGCTAGCCTGATGGCAATACTGATCCTGGCAGGGTGCCAGCCTCTCCTGCTTGGCCCCCTACCCAACTCAGCCCTGGGTATCACATTCGTGCCCCCTCCCCACCATCCCATCCCCCAAACTAGGACGTGGCAGGGCTTAACTTTTGACCAATTTCAAATGCCTTTTTTTTCCCTCTTTATTTTAGGAAAAAGATACATTTCACAAAGTACACAATTTGGCAGGCATTCGGGGAAGATTTTCATCTTAATGCAATAAGATTTGTGTGTGTAAATCCCATTAGGATTAAAGGAGAGTAAAGGCATATTTCTCCCCAATATGAAACTTAGAGTATTACTGGTCAGAGCAACACTCCCCAGATGCCCTATCTCCCAGTTGGCCTGCCACCTCTCAGCTTTCTGAGGTCTGAGGTCTTGCTACATCTTTTCCTGATCTGTGTGAGCTGCGTGTGTCAGCTTTGGTGGGTAGAGTTCACCATACGCCCTAGGGAACAACTTTTCATTTTGAGTTTGGAGCAAAAAAGGGGCAGGAATTTTTGAGGCAAGGAGGACGGGGAGGGGGCAGGTTTCAAAAGACCAACGGACCAGGAAGCCACCATTTGGGATCTTTTCAGTCCTGACTGGAAGCTCTCGGGTCTGTTCAAGTGCTGGGCTGAGCAAATCTGGAAAAATAGTCCTAAAAGTCGCTCCCCATTGCCCATGTGGAATAGGCACCTTTGCTGCAAACCCCCTTCCCTAGATCACTGATGAAGTATTCAGTGAAACCAGACCTGGCACCAGTCTTTGAGGGGCCCCAAGATTTACAAATCTTCATCAGAAAATTGGCTATTCATCCCTGCCCTATGTCTCCTAATTTTTATCGTTCTTTCTATCTATGAATCAGCATTATAATTTTTACTATCCAATTAGTCCATAGTAGTAGTTGAGCACTTACTATGTGCAGAGCACTGAACTAAGCTCTTGGGAGAGTACAATATAGTAGAAACAATCCCTGCCTTTAAGGAGCTTAGAATCTATCAGGGGAGATAGAAGCAAAAATAAAATGCAGCTAGACTATAGGCTCATTGTGGGCAGGGAATGTATCTATTGTTATACTGTACTCTTCCAAGATCTTAGTATGGTGCTCTGTACACAGTAAGTGCTCAATAAATACGAATGAATGAAAGAGTGAATGAATGGGAAACAACAGAGTTTAAAGATGCTACTGGGGGCGTGAGAGGGTTGGTGAGTACCAAGTGCTGAAGTGGCAGTAACTGGGAGAAAGGGTGGAGAAATGAGTGATCAGTCATGGTGGACAGGAATCCCAGTGACCAGCTCTGTCATACTGTAATTTCCCAAGATCTTAGTACAGTACTGAGAAGCAGTGTAGCTCAGTGGAAAGAGCCTGGGCTTTGGAGTCCGAGGTCATGGGTTCAAATCCCCGCTCCACCACTTGTCAGCTGTGTGACTTTGGGCAAGTCACTTAACTTCTCTGGGCCTCAGTTACCTCATCTGGAAAATGGGGATGAAGACTGTGAGCCCCCATTGGGACAACCTGATCACCTTGTAACCTCCCCAGTGCTCAGAACAGTGCATTGCACATAGTAAGCGCTTAATAAATGCCATTATTATTATTAATAATACCGCTGATTGATTGATTGGAAGGCCTCCTGTAGGAGAGGTCACTTTTAGAAGGGCTTTGAAGATGGCTAGAGTAGTGGACTGCCTGATGTGAAGGGAGACAGTGGTGGAAGCTGAAGGAAGGGCATGAACAAGGAGTTAACAATAAGAGAGATGAAAGCGAGGCATGGTGAGTCAGTTGGCTTGAGAGAAAAGAAGTGAGTGACCAGGGGTGTAGTGGGAGACGATCATTAGAGGGGGAGAGAGCTGATTGAGTGCCTTAAATTTAATGTTCACGAGTTTCTCCTGGATGCAGACAGGAATGGGAAACCATTGGAGGATTTTGAGGAATGGGGAGATGTGTACAATGATGTTTATTATTATTACTAACACATTAAATGCTTATGAAGTGCAAGACACCATACTAAGCTCTGTGATAGTTACAAGAAAATAAAAATAAGATAGGGCTTTGTTCCACAAAGGGGCTCACAGTCTAAGTGGGGGAGGACAGGAACGTAAAAAAAAATAATGTGGTGGAAATATAATGAAAACAAGTTAAAATGAATTCCTAATATCATCCACAGAAAAACTCAGCAGCTACCCAGCAGCAGGCTCCCCCAAAATGAGGGTTTTCATTCTCTAGTTTCCCCAAAAGGCAGGATGGGAAAGAAGGGCTGTTCTAGAATCGAATGCGATTGCAGCGTCGGAAGTGATGGTGGGCAGGTATGTGGCACTGGTCAAGGTAACGCAGACAGAAGCGGGATTTTCCTCTAGGAGGGGAGGAACGTCTCCCCAGCATTATTGGAGATGGAGAGTCCTCGGAGGAATCTGCCCTTGGGAAGCTCACCGCTTTGGGCTGACAGTCCAGAGCTACAAGACACTGCAATCCTGGCAACATTTCACACTTGGGAAGTTGGGTAGGATGGGGCAGGCTGCTTGGAGTAGCTGGCACTGTCATGTGACTCCAGAAGTCTGTTTGGCATGGGGGTCTGGGCTGTGCAGATCCATGCTTCTGCCCCCCACCCACTCCAAACCCACACTCAAATTTTTCAGAAGCCTCCTTCTGTGTGGAATCATGGCAAAAGCCTTGGGAAAATCTAAATAATAATAATAATAATTGTGGTATCGGTTAAATGCTTACTAAGTGCCAAGCATTTTACTGAGCACTGGGGGTTACTTAACTGCTGTGTGACCTTGGGCAAGTCACAACTTCTCTGTGCCTTAGCTCCCTCATCTGCAAAATGGCGATCCAATGCCTGTTCTCCCTTTTACTTAGACTGTAAGCCTCATATGGGACCTGATTATCTTGTATCTATCCATTCCTGAGCTTCGTACAGTGCTTGGCACATAGAAGGTGCTTAACTATTATTATTATTGTTATAATTATTAAATACAAGGTAATCATGTGGGACACAGTCCCTGTCCTATATGAGGCTTACAGCCTAAGTAGGAGGGAGTAGGATTAAATCCTCATTTTACAGATGAGGAAATGGACCGACAGAGAAGTTAAGTGACTTGCCCACCGTCACACACAGTGATAGAAATGGGATGAGAACCCAGGCCCTCTGACTCCTAGGCCAGTGCTCTTTCCACTAGGTGAAGTTGCTTTATAATAATAATAATGATAGCATTTATTAAGTGCTTACTATGTGCAAAGCACTGTTCTAAGTGCTGACTCCCCCATCAGTGTGCTTATAAGATTCTCCACTGTCCCACCCATTGTGCCTTGTTCATTCATTCAATCATATTTATTGAGTGCTTACTGTGTGCAGAGCACTGTACTAAGCGCTTGGGAAGTACAAGTTGTTCTCATCTCTCCTTTTGCTCACCTCCTCCCCCTTGTCGGGAACTCTCTCCCTCTCCATATCTGACAATCCATAACTGGAACTAGATCCCAGATGTCCAGATTCCCTGTCTTGTGCTCGTATGCATTAAGCCACGCTGCCTCTCTGGGGCCTATATTCCCAAACTTCTGTTGTCTCTAATTTCCTCCATTTTCCCTGCCATACTTAACTTTTTCCCCAGGCTGATAAGGCTGAATTCCATTGCTCCTTCTTGGTCATCGAGGTGACAAAGTACTCAGTGGCCTTTGGGTTTAGCATTCTGCCCAAACAAAGGGATCAAATCTGCGGGTGAATATCAACAGGAATTGGGAATTACAGGATCAAGAAGGTCAAATGCCACTTTGGTTGGCAAGCATAATATGTTAGTTCTCTGTCCCTTCTGATTTAATATGACGCTATTTTAGCACCGGATGCGAGGCACCTTACTAAGGATTTGAGATGCAACTCCCGGGATTTCCCAGCTTTATTTCGGTTCTTCGATGTTTCCATCGAAAAAAGCCATTACGGAGAGGAAGTTGAGCTCACAAAAAGGGCCGTAGTCTGACCCAGCAACCTGAGCTCACAGCCGCCTGCTGCAGAAGCACAGACATGTTGGCAAGGTTATTATGGAACTCCTAGCACATCTCGACCCAGACAAGTAAATTAAAGACCCAGTTTTAGACTGAGACTTGAATTTCCTGGCTTTCCGGGGGGTTAATTCAGACCCTCAACATAGCTTTTCTATTGACATTTATTACCAGAGAGTGTTGTTGCCAACACGAGTTTAGAATAGATTGTGGTATAAACATATTTCCCCTCTACACGTTGTAATCAATGCAGAATGGCTCTTTTATTGAAAACGTATCACGGTGCTCGTCTCCCTGCAAAAACAGGCACACATGCACAGAGTTTAAATTATACAGTATTTATAGAGTTTAAGTTCCCTAATTATGATGGTGTGTGTGTGCGCCGAGAAGAAAATTAACTAAGTGAATGCAGGAGGGAGGGGTGTTCTTACACTTCATTGGTTCTTCCTGGCTTTTGTACTTTCAGGGACAGAATGAAAGAAGCAGGTGACAGTTAGAGCCAGTGTTGGCGTATTGACTGATTTATCATTTCCCCAGCTGGAATGCTCCTCTGACAGTGGGGGACTTGATCCCCTGGGTCCTCACTTCATCCTGATCATCTTTAATAGCATATAATCCAGGACTCAATTATTATCCCTGCTTGTACTCTTAAGGAGCAATGAATGACGATGGTCATCATCACATCATCAGAGTAGGTGTTTATTGCATGCAGAGCACTGTACTAGACCCTAGGGAGAAGACAGTGGAGATAGTGGGCATGATAGTGGGCATTGTATATATGTATATATGGTTGTACATATTTATTACTCTATTTATTTATTTATTTATTTATTTTACTTGTACATTTCTATCCTATTTATTTTATTTTGTTGGTATGTTTGGTTCTGTTCTCTGTCTCCCCCTTTTAGACTGTGAGCCCACTGTTGGGTAGGGACTGTCTCTATGTGTTGCCAATTTGTACTTCCCAAGCGCTTAGTACAGTGCTCTGCACATAGTAAGTGCTCAATAAATACGATTGATTGATTGATTGATTCCTGCCCACCAGAAGCTTACAATCTAGTGAGGGTGACAGAATGCCCAGCCTAGCATAGCTTAGTGGATAGAGCACGGGCCTGGGAGAAAGAAGGTCATGGGTTCTAATCCTGGCTTTGCCACTTGTCTGCTATGTGACCCTGGACAAGTCACTTAACTTCTCTGTGCCTCAGTTGCCTCATCTGTAAAAGGGGGATTAGGACTGTAAGCCCCATGTGGGACAGGGACTCTGTTCCATTTGATTAGTCTGTATCCACCCCATGGCTTAGTACAGAGCCCGGCCCCTAGTAAGCGCTTAACATATACCACAATTATTATTATTTGTATTAGTCTGCTTCACAGTGGTCTTGGAGGAGGAAAAGAAGTACATTCAGCAGTGCTTGAGCTTGTTTAAAAGTCCTGCTCTGAGTGGTCTCTAGGCAGATTATTTGAATGCTTTCAGGACTGTGCCAGCACTCAGCACAGTGTTTGGCAGTTAGCACTGAACAGATACCACTACTACTTATTATTTCTGGGCCACAATGAAGAGTTAATTCTGGGCTAGTTGGGCCAGGGGGTTGCTTGATTGGAGATGCCACAGGGGTCAGGGGCAAGTCAAACCAGTTACTGAGTGGGTGGAGGCTGGGAGGGGGCTGGATCAACCTCTTATTCATGCTGTACCCCCGCCTGGAATTCTCTCCCCCTTCAAATGTGCCAACAAAATACTCCTGGAGTCCCACCTCCTCCAGGAAGCCTGCTCTGATCAATTCACACCATCCCAGGTCAAATAGCTCCCTTAACACATATGCATTTACATCCACCCCCATCACCTATGTGTACATCTATGTCTACTGGTCTATAGGTAGTTGGGTAGATAAAGAGAGATCAGAGTCATGTATTGATCTACATATGCTACTTTTTATTTACCTTATCTATTTCATCATATCATAATTAATCAGTTATATTGAGCAAGTACTGTGTGCAGAGCACTGTTATATTGAGCAAGTACTGTGTGCAGAGCACTGTCCTAAGAGCTTGGGAGAGTACCGTAGAGTGAGTGGACATGATCCCTGCCCTCAAGGAGCTTACAATCTAGCAGGGGAGACAGCCCTAAAATGAATTGCAGGGAGGGGGAAGCAGTAGAATAGAAAGTATATATATAGCATGAGAAGATGAGAAGCAGAATGGTGTAGTGGATAGAACATAATAATAATAATGGTATTTGTTAAGCACTTATTATGTGCCAAGAACTGTCAGAAGACCATGGGTTCTAATCCTGCCACTTGTCTGCTATGTGAGCTTGAGCAAGACACTTCACTTCTCTATGCCTCAGTTACCTCATCTGTAAAATGGAATTGAAATTGTGAGCCCCAAATGGGACAGGAACTGTGTCCAACTTGATTTGCTTGTATCCAGCCAGTGCTTAGTACAGTGCCTGGCGCATAGTAAGTGTTTAACAAATGCCATCATTATTGTTATGATTATTAGTGCCTGGTGGACAGGGCCTGGTACATACTGAGAGCTTAATAAATACCATAAGAAATGCTAATGTTAGCACTTGAGAACCAATTTCACCCTCCTTACTTAAACTCATGTGCAAGTTCTGGTGTCCATACTCAGAGCAAGAAGCTCAAAAGGCTTTGCACACAATAAATTTCATTGATTGATTGACTAGTTGATGTGGCCCAGCTCCCGTTTGCTGGCTTCAGGATCCAGGTTGTATTTGCCCTGCTAAGAAACAGATGGAACAGGGACGTTTTTCAATCTGATGTCCGATTTGTCGAAAGCAATATCTGCTTGGTGGAAAGTGCACCATCTGGAAGTCAGAAGACCCAACTTCTAGTCTCAGCTCTGCCACTGTTCTGCTATGTGATCTTAGGCAAGGCACTTAAACTCTGTGGGCCTCGCTTTCCTCATCTGTAAAATGGGGATATGATACCTGCTCTCCCTTCCCTCTTATTCTGTGAGTCCTGTGTGGGACGGGGATTAGGTCCAATATGGTTGTCTTGTACCTGCACCAGGGCTCAGCACAGTTCATGTCACGTAGTAAACACTTAATAATTTTATAATTAGCATTTCTCAGTCCCCAAAATCATTACTAACTGTACTGGTCTAAAAGTTTAAGGGCACAAAGTTAGATTTGTTGAGACTGATGCACTGAGAGTTTATTCCCTCAGGAGAGCACTTGATAAATTCTATTGATTGATCGATCTGGTGCATGGGTCTGGGAAACAGAGGATCCCATTCTAGTCTCAGCTCTGCTGCTGGTCTGCTGGGTGACCTTGAGCAAGTCACTTAATCTCTCTATGCCTCTGTTTCCTCATCTGAAAAATAGGATGGTGATACTTCCCTCTTCCTACCTCAGAGATGCTTTGAGGACAAAAGTGAAGTTGTCGGAAAGTGCTTTGGAAAATAAAAGTATACCAAATTATTATATAATTATTCCTGGAATGTGAAGGGAGATCCTTTGTCATCAAGAGTGATCCTTTTGACTAGGAGGGATAAATGTAGGAACTCACATTAAAATAGGACCCAAAGTGATACTGCAGTGCAGTAAATAGGCACTGTCTCAAGTGGGCCACTCTGCCCATTTCCACGCTCACCCACATCCCTCTTTTAACAGGTGTTCATCTAAAGAGGCTTGTGGTATTTACCATGTTTGGCTTGGTGCCCAGATTCTGCTACCCTTTCCCCATGAATAAGGGGTGGGGGATCTGGCCCTACGGCAGCTCTCTTCCTCTAGCTTACATTTCACTCTGTCTACCAGTCCACCCCCAAGGTGATCGTGTACACAGCCAACCCCAGATGGAAAGGAAGCGGGACAAAGGGGCCATACCTTCTCCAGAGAAAATTAGCAGTCGCTGTGCTCTGGTTCTAAACGAGGTGCTGGTGTTTGAGGGTGATAACCTTGTCACACTGAATTATGCCGGGAAAACAACAAAGTTACCCCACAGCCAAAAGCAGAACGTTTTCATTCATCCATTAAACAAATAGGGTTTCAGGGAATATAGAACAGAGCAAGGGGGGCAACGGTATAACGGCAAGATTTATTTGTTTAAAAGTAGAACTACGTAAGTTTGACTGGATCCTAATGTCGTTTAGGAGTAAAAAAAAATCCTGCCAACTATTAAATCTTGTTTATCCTTCTTCAAATGAACCAGAACCCCATTTTGCTAAGGCATTAACAGTTTAAGTGCCATGCAGTCTAGGTGTTAACTCCACAGGATGACGGGCGGCCCCGTGGCTGTTAGAGTTGGACACTCAAGGACTTGATTGGCCCAGCTCTCCTTCCCCAACTCTGGCCTTCTCCGTCCGTGGGGTCGATGGCCCTAGGCTGGCCGATCCAGACTCCTGGGAATTGGTTCAGCCCGGGCCTCTGACAAGACCTGAGAGACTCCAGGCAGGGCTGAAGAAACCCAAATTGGTGGCTTTGCAGCCCGTTAGCTCTCTGAATAATAATAACAATTGTGGTATTTGTTAAGTGCTTACTAGTGCCAGGCACTGTACTAATCGCTGGGATAGATACAAGGTCATCAGGTTAGACACAGTCCCTGTCCCACATAGGGCTCACAGTCTTAACCCCCATTTTACAAGTGAAGTAACAGAATCACAGAGAATTGAAGTGACTTGCCCAAGGTCAGGTAGCTGATAATAATAATAATAATAATCATAGTACTTGTTAAGCACTTACTATGTGCCAAGCACTGTTCTAAGCCCTGGGGTAGATACAAGTTAATCAGGTTGGACATAGTCTCTGTCCCACACAGGACTCACAGTCTTAATCCCCATTTTACAGATGAGGTAACTAGGCACAGAGAAGCAAAGTGACTTGCCCAAGGTCACACAGCAGACAAGTGGTGGAGCCGGAATTAGAATCCAGGTCCTTCTGATTCCCAGGCTTATGCCCTATCCAGTGGGCCACACTGCTGCCCTGCCTGCCCTCCTGAATCTCCTGTCTCCCAGACACCCCGGTCCCGCTCACAGAGACCATTGTGCCCTGCAGACCGTTTCAAGTGGTTTGTGGATTCTTCTGTCTTTCAGGGAAAATGGACGGGATCCTAGGTGTCAGCACGGCCGATGGGGACCCTTCCTCCAGCACAGCCAGATGGGGGGTGCCGCAAGGAGCCCCGGTGATGGAGAGCCACCCGAGGTACTTTGAGGTTTGGCCCCAGCCTCAGCCAGCCCTTCCTCACTCTGGTCTACCCACACCCCTGGAAATAGATGGCTAGAATAGGAAGGGAAAAGAGGCAGCTTCTGAATTTCCAGCAAAGAAGTGAACCCTGGAAAATGAATTGTTTGTCTGAAAATATAAGTGGCAACTTGATTCCCCAGTAGTGGGGGTTGGAGTTCTGGGGAGCCGAGCTGGGCCAGGGATAGGATGGGGTTGTTGGTGGGATCCCAATCTTATGCTAGGGGTGAAGAATGGCAGGCTGCAGACTGAGAGCGTTGGAAATGGACGTGTCTGAGCCCTAATTGGCACATTTGAAGACAGTTAGAAACATCCATCATCATCATCATCAATCGTATTTATTGAGTGCTTACTATGTGCAGAGCACTGTACTAAGCGCTTGGGAAGTACAAATTGGCAACATATAGAGACAGTCCCTACCCAACAGTGGGCTCACAGTCTAAAAGAGTGGGCTCACAGTCTAAAAGCCAGGTGAGCAGGCTGAGCGCTGAGGTGGGAGATGCAGTTAAATCTTGCAGCGGGTTCAGGGAGACAGAACTATGTGTGGCTCTGGAGTGCGGGGTGTGAGTTAATACCCACCCCTCTCCCAATAATTATGATATTTGTTAGGAACTTTCTCTGTGACAAGCACCGTAGTAAGTACTGGGTTGGTTACAAGATAATCTGGTTGGATACAGTTGTTGCCCTACATGGGATTCACGGGCATTTTCAGATGAGGAAATTGAGGATTGGAAAAGTTAAGTGACTTGCCTAAGGTCCAAATTGAAGGTTTGTAGCTTGATTGTTTTTTTTTTAAAGCAGTTTTAGATAGAAAAGTTTAACGGGGCACAATTAGGAGAGAGGGAGAGAATAGCAAGAATTGTATCTTCCCCTCCTCCTTTAGAGGCTAATAAGGGATCAGGGACATTATTAGGAAGAAGAACCCTAAATATGGATCACTTTATTCACCAAACTAGCTCTCTTCCCCCCTTCAAAGCCCTACTGAGTGCTCACCTCCTCCGCGAGGCAGTCCCAGACTGAGCACCCCTTTTCCTCTGCTCCTCCCCCCCTCCCCATCACCCCTTCTCCCTCCCTCTGCTCTACCCCCTTCCCCTCCCCCAGCACTTGTGTATAGTTGTATATATTTATTACTCTATTTTATTAATGATGTGTATATATCTCTAATTCTATTTATCCATTTTGATGGTATTGACGCCTGTTTCCTTGTTTTGTTTTGTTGTCTGTCTCCCCTTTCTAGACTGTGAGGCCGTTGTTGGGTAGGGATTGTCTCTGTTGCCGAATTGTACTTTCCAAGTGCTTAGTACAGTGCTGACTTGTACTTCCCAAGCGTTTAGTACAGTGCCCTGCACACAGTAAGCACTCAATAAATACGATCGAATGAATGCTTTGCACACAGTAAGCGCTCAATAAATATGATTGAATGAATGAATCAATGAAAATACCGCAATTCCTGTTATCAGAGTCGAGGGTTGTGTAATTTTTCACTGAACCTGATCAATGTGGCCGGCACTGGTGGATATTTCAGGGCACCCAACGCAAAGCCTTTACTGCCACTAGACCTGGCTACCTGAATTATCCAGACCAACTCTCCACTTCCCTGGACCAGAAGCATCACCATACCCGTCCACCATGGCATCCAGAACCCAGGCATATCTAGAACCTCTCCCTCCAATAGCCTGCCAAATGAGGACTGTGCTGTGAAAGATAATCTTCATTACATCCTTCAGGGCCACTCAAGGAAGCAAGCTGTAGTGTGATATCACTCAAACAGGATTGTCCCAATTAGGCTGGGTGCCTGCAGTAGATTAAAACCAGTCAATGAGAATACAGGCTTCAGAGGGAAAAAAAAAAGAATGGATGAAACCCAGACTAGGAAAGGGATGGAAAAACATTTGACTAATTGGAGGCAAAGCATACACCAAGATGCTTTGCACAGACAGCGTGTCAGTGACATGCACAGTCCTTTATCGATTTAGTGCAAATAAACAGCACTAATAATTTGCAGCTAGCAGAAGGCTTGCTGCCTCAGGGATTTGTTACTTTCTGGGGGATCTCATCCACTCTTAGGAGAAAATATTTATGAAGCTGGGAGGGTTGTTTCTTAGATTTGATCTGGGAGGAGAATAAAGATCTGCGCTAGACAAGCAGATAGGAAAATTGTGGGGGACAGCTGTTTAGTGTCAGCATTGGCATCATCTTTGATGGAAGGCAAACCTTAAACAGGCCCAAGTTGGGAGTTTATTTCTCTCAGAAGTCAGAAGAGGCTTTGAGATAGTGAGAGTTTGCAACACTCCGGAATTTCGGGTACAATGAAAGAATCATTTGACACTGAATTGGAAGAACTACCTACTGCCTGAATCCAATTGTGTAGCTACTTCCACTCTGAACATATGTAACGGCAATTTTCTGGGTGGTGGTTGCAGCCGTGTTTTTAGAACCTGGAGTTGAGAATGTTCAGGCCTCTTTTAGAGGCAGAACTGTGGTCAGGAGACCAAAGGGGAAGGGAATAAGGGAGGGGAGAGAATAAGGGAAACATTCTTTAGGAACTACATTTCCCAGAATCCACAGGGAAGGAGGACCAATCAACAAACGTTTAATTTCTTATTTCCTCTCCTTCTTGCCCCAGGGATACAGTCTGGTGACCTTTCATCTTGTCCTGTTTCCAGTGCCGACTGGTGAGTGCCCATGCTCAGAGCTTTGTGTGTCTAAGGCAGCTTACCTGTGTTTGTGGTGTTCTGAAGGCTGTATATCTTGAAGTATGCAGAAACACTTAGCTCTTGTTTAGCTCTTCCTCCCTTTTCTCTGCATGTACGTTAAACTAAAGCTGTGTCTAAGTTCCGGGGATCTGAGATACATTTAGAGATCCACTCTCCCTGAATTTTTTTTTTCTGGTTCTTTCCCCAATAATCCTGATAGCCCACATGGAGAGTAATTGCAGTCCTGAGGCGTGGAACCATGATCTGAAACATCCAAATGCTTCCATAAATCCAGGAGCTAGCTACTCCTTACAGTCCTGGTGCTTTTTGGGATGCTGACCTTAGTCTGTCCGTCAGTGGTATTTATTGAGTGCTTATTGTGTGCAGAGCACTGTACTGAGTTCCTGGGAGAGTGCAATATAACAGACACATTAGACTTAGACTACTTGAAATCCGTGGTCAGACAAGCTGGGCAGGAAACATTTCTGCTAATTCTGTTGTATTCTCCCAAGCGCTTAGTGCAGTCCTCTGCAAATAGTAAGCACTCAGTAAATACAATTGATTGGTTGATTGAAAATGAACTAGGCCATTCCTGGTTTCCCCATTCAAGCCTGCTCTCTCTGTTGCCTGGGGTCCCAGGGGTCTCCAGCTTGGTCAGGTTGTTTGACATTGTAATTTTCGTGGCTCTTTAAGCCTGCCTTTTGGCACCCCAGTTTGCATTTACCATTCCCCAGCTGCACAGATAACCCATTGTCATCCAGTCTCTGCTATTCCCCACCCGGTGAAGCTCGTTGAGGCGAGTGTTGCGTTCATGTTGGTTGTTGGCCTTTTGATGGACAGGGTGGCTTGGGCAGTAGTCTGAAGAATCGGCTAGAGGAGCCAGTTGTGAGGCCTGGGAAGGGAACGGAAAGTTGGTCACACCACTGCACTGATAAACTTAGGTTTGCTGTGGAGCTTCATACAGGTGAGGCTGCATCTCTCTGAAAGACAAAAGGCCTACTAGTTGTCTCTGTTCAGCTTTTTCTTTGGTAATTGGCAGCTGAGGGAGTGGGATGCTGGTCATATAGCTGGATGTGCACCGCCACCTCTGAATCGCTGATGAGTTGGCATGGTTAGCATTTCTCTGAGGCAGCGTGGCATACTGTACTCTCAGCCCCTTTTACAGGAGGCAATGCCATTCATTCAAAAATGGGGCTTTAGAAAACAGTCCCTGATTAATTCCTTTCCCCAGATTACATCTTCCTAACTAGTATTTTAGCACTTTTGCACTCACAACCTCCTGTTGCACTTAACCATTTACATACTCCATTGCTTAAGTACTTCTCCTCCTACCTGTAAATTTGTGTGTTCATGCAGTTGGATTTATTGAGCACTTCCTATGTGCAGAGCACCGTACTAAGTGCTTGGGAGAGTGCAATATAATAATAAGCAGACATTCCCTGCCCACAACTAGTTTACAGTCTAGAGGGGGAGACAGAGATTAATATAAAATAAATAAATTACAGATATGTACTTAAGTGCTGTGGAGCTTGGGAGTGGGGAAGGGAATGAATAAAGGGAGCAAGTCAGGGTTGACACAGAAGAGAGTGGGAGAAGAGGAAAGGAGGGCTTAGGAAAGGCCTCTTGGAGGAGATGTGCCTTCAGGGATTGTCTCTTTTTATTGCTTAATCGTATTTTCCAAGCGCTTAGTATGGTGTTCTGCACAGAAAGCGCTCAATAAATACGATTGAGTGAATGAGGAGAATAATTGTCAGATTTGAGGAGGGAGGGTGTTCCAGGCCAGAGGCAGGAAGTGGGCGAGGGGTTGGGGGCGGAATAGACGAGATTGAGGAACCGTGAGAAAGTATGTCTGTTTTCCTTGTTAGACTGTAAGGTTCTTTTGGGCAGAGATTATGTATCCAGCACCTACTGTACTTTTCCTGTTGTTTAGGAAAACAGTAGGTGCTCGATAAATGCCTTTGGCAGTACTGGCCTACTGTTTGCTCAGTACAGACTTGGGAGTCAAAAGACTCGAGTTCTAATTCTGGCTCTGCCACTTGCCTGCTAGGCGACCTTGGGCAAGTCACTTAACTTCTTTGTGCTTCAATTTCCTCATCTGTACAATAGGGATTTAACCCTTGTTTTCCCTTCTAGATAGAGTGTGAGCCCCATGAGGGCAGGGATTATGAGTGCCATGTGAGACATGGATCATGTCCAACATGATTAACCTGTATGTACCCTAGCGCTTAGCACGAAGCCTGGCACATAGTAAGCGCTTAACAAATACCATTCGAAAAACATAGACGGAAACAGAAACCTGTCAGCAGTGTAATGTCAGCCACTCTGGATCATTTAGACTGGTTTGTGAAGGTGGGGATTGTATTTTCCAGTTCCATTGTCCTCTCCCAAATCCTCAGTAAAGTGTCCTGCACATAGTAGGTGCTCAGTAAATATTATTGACTGATTTGGAACCAAACCCTCTGCCATCCCCTGAGCAGGCTTTTTGCCCTGCAGTACCCAGATATTTGCCCCAACTCCATCCTGTTAGCATCGAGTCCAATGTCACGGGCCCCGGAAGGGGTTTAAAACAGTGCTTGATGTTGCCGACCTGCTTCTTGGACTTTATCCAGCAGAACTTGGGGTGTGTGCTGGCCATTTCCCCATGTAAACTTGGGGATAGACATCTTGTCCCTTGCCAGCTGCAACTGATTTGGAGAGAACTGCCAATTTTGGAGATTGGCAGAGGAAAGGAACAGGCTACCCTTCCTGTATCCTTTTTGGTATGTGACAGTTCCCAAGGCCTTGAAGACGTCCTGGGGGATCCATCTCACACTTCAACTTTCAGGAACAAAGTCCTTTCAAGTGGGTGACAGGGGAGACCCTCACAGCTTTCATTTGTCAAAAGAATTAAACGGGACCTGGAAAAGCCCTTAAAGTCATCTAAGTTAGTATCTGCCACCCAACTACGGTCCATGGGTTTTAAACAGGATGATGAGGCTGGGGCGGCAACCAAATTCAGGGGTTACCATCCACCAGGATAGTTCTATGACTGTCTCCCCAGTTAGTATGTAAGCTGCATGAGGGCAGGGAACCTGTCTTGTGCCTCTTTTGTGCCTCTTAAGGGCTTAGTACAGTGCTTTACTACTGCAGCTGTGCTGAAGAGCTTGGCATTGTTGAGGTGGAAAAGGTTCCATTTTGTTGTCTACGGGTCCTCTGGGCGGGTTGGCCATTCGTCCGGTTTTGTATCAGACAGTCCAGTTTTCTGGTCTGGCCCTTGCCACATACTGACATGGCACTGGATACCTTTATGTCTGGCATATTTATTTTCCGCGCCCAGCTTCCCTCCACCATGGTTCCTGTCACTGAACCCCGTGGCCTAGAAATGGTGGTGGTCTGGTCTTTCAGAGGGGCCCAAGAGAGGGACAAAGGCATGTGGAGCATTTTGTGGGGCGGGGGAAGAGTTAAGGTATCATAGAGAAATGCTGTGGTGGATTTAGGAAGTATTGGGAGGACTTCTTCGAAAATGAGGCCACATCATGTGCATCTCGGGGTCCGGTTCCCTGAAAGCCACCACTGTCCACCCTACCACCAGACAGATCTGATGAGAATGTGACCTATCTTCCAGAGCACTCCTGTTCAATCCTGGCTTTCTCCAAGGGGCTGCTGGTGGGAAAACAATGGATAGGGTGGAGCTTGGGTTCAAGAGAGGGCACTGACAGGAAAATCAATGGTATTTATTAAGTGCTTACTGTGTGCAAAATACTTGGGAGAGTAACAATGATAATAATAATAATAATAATACTAATGGTATTTGGTAAGCATTTACTATGTGCCAGGCACTGTTCTAAATGTTGGGATAGATACAAGATGACAAGGTTGGACACAGGCCCTGTCCCACAAAGGCCTCTGTCTTAATCCCCATTTTACATATGAGGGAACTGAGGCACAGAGAAGTGAAATGACTTGCCCAAGGTCACACCGCAGACAAGTAGCAGAGTCAAGATTAGAACCCAGGCCCTTATGACTCTCAGGCTCATACTCTATCCACTAGGCCATGCTACTTCTCAGTGCAACACAGTTGGGAGACATGTTCCCTCCCCACAACGAGCTTACAGGGAGAGACACACATTAATATAAATAAATCATTTATACTCTATAATTCATAGAAAGGTGCATAATTTATAGATAGGTGCATAATTTACATCAAAAGGAGAAATTTACATTTAAATTTACATTTAAAAGGAGAAAATGACAAAGAACCGAAGGAAAAGTCCGAACAAGATCTCTCGTTGCCGGAAGAGGCCCTTCTAGCAAGCTGTGCAGTGAAGCCTACCTACTCCCAGGATTTGTTGCTGGCTCAGGGGAAGGAAGTGTCCTGAATGCTGTAAAAATGCCCTTAAATTTTCTGTTGGGTCATGAGTCTGCCCCAACCAGGGGTCAACGTTTTCTATTTTCCATAATTTCCTGGCAGGCCTTCCCCCAGGCTGGGGTGATATTCTGTGTTTTCATGCCCTGCACAGCTCAGGTGAAACAGATCTTTCTTCTTTATGAGTTTGTGGAAGACCACAGACCTCTAACTCATGTTTATGGTGGGGGAGAGAATGTTTCTATCGGGGAAGAAGGCAATTCCACCCATTCTAGCTTGGGAGTCGAAGGTCTAAAACAAGAAAAAGAGAAAAGGGGCCGAGACCCAAAGTCACTCGCTTCTCTGAAGAGCTGGGTGAGAGGGGACACATCTCTGAAGATCTCCCTTTTAGGAAAATTCAGTGCTCCCATCGTCGACATATGTACGTGCAGGTATTTATTCAGGTAATGTCATTCTCTCATACTTGTTAGTCCTCCTTCTCCTAATAGTCATAAATCGCCTATGCTTTCAGTCGCTGCCATTATTCTATAAACTCCTCGAGGGCAGGGAATGGCCAAACTCTCCCAAGAGCTTAGTCCAGTGCTCAGCACTGAGTCAGCTTTCAGTCATTAGTGGTGATTCTCTAGAAGGCTATCTGTGGGTACATACCACCCACTCTATCCTGGGATTTCTGGAGTCCCAGGCGATGGGGCTATAAAGGGGGATGATGTGGGCAAAAAACTTGCCCCATACAAGAACCCAGTGTATCCTCTCCAGCCGAGGTAAAGGCCTCAGGAACGCTTCCCTCCGGGAAGGGCTGAGGATAAAACCTTAAGCAAACCTGCTGCTATGTAGGGCACCTTTCATCCTGAGGAATGAAGACTTGTATTTTGTCAGGGGGGGTGACAGATCTGGAGAGGGGAGGTTGGCTGGCCCTGGGCCACCATGAGGGCTGGGTCCTGGAGCTTTGCAGCTCTGTCCGGAGAGACATTCATCCATCCTCAGCCCTCGTCCAGTGGCTGGGGAGAGGTTGGCGGGGGGGGGGCGGGGGGGGGGGGGGGGGGTAGGGGACGGACAGGGCTACATCTTGCCTCCCCGAGCAGATCCCAGTTATCCCACGAGGCTGGGTCTTGGGAGCCACATGCAGGGGACAGATGAAACGACCAAGGGGGGTGGTGGGAGGGAAACGTGGAGTTTTTAATATTTAGTTTCCCACTGGAAGTTAAAACAAGAAATTAAGCAGCAGGGGTTTGCTCCACTCAGTTGACTTAGAACAGCTGCTCACAATGTCTCCAGCTTAGAGCGGAAAGCAGAACTTTGCCCTGGGTCTGAGCTGCTTTTCAGGAGCAGTCCAAGTCAAACTTCCACTCAATGACTTCATTGAAAGCTGGTTTACATCATGAAGAGAAACTCCATTTATTTATTTGTAATAACTTCGGGATTTTATGGACCCACAAGAGGATGTAATTTAGAAAAACATTAGCAAGCTGTTCCAAAGAGCAAGCCTTTGGAACGGCCCATGCCAAAAAGTCATCAATGGCGAGGCTTCAATATGAAAGACGGAAAGCTGCAGCGAACCCCCTGCAAAGGACTGGGGATGTGGAGAAATCTGGGCCTCCCCAAAGCCCTCTGGGCTCTGGAAGAAGATGCTTGTCCTTCCAAATGCCCATTTCTGGGCTGCGTGGGACCACGTAGACAAAAGAGGACGTGGCTCTGGGATGGAGCGCGCCCCCTCATGAGCCTCCCAAAATGCTCCCCGGGGGATGGCTTTGAACCCAGTAGCTGAAGGAATTATGCTTTGTTGTTCTTAGGATTTTAAGGAGAAAATCATTAAAAGGTTATGGGGAAAGGAACCCATGCTATTAGCCCATGTTTTTGTAAAAGATGCTCTTCTTGCCACTCCTTCTGGAATGCATCTTCAACATACTATTCTGGGTCCTGCCGGCCCTTTGGGGTTGGGGGCGGGGTTGGGGGATGTCTGGAGATTTCAAACCCGGAGAAAGACCCCAACAGTGCTTTATCCCTCATCATGCCCCTCATTCTTTATCCCCAGTATACGCTCTTCACCCGCCTCCCATCTACAACATAACACGACAGACCAAGGGGGCATTCCTCAAAGCAGACATTGGGCTTTTAGGCAGCCCAACCCAGGGCCCCCAGCAGATCTATCTGGAGGACAGATGGTCTCACCAGCCCATGTAATGTGCTGTCTATCTGCCTTTCTGACGGGACGAGGGGCCGGCAGCAGGGGGACCAGGCGGGGAGCAATGTGGCTGAAGCCATCACATAGCTCCCTTCTTTCTCGGTTCCCTTATCTTCTAGCAGGGACTAGTAATTCCGACCCCCCCTCTCGAGGCTTCAGTAGGGAATTGCTCCCACAAAACAAGCACTGGGGATGTTATGCATTCAGTTTATCTTTGGTATTTATTGAGCGCTTCCTGTCTGCAAAGCACTGTACTAAGCAGCAGCATGGCTTAGTGGAAAGAGCAAGGGCTCAGGAGTCACAGGTCGTGGGTTCTAATCCCAGCTCCTCCATTTATCAGCTGTGTAACTTTGGGCAAGTCACTTAACTTCTCTGTGCTTCAGTTACCTCATCTGTAAAATGGGGATTAAGACTGTGAGCCCCACGTGGGACAACCTGATTACCTTGTATCTACCCCAGAGTTTTGAACAGTGCTTGGCACATAGTAAGCGCTCAACAAATGCCATCATCATCATCAAACAGACATATTCCTGGTTGGGAAGCCTGAGGTGCCTGAGTCCAGCCCTCCTCTCCAGACCACATCCACACCACCGGAGATGGAGTGTGCATGGGGGACCGGGCTGGGGGTGCTTTCTATCTGTGGAACCCGGAGTCTGGTCGGACCTGAGGGGACTGCAGCCTGGGTCCAGGAACTGTGTCGGGAAGAGCTGCTCACCTCTTGTCCTGCTACTGTCACTGTCACCATCAGCCAGAGACTCTGCTATCTGCAGTGCTTGCTCCTCCTGGAGCCAAAACTCACACGGACCAGTCCACTTTGCTCCCAAATTCCTGTCACCATCCGTGACACAAATGGGGACTGGAGAGTTTTGGGATGTGTCCGTCTTCCTGGAAGAATGAGGGCTGAGAAAAAAGTGCTAATTGTACGGCGCTGGAAAGGGGAGCTCTCTGCCCGTAGCACTTAGACTGCCCAGACTCTTCACCTTCATTTCTTCCCTGTTAATATTATGCAATATTAAATAGACTGTATAAATTACGTGAGCATTGGTCTATTACCATCATTGTGGGATTAAGTGCCTGTCTCAAACCTCATGCCAAACTCAGGAGTCGATAGGAGGGAATTAGGTTAATTCATTCATTCTTTCAAGGTTGGACTCAGTTCCTGCCCAACTCACCCCCAGGTTCAAAATAGAAGGTTGGTGGTCCTGGAATTCAGCATCAGTTTTGTCCTAAAATGACCTTCTTCCCAGAAAAAGAAACTTGTGCCTGTGCTATATCTACTGATGGGCTACCCAACTCTTGGACTTTGTGGTATTTTATGTGCTGAGTATGTGCCAAATCAATGTTCTAAGTACCAGTGCAAAGTGATCAGGTGAAAAACCTCTGTCCCACATAGGGGTCACAACTGAAGAAACAGGGAATGCAGGGAAATTTTCCCCATTTTTACAGATGCAGAAACTGAGGCTTAGAAAGGTGGTGCCCTGTTCAAGATTGTATGGCAGACCTGAGGCAGAGCAGGAATTAGAGCCTACATCTTCTGACTCCCAGCTTCATGCTTCTTCTACCAGGCCATGCCTGCAGAACCGCTTCCCCTGGTCAAAGATCTTCTTTCCCCTTCATTCCTAAGCCTTTGGGCTGGCAACAAGCCAAGAATGCCTCTCTAGGCCCTTATCAGTTGGTACCTGGTACCCACTGCATACTAAGAGTGTCGAAAAGCCCAATAGACTTAGTAGGTGTGGTCCTCTCCCTCAAGAAGCGTACAATCTAGCTGGAAAGGAGGAGTGGGGAAGGAACAGGCACTACAAGAAATTATTATGAGAAGAAGAAGAAAAAGGGGATGCATTCTCTTGTGACCAGTCACCCCAACCCCAACATTCCCTAGGGCCAGCAAGCATGCGAGGGGAAATCATACAAGTTTTCCCTCCTTGTCGGGCTTCTGGAGAAAGGCATCAAGGTGGCGGTGGATCCAGTCAAGGAGGGCTGGAAATGGGGGTGTTCACCCTCAGGGCTGCTTACTGTAGAGTTGTAAATTATTTCTTTATATTAATGTCTGTCTCTCCATCTAGACTTTAAGCTCAAGGTGGACAGGGAACGTGATTGCCAACTCTGTTGTACTCTCCCAAGGGCTTAGTACAGTGCTGTGTGCACAGTAAGCACTCAATAAATAGCATTGATTGACTGATTGGTTGATTCATGCCTCTTTGCCTCCAGAGTTTTCCTCCTGCAACAAGAGTTTCAGAAACTCTGAGGTGGTACTTCATGTCCTAAAGTGAAAAGAAAATTCTTGGGAGAGTGGACCTGGAGTGGAGGAGAGATGGTGGGAGGCTTCGGGAACCCTTGTAAGCTTGCCTCTGTTCCCCTCCTTGTTCCATCTAGAAGGGAGAGAGGTCCAGAATATCCGGACAGTTTGTCTGTGTTTCCGCCAGCATTTGCAGCAGTGGTGATTGGTAGATGTAAAAGAAAATCACGCGAGAAGAATAGCATCCCATCACATCCCTCTAATCGAACCCAACAAATATCATCACTTGGTATTTACTGAGCACCTACTGTGGGCTGAACATTTGCTAAGCACGTAGGAGAGAACAGTAGAACTAGTAGACCCAATTGCAGCCCTTAAGGAACTTACAGTCTAGCCAAAGCCAGGGGTTTCTCACCTTCCCTGGAGCACCTCTTAATGGCAAGTCATTGGCTTTATTGAGATGATGTCTATTGCTGCTGGTGTCTTGGTATCCTCCAGTCTTTTTTGTGACTCCCAAATGCTCCTTACTCCTCTGGGTGCTCTGAGCAGCCACCTGCCACCTGCATAATTTCTACGCAAGCCATTAAGCAGTTTTGCCACAGTGAAATCTAGCCTTGTATTTCAAAAAATGGCTCTGATACTATGCAGGAAAACAAGATAATATTGGAAGACCTGCTGAGCTCACCCAGTATTACATGATTTTAGACAGCCTAGTTCATTCATTCATTCATTCATTCATTTATTCATTCATTCATTCAATCATATTTATTGAGCGCTTATTGTGTGCAGTTGCCTGCATCACCCAAGGAAAGAAAGCCAATGACCCACATGATAATACAATGAACTGATATTTGACTGTGGAATGTTATTCTCACATGTTTAGAATTCTGGTTGGTCATGTGCTGTGTGTCTTGCATACCTTGACTAGATGCTTTTAATTTAGAAGGGAGGAAGTGAGGGTGGGGCTGGAACTACAAGTCTAAGTGGAGAAGGCACTTTCTCCAAGGGAGGTGGAGGAGAGGGTCACCAAGTGGTTCCAGCAATCCGTGCCAGGCCTTGGCTGGATGGTGTTAGTTTGGGAGCCAGGGTGATTGGAAGCTCTTTGAGGGAAGGGGTTGCCTTGGTTTCTTTTAATAATAATGGTACATGTTAAATAATTATTCTGTACTAAGCACTGGGGTAGATACAAGATCAGGGATACAGTCCCTATTCCACATGGGACATACAGTCTAAGCACTTAGTTCAGTGCTCTGCACACAGGGCTCAATAAATACAGTTGAATGAATGAATAAGAAGGGCTGATTAGGATTTAATCCCTATTTTTACAGATAAAGAAGCCGAGGCATGGAGCAGTTAAGTGACTTGCCCAAGATCACACAACAGATATTCTAGACTGTGAGCCCGTTGTTGGGTAGGGATTGTCTCTCTTTTTTTCTGAATTGTACTTTCCAAGCGCTTAGTACAGAGCTCTACACACGGTAAGCTCTCAATAAATGATTTTTTTTGATGGCATTTATTAAGCGCTTACTGTGCGCAGAGCACTGTTCTAAGCACTGATTGAATGAATGAATGTGGCAAAGTCAGGATTAGAACCCAGCTCCTCTGACTCCTGGGCCAGTTCTTTTCCCACTAGGCCACACTGTTTTGGGGTTGGTTTTTTTTTTTAATTAATTAAGCACTTTCTATATGCCAGGTACTATTCTAAGCACTGCGATAGATACAAGCTAATCAAGTCCATGACTTTCGTGGGGCTCACATTCTTCATCCCGATTTTACAGGGGAGGTAACAGAGAAGTTAAGTAACTTGCCCAAGGTCACACAGCAGTAAGTGACAGAGCTAGGATTAGAACTCGGATCCTTCCGTCCCCCCCGGCCCATGCTCTATCCACTAGGGCACACTGCTTCTTTTGTTTGTCCCACCATCATCATTGGTGACGATGATAATGAAGCAGTAGGTGTGGGCCACCCCACGGTCAAGTTGCTTGAAGTTAAGGTTCTCTTGAGAAGCCCCCCATCAGCCTCCCCCTCAGCCCCAGGGCAGTTTCCTTGTGTGCCGGCTCATCTACTCCTCTTATTCTTCCCAATAATTATTGTGTTTAGTGAGTGCTTACTCCGTGCCTAGCCGTGTGCTAAGCATTGGAGCCGAGACAAGATAATCAGGTCAGACACAATCCCCTCCCGACATGGGGCTCACAGTCAATGAGTTAGGGACAGGATGTATCTTATCCCTATTTATTATTATTATTATTATTATTATTATTAAATATAATAATATGCAATACTGCTAATAGCATTTTGTTAAACACTATGTGCTAAGCGCTAGGGTAGATATAATACAGTCAGATTAGACAGACTCCTGTCATACATGGAGCTCAGTCTTAGGGATAGGAGAACAAGTATTTAAATCTCCATTTTATGGAAGGGCGGCTCAAGGCAATCCAGAGCCGTGAAAATGAAAATCCATGTTTGATGAAATGGTAATAATCATTAGGCAACTCTCAAGTGGCTTGGAGTTTTGTGAGGATTCTGTCAGGAGGGCTCCATCAAGTACTCCTTCAATCAATCAATCGTATTTATTGAGTGCTTACTGTGTGCAGACCACTGTACTACGCGCTTGGGAAGTACAAGTTGGCAACATATAGAGACAGTCCCTACCCACCAGTGGGCTCACAGTCTAAAAGGGGGAGACCCTACTGAGAGCTCACCTCCTCCAGGAAGCCTTCCCAGACTGAGCCCCCTCCTTCCTCTCCCCCTCCCCTCCTCTCCCTCTCCAATCCCCCCGCCTTACCTCCTTCCCTTCCCCACAGCACCTATATATATGTATATAAGTTTGTACGTATTTATTACTCTATTGATTTATTTTACTTGTACATATTTATTCTATTTATTTTATTCTGTTAATATGTTTTGTTTTGTTCTCTGTCTCCCCCTTCTAGACTGTGAGCCCACTGTTGGGTAGGGAACGTCTCTATATGTTGCCAACTTGTACTTCCCAAGCGCTTAGTACAGTGCTCTGCACACAGTAAGCGCTCAATAAATACGATTGAATGAATGAAAGTACTCTATTTATTTTACATGTACATATTTACTATTCTATTTATTTTATTTTGTTAATGATGTGCATCTAGCTTTACTTTTATTCTGATGACTTGACACCTGTTCACATGTTTTGTTTTGTTGTCTGTCTCCCCCTTCTAGACTGTGAGCCCGTTGTTGGGTAGGGACTGTCTCTATATGTTGCCAACATGTACTTCCCAAGCACTTAGTACAGTGCTCTGCACACAGTAAGCACTCAATAAATACGATTGAATGAATGATTGAACCTATCACTAGTATTTACTGAGCACCTACTGTGTGCAGAGTACCGTACCAAGAGCCTGGGAGAGAACAGTGGAGTTTAGAAGTTGCAGCTTGGCCTAATGGAAAGAGCATGGGACTGAGAATCAGAAGACTGAAGTTCTAGACCCAGTTCTGCCACTTGCCCTTTTCCTCTTTTGTAAAAAGAGAATGAAATACCTGTTCTCCCTCCCTTTTAGAGTCTAAACTGAATGGGGACTGTGCCTGATGTATTAGCTTCATTTAACCCCAGTGCTTACCATAGCACATATGCATAGTAAGTACTTAGTAAATACCATTATTATTGTTATTAATAGAATGATATAGGGAAACTGAGGCCAAGAGAGACTAAGTAACTTGCCCACGGTCACCCAGCAGGCCGAAGGCAGAGCTGGGATTAGAATGGGGTCTTCTGATTCCCAAGCCTGCGCATCTTCCACTAGGACACCCTGCCTCCCTCCTTCACATCTGTAGCCTTGAGTCCTTCACTCTCTTTAGATGCAGAAGGTAGAGGGGGTAAGGAAAATGAGGGTTTACTTGGGGAAGGTGTCTTGGAGGCTGTGTGACTTTGGGCAAGTCACTTCACTTCTCTGGGCCTCAGTGACCTCATCTGGAAGATGGGGATGAAGACTGTGAGCCCCCTGTGGGACCACCTGATTGCCTTGTAACCTCCCCAGAGCTTAGAACAGTGCTTGGCACACAGTAAGCGGTTAATAAATGCCATAATAATAATAATAATAATTATTATTATTATTATTTTAATAAGGCTATGAAGGTGGGGTGAGTGGGGAAGCAATGTGTCCTATGTCTCCCCCTTCTAGACTGTGAGCCTGTTGTTGGGTAGGGACCATCTCTATATGTTGCCAACTTGTACTTCCCAAGCACTTAGTACAGTGCTGTGCACACAGTAAGCACTCAATAAATACGATCGAATGAATGAATGAATCAGAAAGAGGCCTATCAGGTGGCCTTGGGAGTCAGAGGACCTGGGTTCTAACTCTGACCCCACTACTTGTCTGCTGTGTGACCTTGGTTAAGTCATTTAATTTATCGGTGCCTCAGTTACCTCACCTGTAAAAGGGGGATTAAATTCTCCTTCCTCTGATTTAAGGCTGGACCTGTACCCTTCAAATGCTTGATTTTTCACCCCACCCTCAGTACTTACGTACATATCCATAATTTATTTATATTAATAGCCGTCTCCCACTCTACACTGTAAGCTCATTGTGGGCAGGGAACCTGTCTACCAACTCTGTTTTATTGTATTCTCCCAGGCACTCATATTGTAGTGTTCTGCTCTAAGTGCTCCATGAATACAATTAATTGATTGATTTAGAAAGCCAATCGTGGCCAAACTGTCACCTGGAGCAAATGAACAGCACAAGGATCTCGAGCTCCTGGAGTTTTGGGGAGTAAACAAAGGGGACCCTCTTCTAGCCATCCTTTCAGTTCCCCTGCTTCTCAGATGGGGAGAAATGAGGCATAGATTGGGGAAGTTCGCCCCTGGCCATGCCCTACACTGTCTGCTCTGTGGTTCCCGAGGCCAGTCGGAGTTTCAGCTCCCGTGCCCCATCCGCCCGGACCCCAAGACTCCCGCCCCGCCTCTGAGCACAGCCCCACCTTAGCAGAGGCTAATCACTGGTGGACGGGGTCAGGGCCAGAAGCCTCGGGTCTTTAGTCACAGCCCTGCAGGCATCTGGGAGGGGGTGGGCAGTGGCGGCACCTGTAAAAATAGTAGGCTCATTCGCACATAGAGAAAGACCACCCCCAGTTGGGGGAGGAGGGTGAGCTGGTCTGGGGCGAGCTTGGGGTCTTGCAGAACTGGGACCCACCAACACTGGGGGAGGAGCAAGCACCACAACCATAACTACAGCCCAAAAGGTACCTGTCAGATGCCAACCCACCTGGCTACATAGGCCTGCTCAGCTGCTCAGAGCAATAATAATAGGATGTGAAGAGTTGACTGAGTGCCAAGCGCTGGGGATGATCTAAGCTAATCAGATCAAACTCAGCCTCTGTCCCCCATGGCACTCACAGTCTAACAAAGCAGCATGGCCTACTAGATAGACCATGAGCCTGGGGGTCAGAAGGACCTGAGAACTAATCCAGGCTCCACCACTTGTCTGCTGTGTGACTGTGGGCAAGTCACTTTGCTTCTCTGGGCCTTAATTACCTCATCTGTAAAATGGGGATTAAGACCACGAGTCCCATGTGAGACAGGGACTGTGTCCAATCCGATTTGCTCATATCCGCCCCAGCGCTTAGAAGAGTGCCTGGCAAATAGTAAATGCTTAACAAATACCATAATTATTATTATTAGGTAGAGAAGAGATCTTAGCCTGCTTTTACCCATAAGAAAATTGAGGCCCAGAGAGGGCAAGTGACTTGCCCAAGATCACACATAGCAGACCCCCCTCCTCCCTCAATACCCGTGCTCTTTCCCGTTGCCCCCCAAGTTTGGAAAAGGAAGGTCAGTAGGCGCCAGAGGCGCTGCCATCCTTCCCCCGCCGACTCCACAGGTGACAGGAGCTGGAAAGCTTTCCTTCCCAAGCCTGGAGCCTGCTGATATGGGGCAAAGTGTACAGCTTTCCCACCAGGATCAGTAAGGAAATAGCCTCACTTGGTCACAACCGGCAGAGCCTCCGCTCAGCTCTGGGAGCCCCACAATTCCCAAGTTGCCCGGCGAACCCCCACCCCCTCTCCCTGCTCGGAGAACACATTACCTAGTGTCTTTCAGGCTTCTGCTTCTTGTTTGACATCCCTTATTTACAAAGCAAACAGAATGTTCCTTTTAACACACATCACGCTAAGTTTATTAATGCCAAAAAAATTCCCAGGAGGCCGGCCCAGGGGACCCTCGAAACCTGCCAGCACAAACTCTTCAAACGCTCGACGCGTCAGATCCTCCAGAACGATATTTCACACAATGGAGTAAAAATAATATTTTTCTTTGGGCCTTTCCAGCCGCTTTTCTGGGGCGCAGACAGAAATTGTTTTCTTACTCCGCTCCCAGAGCAGAGATCTGGATGGAGCTGCGTTTATTTGTTTAACGCAATGATTTCATCCTAAATGTCTCGACAGCAAATAGTTGGTGGTTTAATAAAGGGCCTTTGAAAAAGAGGGCCGGGGCGGGGAGAATGCGAGCTATGCCGCGGCCCTCAGAGGCCCGGGAGATGGGAAGGGCTGGGGCGGTCAATCGAGGCTGGGGGTGGGTCTTTCCCCCCTGGGGAGGCTGGGATTCCACCATCACCACCACCCACACTGACCAAGCAGCCCTACTGACCCTGCTTCTCCCAGCCCTGGGGACGGGGGAGGGTGGGAAGGCAGGGCAATAAGGGGACCACCCCTCCTCCGTCCCCACCCTCCCCCTGCCTCCCTCGGACCCTCGATCCAGTGTCCCTCCCAGACAATCCTCGTCACCCTCGGACCCATGTGCCTCCTGAGATCCATGCCACTCCCACCGCTCTGGATGCTTCTCCCCTCCTCCTCCAAACTGAGGCTCCAACAAGCTTGGGGAAATGTGTGGTTTCCTGGAATCATCTCCCATTCTCCACCAGTTCAATCCACCATATCTGTCTGCACTCTTCACCTGCTCCTCCCCGGCCCACAGTCATCTCCTCTCACGAGCTCACCTCTGAACTTGATCTCATTGTCCAATCTCCTGCCTCTGTTCCATCCCTCTCAATGCTTCTTTGTCTTGAAATTCCCTCCCCTCCCCTAATCCATCCCAACACAGCTTCTCCCCATCCCTCAGACTCAGAGCCCTCCTGAAAACCCACCTCCTATTCCTTCTCTTTCTCCTCCTCCTCCTCCTTTAATCTCCTCCTTCTCCTACTCTTCCTCCTCCTTTTTCACCTCCTCCAACATGCCTTCCCCAACCAATTCCCAGCATCCCAAGTCATTTAAGCCCACTAACCACCTCTAGCACTCATATATTTCTAGACTGTGAGCCCACTGTTGGGTAGGGACCATCTCTATATGTTGCCAAATTGTACTTCCCAAGTGCTTAGTACAGTGCTCTGCACACAGTAAGTGCTCAATAAATACGATTGAATGAATGAATATATTTACTTCTCTCCAGCCTTAGCACTTGTGATTGTAAATCCTTTCAGTACATTAGGTGATCAATTTTGGCTTCTGTTTGTAGGTACTTTTGTCTGGTTCCCCCATTATAGTGTTAGCTCCTGCTGGGCAGGGAAAGTGTCACTGGCTTGTTTTGTACTTTCCAGACACTGTCTGAATTTTCTGAACA
Source organism: Tachyglossus aculeatus (assembly GCF_015852505.1). Lineage (NCBI taxonomy): Eukaryota > Metazoa > Chordata > Mammalia > Monotremata > Tachyglossidae > Tachyglossus > Tachyglossus aculeatus. The sequence goes on from NC_052088.1 coordinate 14,711,662, forward strand.
TCTAGTCCAAAAGCAATCAGTATATCCTGATAATTGAGACTAAAATACAGTTCAGGGGTGGGAATCATCCAAATCATTTGTGCATATAGGCACGGGCCTTGTCACTAGTAACTTTAAAGTGAGGTTTACTGTTTGTGTTCTGCAGGGGAACTTTCCAACCTTTGGGCTTTCCCTCAGGGAGGGGACATGCCTGCTAATTCTGTTGTACTCTCCCAAGTGCTTAGTACAAGTGCTTTGCACATAGAAAATGCTGAATAAATACCATCGATTGATTTAATTGATTGGTGGGAGCTGATGATGGTGATATTTCTTTCACTATCACTGCTGAGGGAAATGCAAGGTTTGCCCTGGGCTCGCCACATCCGTGGAGGAGTTTGCCAGGAAGGCAGTCACCTCAGGAGTGCCATTTATCCTCCAGTGAGCCTGGACTATTCCCACGCCAATGAACTTGGACTACACTCCCCAAAAGAGCTTGGACTATTCCCCACCACAATGAGCTTGGACGTACTCCCCCCTCCCAGTAAGTTTGGACTACTCCATCCCAGTGAATATGGACTACTCCCCCCACCCACACTGAGCTTGGATAACTCCCCCCACAATGAGATTGGAGGAATACTCCCCCAGTGAGTTTGGATTACCGTTCCCAGTGAACTTGGACTACTCCCCCCCGCCCCCAGTAATAATAATAATAATAGTATATGCTAAGCGCTATATGCCGGCCACTGTACTAAGCACTGGGGTGGTTACAAGCAAATCAGGTTGGACACAGTCCCTGTCCCACATTGGGCTCACAGTCTTAATTCCCATTTTATAGATGAGGTAACTGAGGCACAGAGAAGGGAAGCGATTTATGGCAGAGCCGAGATTAGAAGCCATGACTCAGGCCTGTGCACTATCCACTTTGCCATGCGGCTTCTCCAATGAGCTTGAACTACTTACCCTGGCAATGAGCTTGAACTATTCCCCCCTAATGGGCTTGGACTACCCCCTCACAATGAGCTTGGCTTACCCCCACACAACAATCAGGTTGGACTACTCTCTGGCAGTGAATTTGGGCTACTCCCTCCCCAGTTAGATTGGACTACTCCCCTGGAGCCCTCCCCACTGTACGCTGACCCCCACACTTTTCCTGGAAACTTTTAACTCTTTCAGACCAGGAAGAGACTAAGCATGAGCTTCTGAAGCTCTCCCCCTCACCTTACAGCAGCTGCAACAGCAGTCCTGGGAGATCGTGGGCCCTCAGGGTGGCCATTTGACCAGCTTTATTCCGGACAGCATGGTTTTTAACTGGTCTGTTCTCTGCTTGGTGTGGGTATGACCAGATGTCTTTATGTCCTATACTGTTTTACCCCTGAGGCACAATGGGACTATCAATCAATCAATCAGTGGTATTTATTGAGTGCTTACTATTTGCAAAGCACTGTGCTAGGCACTTATACAGTGCAACCAAATTGGCAGACATGTTTCCAGTCCACAATGAGCTTACAGTCTAGAAGGGGAGACAGATATTAATATAAACATTTATTATATATAATTTAAATCTATGTTACATAAGTAACATACCTAGGCTGCAAGTTCACTGTGGGCAGGGAACGTGTCCGCTAAGTCTTGAGAAGCAGCATGGCCTAGTGGATAAAGCATGGGCCTGGGAATCAGAAGGACCTGGGTTCTAATTCCAGCTCCGCAACTTGTCTGCTGTGTGACCTTGGGCAAGTCACTTCACTTCTCTGTGCCCCAGTTGCCTCATCTGTAAAATGGAGATGAAGACTGTGAACCCTACGTGAGACAGGGATGACTGTGAAAGCAGAGCCCTCTACATTTCTTACCAGGTTGGGCTGTTTTTCCCTGTTCTGTAAGCAGATGTTTTCAGAGAGCAACACGTAATTCATGAGGCAGGCTGGCAGGGCTGTATTTAAAAACCCAGCAAGCTTTGCAGCATCGGGATAATTATGGGTTCCGTGGAGTCGTTTGTTCTTTTAAGTTGCCAGCAGCAGTTTGAAATCTCTTTTGAGGGGTGGGGAGGGATCAGGGGCTATCTTTGCTTCGAAGTGCTAGGGGGTGCTACTTGGGCCTCTGATCCAGAGCTTCTTCAGCCCCCAGCCCGGAACCACCCTCACCCTACCTTCGAGTCTTCCCCTCTCCCAACGTCTTCCTCACCCGCCCTCAGCACTTTGGATTTAAGGCACTCAGTCACCTTGCCCCCTCCTAGCTTACTTCACTGATTTCCTTCTACAACCCAACATGCTCACTTCATTCCTCCAACATCAACCTACTCGCTCTATCTCAATCTCATCTATCTCACGACCGATGCCTCACCCACATCCTGCCTCTGTCCTGGAACTCTCTCACCCTTAATATCTGACAGACGATCGCTCTCCCCACCTTCAAAACCCAATCAAAATCACATCTCCTCCAAGAGGCCTTCCCCGACCAAGCCCTCATATCCCTTACTCTCCATTCTGTGTCATCCTTGCACTTGGATTTGTACCCCTTATTCACCCCACCCTCAGCCCCACAGAACTTAGATGCATATTTATTTCAATGTCTGACCCCCACTCTAGACTGTAAGCTCATGGTGTGCAGGGAACATGTCTACCAAATCTGTTATACTCTCTCAAACACTTAGTACAGTGCTCTGCACCTAGTAAGCATCAATGAATATGATTGACTTATTGATTGTATAGGTATTCATGCTTGACTGAGACTTGGGTGTATCTCTGCTGATTCTCATATTGGTAGACTGTAAATTCGTTGTGGGCAGGGAATGTGTCTGGAATATTGTTATACTGTACTCTACTGAGCACTTAATACAGTGCTCTGCACACAATAAGCGCCCAATAAATCTGATCGACTGACTAGATATTTTTAGGGCTGACCCCACCCCATTAGGGTATCAGTTATTTGTGGATGGGGAATGGGTCTTGGCCTTTGGTCACAAGCTGGTCATACAGTGCATCATGCTCAATAAATTCCAGGACCACCATTATTTTCCCAGTCTGAACCCTGCCTCCTATCCCCGGAGAGACGCTGTCATAACCTTGCCCAGGGGCCCTGGGTTGATCTCTTTACTTCTGTGGGCCTCTGTAAAATGGAGAAGCCAAGAAGCCTCTGTTGGAAGAACATTAGGAATAACATCGGGGGAACGCAGACCTCACTCTCGTATGGTCTTTCTGCTAGGGATTTTAAGAGCCGAAGGGAATCCCCTCTGGCAACTGGATCATAATAATAACAACATTGATGAGTCTCAGGAGAATGACCAGATCATATCGTCTGTGGTACCATGAATGACACACCTCCTGGCAACTGCACCAAACTCATGGGTTTGTAATTCCAATCTCATTATGGGCAGGGAACATTTGTGCTAATTCTGTTGGATTGTACTCTCCCAAGCACTTAATACAGTGCTCTGCATATAGTAAGCGCCCAATAAATACTAATGATTGATTGGAAAGCCTTTCTAGGAAAGGCCATGGCTTCAAACAGGTTTTGTACTCGCAGAAGATTCCTGGCTACTGGAGGGGGCTCGGGGGCTGGCCATCGGGAGATCCAGGCTTCTAGGCCCAGCTCTGCCACTGGCCTGCAGTGTGACTTTGGAAAAGTCACTTAACCTCTTTCTGCCTCAGTTCCCTCATCTTTAAAATGGGATAAGAAACCCATTCTCCCTCCATCTTAGATATGTGAGGCCGATGTGGGGTAATGGCTGACCTGATTATCTTGTACCTACTCCAGAATTTAGCACATAGTAAGTGCTTAATAAATGCCAAAATCGTAATTACTAGTTGGGTTTGAATCTTATCTAGAAAAATAAGGGGGAGGAATTGTACTTTTCAAGTGCTCAGCACACTGCTCTGTACACAGTAATAGGTCAAGAACAATGATTGAATGAATGAATAAATGAATCCTTTTGGCATTTCACAGAAACCTAGGGAAATAGCCATTCAAAATATAAATCAGTCCATCTCTAGTCCTTTCCAAGGGCTGTAAAATCTGTCCCCATGCTTAGTTATCATTATTGTCAATAATAATTATTTAATATTATTAATAAAATAGTAATACATGCTTACTATGGGCCAAGGTAATCACATCAAACACAGTCTCTGTCCTACCCAGTTGTTCAGAGTCTAAGAGGCAGGGAAGTGACTTTTCCTGAAATTTACCAAATTCTTTTGTGCAAAGAAAGGAAAAAAACTGAGTGTCCCCAGAGGAGAGCCCAGCAGGATTGTTGGCAGCAGGGCCATAAATCAACCCGGGCAAGACCTTCAGGTTTAAAGAGGGAGTTCCAGGAAGGAGAGAGGGCATCAATCAGTCAATATTATTGATCGAGCCTTTACCTCTGTGCAGATCACTGTACTTAGCACTTGGGGTCAACCAATCAATCAATCAATGGTATTTATTGAGTGCTTACTGTATGCAGGGCACTGTATGACACACTTGGGAGAGTACACTACAATGGAGTTGGTAGACAGATCCCTGCCCTCAAGGAGCTTGCAGTCTAGAGTAGGGAACAGACATGAAAATAAATTACATGTAGGGGGAAGCGATAGAGTATAAAGACATACATGTAAGTGCTACCTGCAGTGGGGTGGGGGACTGCTGCCATTGTGGTAAAAGTAGTAGTAGCATCAGTAGTAATAGCGTTTATTAAGTACCACTGTGTGCAGAGCACTGTATTAAGCTGGGATTTAGATATGGAGCCTGTCACTCAAGGGCTCACAATCTATGAAGATGTGGGTAGGGGAGGAGTGGAAACATGCATTGGGATCAATGAAACACTAAAACATTAAAACAGCCTAAGGGACAGGGCAAAAACCCAGTCTTTGTCGTATGCCGTCGAGTCGTGTCCGACCCGTAGCGATGCCATGGACATATCTCTCCCAGAACGCCCTACCTCCATCTGCAATTGCTCTGGTAGTATGTCCACAGAGTTTTCTTGGTAAAAATATGGAAGTGGTTTACTGTTGCTTCCTTCCACACAATTAATTTGTCTCCGCCTTCGATTCTCTCCCATACTGCTACTGCCCAGCACAGGGGAGTTTTGACTTGTAGTAGGTTGCCTTCTGCTCGCTAGCCACTGCCCAAGCTAGGAATGGAATGGGTATAACAATAATAATAATAATGGCATTTGTTAAGTGCTTACTATGTGCAAAGCACTGTTCTAAGCGCTGGGGGGATACAAGGTGATCAGGTTGTCCCACGTGGTGCTCACAGTCTTAATCCCTATTTTACAGATGAGGTAACTGAGGCTCAGAGAAGTTAAGTGACTTGCCCAGTGTCACACAGCAGACATGTGGTGGAGCTGGGATTCGAACCCATGACTTCTGACTCCAAAGCCTCTGCTTAACTCTCCCTCCCATAGTCAAGACTGGTAGAGTACTGGAAACTCTCCAGGTGCGACCCTGAGAGGGGTAAAAACCCAATACACAAAATAAAAACATTAATCAGTGGGGAGCTATAGCTAGGGGAGCAGAATTTCTCCTCGGGATTTAGAGCCCACAGCAGTGGCTTCATGGCTGCTAGCTTTCCTGAAGTTTTATGAGACCCCGTGCTGCAGGTACTATTCTCATTCCAGCTGGAGCAGTGGAAAACAGGAAGGGATGGGGGTCTCCTCGATGGTACAAAGGGGAGCTAGTTGTGGAGAAGGGGAGGAAAAAGGGCTGAAGTAGCAATAGGGGGGAGATATGATGGGAGAAGAGCAATTAAACAGGGAAGGCCTCCTGGAGGAGATGTGTTTCCAGAAGAGCCTTGAAGATGGGAGGAGCAGTCATTTGCCACATGTAAGGGAGGCCTTCTGAGAGTTGGGACACCAGGTTTCTGAAGGCTGAACCCATAACTATTTGTTCGCAATAGGAAAACTCTCCTCCTTGCCAGCAAAGAAGAAAGTGTAGAGGGTAGTTGTCATTTTACCACAGCTATTCTCTTCTAAAACATTCTTCTCCATCCAGAAGCTTCCTATTGTGAAGAGGCAGAGCAGTTGCCCAGAACAGGATAAAAACAAGTGAATTTAGTTGCAAGCCTGTTTGTGTGGAGATTTGTGCCATCGTTTAGTGAAACCTTTTGGGAGCCACAAATCTACCCATGATTTGCTTAAAAAGCACAATAATCTCTCTCCGCTTCAGTGACTCTCAGAATATGACAGGCAGAGAAACCGAAAAAGAAAACCCATTATTTTCTAGTCTAAATCTGAAGAGGAAAATGTTTGGTTTTGATGAATTCACACTAAATGTTTGGGTAACCAAACCCGCAGTAACCAACACATTAGGTTCTTAGAAATTACATAATGATATCATTGAATTATTGATTTTAGAGTAACTGTCAGAGAGGATGGAATTGGAAATGGAAGTTTGAAGTCCAGTTAGTGAATGTGTGGAAAAAGTTCATTTCTGTGTCCCCCAAAATGGTATTCCAAAGCATGCACAGAGGAAGCATTCAATAAATACCGTTGATTGATTGAACTTACAGAATCCCGACTCTGCCAACTGTCAGCCGTGTGACTTTGGGCAAGTCACTTCACTTCTCTGGGCCTCAGTGACCTCATCTGTAAAATGGGGGTGAAGAATGTGAGCCCCACGTGGGACAACCTAATCACCTTGTAACCTCCCCAGCACTTAGAACAGTGCTTTGCACATAGTAAGCGCTTAATAAATGCCATCATCATCATCATCATTGATTGAGTGCCTCCTGGGGGCAATGTACTCTACAGTATTAAATCAGAATACCTGGGTTCTGGGTTCTAATCCCAGCTCCTCCACTTCTCTGCTGTGTGACCTTTGGCAAGTAACTTAATTTCTCTGTGCCACAGTTACCTCATTTGTAAAATGGGGATTAAGACTGTCAGTCCTATGAGGGACATGGACTGTGTCCAACCTGTTTAATTTATATCTGCCAACCTGTTCAACTTATATCTACCCCAGTGCTTATTACAGTGTCTGGCACATAGTAAGCCTTTGACAAATACCATAAAAAAAGAGAAGTGACGCATTCCCTGACCATAAGGAGTTTACAACTCTAACAGAGGAAATTTTCATAAAAATGACACATTCCCTGCCCACAAGGAGTTCACACTCTAACAGGGGAAACAGGCCAGTTCTGCCACTTGCCTGCTGAGTAACCTCAGGCAAATCGCTTACCTTCCTTGAGCCTCCTTTTCCTCCTTTGTAAAAAGAGGATGAAATACCTGTTCTCCCTCCCTTTTAGAGTCTAATCTGGATAGGGACTGTGCCTGATCTATTAGCGTGATTATTTACAATTTTTTACTTACACCAAAAGTGCTCAATAAATACTATTAATTAATAGATGGGTCTCATCCTGCCAGCAAAAAGAGAGTAACCGACACATTTCAGGAAATTTGATATATCCCTGGAGCACCACTGAACAAATTGCCTGTTCTAGTTCAGTAAATCATACTCTAGGGTCCTGAAAGAGCTCATGACTTCTCCAGTTGTAAGCCTTTATTCTCATCACTGGGTGGGTCAAGGCAATCCACAGCCATGAAAATGAAAATCCATGTTTGATGAAATTGTAATATTCATTAGACAACTCTCGAGTGTCTTGGAGTTTTGTGAGGGTTCTGTCAGGAGGGCTCCATCAACCTATCATTAGTATTTATGGAGCACCTACAGTGTGCAGAGTACCATATCAAGAGCTTGGGAGAGAACAGTGGAGTTGCAAAGTTGCAACTTGGACTAATGGAGAGAGCATGGGACTGGGAATTAGAAGACTGAGGTTCTTGACCAGTTCTGCCACTTGCCTGCTGAGTAACCTCAGGCAAATCTCTTACCTTCCTTGAGCCTCCTTTTCCTCCTTTGTAAAAAGAGGATGAAATACCTGTTCTCCCTCCCTTTTAGAGTCTAATCTGGATATGTATATGTATGTATAGATGTTTGTACATATTTATTACTCTATTTATTTATTTATTTTACTTGTACATATCTATTCTTTTTATTTTATTTTGTTAGTATGTTTGGTTTTGTTCTCTGTCTCCCCCTTTTAGACTGTGAGCCCACTGTTGGGTAGGGACTGTCTCTATATGTTGCCAATTTGTACTTCCCAAGCGCTTAGTATAGTGCTTTGCACATAGTAAGCACTCAATAAATACGATTGATGATGATGATGATGATGATGATAGGGACTGTGCCTGATCTATTAGCGTGATTTAGCCCCAGTGCTTACCATAGGACATGAACATAGTAAATACTCAATAAATACCATTATTATTGTTATTAATAAAATTATATAGAGAACCTGAGTATTAGTGAGGTGAGTAATTTAAGAGCACATAAATTCCTAATCCCTAATGGAAAAAACATAGGACTAGGAGTCAGGAGACCTGGGTTCTAATCCTGCCTCTTTTACTATCTTGCTGTGTGACCTTTGTCCAGTGGCTTAACCTCCCCGTGCCTCCATTTCCTCTTCGAAAAAAATAGATATATGGTACCCACTCTTCTTCCCTCTTAGATTGTTAGCCCCTTAAGAAAACGGAAGCGTGTCTGATATATTTTATTTGTATCTACCAGTGCTTTGCACAGTCTTGGAACAGAGTTAGTGCTTAATGTGTTCCATAACAATAAATAAGTGAGCTTGTTGTAGACAGGGAATATGTCTACCAACTCTGTTATACTGTACTCTCCCAAGTGCCTAGTGATCTGCACACAGTAAGCGCTCAGTAAATATGATTGATTATAAATGGTTTTTGTCTGCTTCATCCACTAGTGCATAAGCTCCTTTTGGCTTTTTTTTTGTTTTGTACTTCTCAAGGATTTAGTTCAGTGCTTGCACCTCAGTGGTATTCAATAAATACACAAACAGATTTGCAATAAATTTAAAACAATGCAATATGGAAAAAAATCATAAAAAATAGGTGAATGAGCCACACATTTGGTGTTTAAGGAAAAGGACCCAATGACTACAATCCCAAATAATATTTGGACACTTCCTCCTACCTGTAACCTATATATTTTTAATGGCATTTGTTAAATGCTTATTATGTGTCAAGCACTGTTCTAAGCATTGGGATCCATTCAAGTTAATGAGGTTGTACACAATCCCTGCCCCACATGGAGCTCACAATCTAAGTAGGAGAGAGAAGAGGTATTAAATTGCCATTTTTACAAGTGAGGAAACTGAGGTTTCCCAGTGATTAGTACAGTGCTCTGCACACAATAAGCACTTAATCAATACTATCAGTACTTCTGCTCATTTTGTGTCTGCCCTGCATACTCCTTGAGAGCAGTGATTGTGTCTTCTGCCTTTTTTGTAGTCTCCCAAGAGCCTACTCCAATGCTGGGCACATGCTAAGCAATCAATAATTGATTAAAGTAGGATAGTTTGAAGTATTCGAGTATAGGAGATATAAAAAGTTGCTTAGAAATTCCACTTCACCAAAAAACGTTGGTGATCACCATGGGGAAATGTTGGCTTGTCCGTTTCTCAGTTTAATTGTTTTCGCCTCTCATCCGACTCTTCCTCACTTCAGTTAGTGAATTCTTACCCTGTAAACTAGAACTCCTCAAATTCAATTTCTACCCATCACATTTATTGAGTGCTTACTATGTGGAGAGCACTGTATAAGCGCTTGAGGATCCAGCTTACTTACATATATGCTTCCTTTACCTGCTATTCCCCAACTCCTTTTCTTCTTATTTGACAGACGATAACTCCCCATTTTCAAAACCTTATTTAAAGTACATCTTCTCCATAGCCACTTCTCCCACTGCCTTCTGCATAGCCCTTGCACGTGGATTTGCACCCTTTATTCACCCCTCCCTCAGCCCCACGGCACTTATGTACGTGTCTGTAATTTATTTATTTATATTAATGCTTGACTCCACCCCTAGACTGTAAGCTTGCTGTGGGCAGGGAATATATCTACCAATTCTGTTGTATTGTACTCTCCCAAGTGCTTAGTACATTGTTCTGCACACAAAAAACTCTCAATAAATATGATTAATTGATAGATTGATCAATGCCTCCAAAGCCAACCTCCTAGCTGAATCTTGCTTGCAACTCTTTTGTTTCCCAGGCTTGGCATTCTCTCCCACCCCACATCAGACAGACTTCAGCTCTCCCTACACTTAATTCCCTTCTAACAACCCATTCTATCCAACAAGGTTTTCCCGATTAATTTCCCAGCACCTTGAATCCTGTCACCTATTTAGCCATCTCTACTATTCCCTCCTTAGCGCTGATGAATATATGTCTGCTCAATTTATTTACTTTGATAGTGTGGTAAGTATTTTTACGTTTGTCTCCCCCACTAGAGGATAAGCTCTCTGTAGGCAGGGGATGTATTATTTTATTTCCCAAGTCCTGCTACAGTGCCCTGCTCCAGGGGGAGCTCAATAAATGCAGCTACTACTTCTGCTAAGGGGGTCATTATTGCAATTCTTGTTTGGGTGACAATTTACTCACTCAAAGGGGAAAATCCCTTCTAATGAGGAAAGACCCACCTAAGGGACCGGACTGGTTCTGATTGTTCTGTATTTTAAAGTCGTTAAAATATTTGTTTAGTGATTTATGCTTCCTCTGGACAGATTTAGGGGTTAAGCTATTTTTCATAGTACACTGGAGTTTTCCTTTTAAATGCTCTACTTGGAATTCTCTTGGTGAAATGTGCCTTTTGATACTTCCTCATAGTGACACATGCAAAACATTATTCATCAAACGCAACGTTCTAGCACACGTCTCATTATTTTTTCAAATATAAAAAACGCTTTACTCTTTCCATAAAATAAAAATACTAAAAGATGTGGTTCAATCCTAACATGCAAGTCTAACTTTGCACTTAAAGACACAGTAACTTAACTCTATTGCTATTAACGTTTCATAGAGCGGAGTCCCTGTCGCCTCCCTCCACGCCCACCCCCAACCCCCTCCCCGGCTGCCCCAACTCCAAATACATAACTTTACTAGACATCTCTTCATCTGATACTAAATCAAGGTAAATGAGCTGTGACCTATTACAAAGGAAATGAATAATACCAAAGACGAGAGAGGGGAAAAATGGAATTCCTGAGAGAATCACAGACTTCATAGCTTGCATGTGTGGATATCATCATCATCATCATCAATCGTATTTATTGAGCACTTACTATGTGCAGAGCACTGTACTAAGCGCTTGGGAAGTACAAATTGGCAACATATAGAGACAGTCCCTACCCAACAGTGGGCTCACAGTCTCTTTGCTAAAGGATTTTGGTGTTTGGATCAGATACCACCGCCGTTCCAAACTATCTTGGTAAAGGCCAGTCCGACTAGCCTAATTTTGTACAGGTTGTTCTCTAAGGTTGAAAGCAGCCAGCAAGTTCTGGCCAGGGATATGAGTGCACCTTGATTTTTTTTTTTTTTCCATGGAGGATCTATTTACGGTCCAGGTGACCCCAGCACCATGCCAAACAACCATCAGCTTCTGCGGCCTACAAAATTATAACAACGATTGTGGTATTTAAGTGCTTACTCTGTGCCAGGCACCGTACTAAGCGCTGGGGTGGATACGAACAAATCGGGTTGGACAAAGTTCCTGTCCCATGTGGGCTCACAGTCTCAATCCCCATTTTGCAGGTGAGATAACTGAGGCCCGGAGAAGTCTGAGGTCACACAGCAGACACGTGGTGGAGCCGGGATTCGAATCCATGATTCCCAGTCCTGTGCTCTATCCACTGTGCCGTGCTGCTTCAACACTGCCCACATTAGCCAGTTATTTTTCAGGATTTCAGTTTAGCCTGTCCTTGTCACAGAACACTGTGGGTCCGAAGTTTTGACTGGGTAGGGCCTAACCCCAGCAGGCATTCCCCTACGGGCAGACAGTAAGTGTTTACTTTTTTTTTTTTGGTATTTGTTAAGCGCTTACTATGTGCAAAGCACTGTTCTACTTCTGTGAATGCTCCTATTGGCTCTCCTCAGCACTTAGCACAGCGCACCGCACTTCACAGGCAGTCAATACATGCCATGGCTATTCTAGCAGCAATATAATATGGATGCCTTTGAAGATTTTCACCCTGAAAATCAAGTGGTAGCGTGGCCTAGTGGATAGAGCACGGGCCTCGGAATCAGAAAGACCTGGGTTCTAATCCCGGCTCCTCCACGTATCTGCTGTTTGACCTTGAGCAAGTCACTTCACTTCCCTTGCCCAACCTATTAGGAGAGTCGGCTTGGCTCCGTGGAGAGAGCACGGGCTTTAGAGTCAGAGGTCATGGGTTCAAATCCTGGCTCTGCCAGTTGTCAGCTGTGTGACTTTGGGCAAGTCACTTAATGTCTCTGTGCCTCAGTTACCTCATCTGTAAAATGGGGATTAAGACTGTAAGCCCCACGTGGGACAACCTGATCACCTTGTAACCTCCCCAGCACTTAGAACAGTGCTTTGTACATAGTAAGCGCTTAATAAATGCCATTATTATTATTCTCTGTGCCGCAGTTCCCTCATATGCAAAATGGGGATGAAGACTGTGAGCCCTATGTGGGACAGGGACTGTGTACAACCTGATTACCATGCATCTGTCCCAACGCTTAGAGCAGTGTCTGACATATAGTAAGCACTTAACAAACACCATAAAAAATAGTTCTTCTGACACCCACGCCCATGCTCTATCCATTAGGCCATGGTGCTTCAGCGGGGGGAGATTGTGAATCTAACATTTCTTTGCAATGCTGGGAGGCTGATGCTCTTAGTAGAACAGTGCTTTGCACATAGTAAGCGCTTAATAAATGCCGTTATTATTATTCTCTGTGCCTCAGTTCCCTCATATGCAAAATGGGGATGAAGACTGTGAGCCCTATGTGGGACAGGGACTGTGTACAATCTGATTACCATGCATCTGTCCCAACGCTTAGAGCAGTGCCTGACATATAGTAAGCACTTAAGAAATACCATAAAAAAAGTTCTTCTAACACCCAGGCCCATGCTCTATCCACTAGGCCATGGTGCTTCAGCGGGGGGAGATTGTGAATCTAACATTTCTTCGCAATGCTGGGAGGCTGATGCTCTTGGGAACAAAAATGCATTTACTTCTCACCTTTAAGGTCAGTCCTCTGTCTCCTTTTTATAAATCATCTTATCCGTGGATCAAGTCCATTGTATTCTCCCCAGTGTTTACTACACAGTAGGTGTTCAGTAGATATTAATGATTGACTGAAACCGGTATGAGCACACGTATTGTTTGCTTTCTTAGCAAAGAGATCCAACTTTGACTACTTTGACTTCTGTAAATTCAGGATACTCAATCAATCAATAGGATTTATTGAGCCCCCGCTGGGGCTGTGTATGCTGTGCAGAATATTGTACTAACTACTTGGCAGAGTATGATAGAAGACACAATCCCTGTCCCTTGAGTTGCTGTTCAACTAACTCGTAAAATTGACTCTAAAAGCATGAGGTAGGCACATACGTCAAATATCAGGGTTAAAATCAATTAATTGTGTCTGTTTTCCACTTACTATGTGCAGAGCACTATGCTAAGCACTTGGGAAAGTACCAAAGAGTGAGTAGAAAGGATCCCTGCTCTCAAGGAGCTTGCAATCTATCAGGGGAGACAAGCACTGAAATAGAGTATAGCTAGAAGGAAGTAACGGAGTGTATGCGATGTGTCAGTGCTATAGGAGTTGTGAGTTTTGTTGTGCTGAAGGGGCACAGAATGCTGAAGTGACAGTAAAGGAGAGGAAGTTGGGTGAGAAGATGAGAGATGAATCAGGGAAGGCCTCCTGAAGGAGATGGGCTTTCAAGAAGGGCCTTGATGATGGGGAGAGCAGGGGTCTGCCAAATGTGGAGGGAGAGAGTTGCAGGCAAGAGGGAGGGTGTGACCAATAGGTAGATAGCGAGAGAGATGAGAGCCAGGTCCAGAGTAGCAGTAGCATTCTTGTATGGTGAAATATAGACAATGATCATGAGAAGCAGTGTGGTCTAGTGGAAAGAAGAGCACAGGCCTGGGAGTAAGAGGACCTGGGGTTCTAATTCCAGCTCTGCCGCTTGTCTGCTGTGTGCCCTTGGGCCTCAGTTACCTCATCTGTAAAATGGAGATTAAATCCTACTCCCTCTTACCTAGACCGTGAGCCCCATGCAGGACAGGGACTGTGTCCAACTAGTTAGCCTTGTATCCACTCCCGGGCTCAGAACAGTGTTTGGTACATAGAAAGCACTTAAAAAATACCATAATGATAATTATTATTATTATTATTACACCACTCCCAGCTGCCCAACCCCAAATTCTTTGTCTGGTCTTCATTTTATTTGAGGCTCTGGGTTTTCTCAGTCATAAATAAAACTTTTTATTTTCCCCCCCACCCCATCCCCTTTTCCCCTGACATTGAGCAAGGTTCAACGTCCCAGTAAGATAACGTTCACAAACAGAAACCAACCATTTAAATGTTGGGGCGCCTTACATTGGACTTAGGGCATTCATTCGTTCGGTGCCAGGGGAAGTGAGTGAAAGTTTATATACAAACCGTTGTGTCCCAAAGGCTGGGAGTGGCAGGCAAGGCCTGTGGATTCAGACTGCTCTGCAAATAGAAGCTTCTCTGGCAGGAGAGGAAAGAAAACACTAATGTCACTCTGCAGGGGTAACTTTACACCAAACCCAAACCAAGAAAGAGAAGGGAAAAGACACTGCCAGATGAGCTTGCCAGGAGAAAAAAGTTTCCATTGTCCTTAGATAGGGCTGGCTCACTTCCACTCTCTTCCCACTTCTTACTCTTGGTTTCTAATATTTATGGTATAATAATAATAATAATAATAATAATAATGTTGGTATTTGTTAAGCGCTTACTATGTGCAAAGCACTGTTCTAAGCGCTGGGGTAGAGACAAGGTAATCAGGTTGTCCCACGAGGGGCTCACAGTCTTCACCCCCATTTTACAGATGAGGGAACTGAGGCCCAGAGAAGTGAAGTGACTTGCCCAAAGTCAGCTGACAAGTGGTGGGGCCGGGATTTGAACCCGCGGCCTCTGACTCCAAAGCCCATGCCCTTTCCACTGAGCCACGCTGGTATAGTATTCATTAAGGACTTACTATGAGCCAAAGCCCCATGCTAAGCACTGGGGTAGATATAAGAGAATCAGGTTGGATACAGCCCCCTGGATCACACAAGGTCTACCCTCTAAGAATAAGAAAGAGGGGGGTATCTTATCCCCATTTTACCAGTGAGGAAACTGAGGCCCAGGCTTGCCCGAGACCACACAGTAGGCCACTGGTGAAGCTGGGACCAGACCTGGGTCTTCTGACTTCCAAACCTGGGCACTTTTCACTGGGCCGCACTGCCTCCCTGTATTCACAGCTAGCCCTATTATCCCCCCGGGAGCAGAACAGAGGGGCCACTGCAGATCCCATCAGTATTCCCCCTGCCAACTTGGGTTTCCAATAATGGCCAGAGGTCTGGGGCAGTTTCACTGGTCTCCCCTGTGCAGTCTATGATGCTAGGAAAGAGAATCAAGACTTTCCCTTAGAGCAGGGCCACCTAATAACTCACCCGAAAGAGCATGGCCTACTTGAAAGAATACAGGCTTGGGAGTCAGAGGACACGGCTCAGTGGAAAGAGCTTGGGCTTTGGAGTCAGAGGTGGTGGGTTCAAATCTCGGCTCCGCCACTTGTCGGCTGTGTGACTTTGAGCGAGTCACTTCACTTCTCTGTGCCTCAGTTACCTCATCTGCAAAATGGGGGTGGAGACTGTGAGCCACCCTGTGGGACAATCTGATTACCTTGTCTCTCCCCCAGCGCTTAGAACAGTGCCTGGCACATGGTAAGCGCTTCAAAAGTATCATCATCATTCACTTCATTATTTATGATGATGATGGGAAGCAGCGTTGCTCAGTGGAAAGAGCACGGGCTTTGGAATCAGAGGTCAGGGGTTCAAATCCCGGCTCCGCCGCTTGTCAGCTGTGTGACTTTGAGCAAGTCACTTCACTTCTCTGTGCCTCAGTTACCTCATCTGCAAAATGGGGGTGGAGACTGTGAGCCCCCCTGTAGGACAATCTGATTACCTTGTCTCTCCCCCAGTGCTTAGAACAGTGCCTGGCACATGGTAAGCGCTTCAAAAGTATCATCATCATTCACTTCATTATTTATGATGATGATGGGAAGCAGCGTGGCTCAGTGGATAGAGCACGGGCTTTGGGATCAGAGGTCAGGGGTTCAAATCCCGGCTCCGCCACTTGTCAGCTGTGTGACTTTGGGCAAGTCACTTCACTTCTTTGTGCCTCAGTTACCTATCTGTAAAATGGGGATGAAGACTGTGAGCCCCCCGTGGGACAACCTGATCACCTTGTAACCTACCCAGCACTTAGAACAGTGCTTTGCACATAGTAAGTGCTTAATAAACGCCATTATTATTATTATTATTATTAATCCTGGTTCTGCCAATTGCTTGCTTTGTGACCTTGGGCAAATCACTTCACTTCTCTGTGCCTCAGTTTCCTCACCTGTAAAGTGGGAATTCAGTCCTACTCCTTCCTTTTTAGACTGTGAGCCCCATGTGGGAAAGGGACTGTGTCCAACCTATTAAGCTGTGTCTACCCTAGGGCTTAGTACAGTGCTTGACATATTGTACTCTCCGAGTCACTTGATACAGTGTTGTGCACATAGTAAGCACTCAATAGATATGATTGATTGATTTATTGATAGTGAGCACTGAATAAATATCATTTAAAAAACGCCAATTTAATGGCACCAGTGACTCAAACTTTTCCTGTCCTCTGCTATGCCCCCTTGTGGGGATGCTTGGCACAACACGATGCTCAGTGATTAATGGAAGTGGGGGTGGGAGGTTCATTCATTCAATCCTATTTATTGAGCGCTTACTGTGTGCAGAGCACTGGACTAAGCGCTTGGGAAGCACAAGTCGGGAACAGATAGAGACCGTCTCTACCCAACAACGGGTTCACAGTCTAGAAGGGGAAGACAGACAACAGAACAAAACATGGAGACAGTGATCAGAATCCTCCTCCCCTTCATACTCTTCCTCCTCCCCTTTTCTTTTCCTTCTCCTCATCCTCCTCCTTTTCCCCCCTCCTATTCCCCCTGCCACGATTCATTCATTCATTCAATCGTATTTATTGAGCGCTTACTGTGTGCAGAGCACTGGACCAAGCGCCTGGGAAGTACAAGTCGGCAACATATAGAGCTCCCAGTCTTCATCCCCATTTGACTGTGAGCCCACTCTTTTAGACTGTGAGCCCACTGTTGGGTAGGGACTGTCTCTATATGTTGCCAACTTGGACTTCCCAAGCGCTTAGTCCAGTGCTCTGCACACAGTAAGCGCTCAATAATTACGATTGATTGATTGATGAGGGAACTGAGAGGTTGCCCTCTGGACTTGCTGGTAACGCACCTCCTAGCCAAGAGAATTCTAAAATGCCATCCTCACCCTTTCTTCTCCAAGTACAGTTCACATAATTATGGCCTAGGGGATGGAGCACAGACTTGGGAGTCAGAAGGATCTGTGTTCTAATCACAGCCCTGCCACTTGTCTGCTGTGTGACCTTGGACAAGTCTTCTCTATGCCTCAGTTACCTTATCTGTACAATGGCAATCGAGACTGTGAGCCCCACAAGTGGCACATGGACTGGGTTCAACCTGATTAACTTCTATGTACCCCACTGCTCAGTACAGTGCCTGGCACAGGCAAGCATTTAAATACCATAAAAAACAGAAATTGTATTAACTCACCTATACCAAAGATCTGACAAAAATGGGACTTTCCATTGGAAAGCTCTCCAAAATATGCCGGTTCCTTGCAGACCTCGCCTAGGGATTTGACAGATGGAAGGGTCATAGTCTTCATGCCCTCTTAGGTCTCCTGCCATTTTGTGATTCATTTTGTGCCAGGGGGTTGGGCCCGATTCATTCATTCAATCATATTTATTGAGCGCTTATTGTGTGCTGAGCACTGTACTAAGCACTTAGTACTTACTTAAGTACTTAGTACTTACTAAGCACTAAGATGGTACTGGCACCTATTTCCCAATCAATCAAACAATCAATCAATCATATTTATTGAGCACACTTACTGTGTTCAGGACAGTACTAAGCACTGGGATAAGATGCAAGCTAATTATTTCGGACACAGTCCATGTCCCATGGGGGGCTCACAGTCTGAATCCCCATTTTACAGATGAGGTACCTGAGGCACGGAGAAGTTAAGTGACTTGCCCAAGGTCACACAACAGACAACTGGTAAAATCCTCATCTGTAAAATGGGGATTAAGACTGTGAGCCCCTGTGGGACAACCTGATCACCTTGTAACCTTGCCAGCGCTTAGAACAGTGCTCTGCACATAGTAAGCGCTTAATAAATGCCATTAAAAAAAAACACAAAAAAAACTGGCAGAGTCAGAATTAAGACGCAGGCCCTCTATGTAGCCCTTTGTGCAACTTAGGCCTCAAGTCTTCCTTCCTCCCAGAGTGGTCCTCTTTTTTTTTAATGGTATTTGTTAAGCGGTTACTATATGCCAGGCACTGCATTACACGGTGCTGGTTCTCCAGGATGCAGAATTCTGTCCTCAGTGTCCTCAATTCTGCATCCTGGAGAACCAGCATGGCGTAGTGGATAAAGCATTGGCCTGGGAGTTAGAAGGTCATGGGTTCTAATCCCAACTCTGCCACTTGTCTGCTGTGTGACCTTGGGCAAGTCACTTCACTTCTCTGTGCCTCAGTTACCTCATCTCTAAAATGAAGATTGAGACTATGAGCCCCACCTGGGACAGGGACTGTGCCCAACCTGATTTGCTTATATCCACCCCGACGTTTAGTACAGTACCTGCCACATAGTAAGAGCATAACAAATACCATAATTGTTATTATTATTATTTTCCATCAGCTATCCCCTGACCCTGATAGGAAGCAGAGAAGGCAGACATGAGCCCCAAGTGTAGGACTGCAGCATAGACCGTCTCCTAGGAAGAAGGGTGTCTTCACAGGTAGACACACTTTAAATTAACATGGGGCCTTCCTCCAAGAAAATAAATCGCAGTTGTGAGCACTTTGGCTCTTCAAAGTCCCTTCCAAGGGTTAACTGATGACTCCAGTAGAGCACCGGGCAGACTATCTTCTGTCTGGAGATGGAATCGCTGAGGCCGGGTCAGAGGTGGAGGCTTCTTCTCCATCCTGGTGAGGCCCCCCTACCCCGGGCTCCTGGCACACACTCACCAGCCTCAGTTTATCAACTTGCACTTCCCAAGCGCTTAGTACAGTGCTCTGCACACAGTAAGCGCTCAATAAATACGATTGATTGATTGATTTATCTGCTTGGATGCTGCCCTCTGTCCCAGCTTCAGCGCCGCACCGGGGTGGGAAGGGAAAGGAGCTGGGCCTTTCTGAGCACGAAGGGGTCTGGAAGCTGGGAGGGGTGACACACGTTCCCAGGCTGAACCTTGGCATCCCGCTCTGCCTGGGCACTTGGTTAGCCGGACCCAACCAGGGAGCAGGTGGTTTCGTGGAGTCCCGGGACCCTTCTTAGCACATTGTTGTTTCTCATCATCATCATCATCAATCGTATTTATTGAGCGCTTACTGTGTGCAGAGCACTGTACTAAGCGCTTGGGAAGTACAAGTTGGCAACATATAGGGACAGTCCCTACCCAACAGTGGGCTCACAGTCTAAAAGGGGGAGACAGAGAACAAAACCAAGCATACTAACTCCCCACTGGGGCTCAGTCAATGGGATTTATTGAGTACTTACTTTTGTGCAGACCACTGTACTCACCATTTGGGAGAGTTATTAAATATTAGTATTTAATAATATTATTGAGGTGGAGAGAGGGCATGAGAGGTGGTAAGAGGTGGAGTTAAATAATAATGATGGTATTTGTTAAGCACTTACTATCAATCAATCAATCAATCGTATTTATTGAGCGCTTACTGTGTGCAGAGCACTGTGCTAAGCGCTTGGGGAGTACAAGTTAGCAACATATAGAGACGGTCCCTACCCAACAGTGGGCTCACAGTCTAGAAGGGGGAGACAGAGAACAAAACAAAACATATTAACAAAATAAAATAAATAGAATAGATATGTACAAGTAAAATAAATAGAGTGATAAGTAAAATAAATAAATAGGGTAATATACACATATACACATAGTAAGCGCTCAATAAATACGATTGATGATATACCCTATTACTCTATTACTCAATATACTCTATTACTATATGCCAGGCACTGCTCTAAGTGCTGGGGTGATACAAGCAAATTGGGCTGGACACAATTTCTGTTCCACGTGGGGTTCACAGTCTCAATCCCCATTTTACAGATGAGCTAGCTGAGGCCCAGAGAAATGGATAGGGATTGTCTCTATTTGTTGCTGAATTGTACTTTCCAAGACCTTAAGCTTGTTGTGGGCAGGGAACATGTCTACCACTTCTGTTGTGTTGTAGTCTCCCCAAAAGTTTAATGCATGATACTCTGCACACAGTAAGCGCTCAGTAAATGCGATTGACAGTGGTATAACTGAGTTTTGCACACAGTAAGCGCTCAGTAATTGTGATTGATTGATATAACAGAGTGTTGGTTCTCACGTTCCCTGCCCACAATGAGCTTACCGTCTAGAGGGGAATACAGGCATTCATGTAAATGAATCAATTACGGATATGTACATAAGTGTCGTGGGGCTGAGGAAAGGTGAATAAGGGGTGCAAATCCAAGTGCAACGGTGACAACAGAAACTCGTTATGGAAAGGGAACCTGCCTGTTAATTTTGTTATATTGTACTCTCCCAAATGCTAAGTATAATGCTCCGCACATAGTAAGTGCTCAATAAATACCATGGGAAGCAGCATGGTGTAGTGGATAGAGCACGGGCTCTCCCAGCATTTGGGAGAGTTATTATTAAACATTAATATTTAATAATATTACTGAGGTGGAGAGAGGGCATGAGAGGTGGAAAGAGGTGGAGTTAAATAATAATGATGGTATTTGTTAAGCACTTACTATCAATCAATCAATCATATTTATTGAGCGCTTACTGTGTGCTGGGAATCGGGCCTGGGAATTGGAAGGTCTTGGGTTCTAATCCCTACTCTGCCACTTGTCTGCTGTGTGACCTTGGGCAAGTCACTTCACTTCTCTGGGCCTCAGTTACCTCATCTGGAAAATGGGGATTGAGACTGTGAGCCCCACGTGGGACAGGGACTGGGTCCAAACCGATTTGCTTGTAACCACCCCATCGCTTAGTACAGTGCCTGGCACATGGTTAAGCGCTTAACAAAATGCCATAATAATAATAATAATTATATGTTTGTATAATATATTATATATTATATTATTATATATTATTGTATAATATATATTGTATAATAATATTATGTAATAATATATTATGTGTTTGTATAATTATTATTATTATTATTATTATTAGGGACCGTCTCTATGTGTTGCCAACCTGTACTTCCTAAGCGCTTAGTACAGTGCTTGCACACAGTAAGCGCTCAACAAATACGATTGATTGATTGATAATAATAATTATTATTAAATACCTTTGATTGGCTTGTTTGTATCGTTAACTCTTTCCCCCCCTCCCCAGATTGTGAGCTCGTGGTGGGCAGGGATTGTCACTCTCTATTGCTGTATTGCACCTTCCCAAGCGCTTAGTACAGTGTTCTGCACACAGTAAGCGCTTAATAAATACGATTTATTGAATGAATGAATGATTTATTGAGTGGGCTAGTGGCCGCAAATACGGTAATACGTAAATACGGTACCGGCCGGCGGTTTGTTCCCGCTGGCGCCTCTGCCGCTACGTGGGAGGATTCGAACCCGCTACTCCGAGAGGCAGAATCCAGCTGGCCGGCTCTGCATACGTGTGAGACCCTGGGCTTTTGGACATGTGTGTATGTCAGGGAGTACGTAGCACTACTGTTGTTCATTCAATCGTATTTATTGAGCGCTTACTGTGTGCAGAACACTGTGCTAAGCGCTTGGGGGGTCCAAGTTGGCCACATCTAGAGACGGTCCCTACCCAACAGCGGGCTCACAGTCTAGAAGGGGGAGACAGACAACAAGACAAAACATATTAACAAAATAAAGTAAGTAGAATAAATATGTACAAGTAAAATAAATAAATATACATATATATACATATTGCGCTTAGTACAGTGCTCTGCACATAGTAAGCGCTCAATAAATACGATTGATGATATACAGTTGTTGTCTGTCTCCCCCTTCTAGACTGTGAGCCCGTTGTTGGGTGGGAACCGTCTCTATCTGTTGCCGACTTGGACTTCCCAAGCGCTTAGTACAGTGCTCTGCACCCAGTAAGCGCTCAATAAATACGATTGAATGAATGAACAACAGCACCGTGCCCGCAACTTCGTGTGTGGCATCGTGCGTAGGAGTGTGTTGCCGTCTGAGGAGCGCAAGATGTTGAATTTTCCTACATATGGTTTTGCGGACTCCACTTGAGCTAGTTGTAAATTCCTTTATGGATGCCCCTCCCGCTCGATCGTAATAGTCCCAGGGGTAGGGATCGTATTTATTCATGAATTCAATCGTATTTATTGAGCGCTTACTGTGTGCAGAGCACTGTACTAAGCGCTTGGGAAGTCCAAGTCGGCAACATAGAGAGACGGGCCCTACCCAGCAACGGGCTCACAGTCTAGAAGGGGGAGGCAGACAACGGAACAAAACAAGTAGACAGGTGTCAATACCGTCAAAATAGATAAATAGAATTATAGATACGTACACATAATAATAATAATAATAATAATGGTATTTGTTAAGCGCTTACTACGTGCAAAGCACTGTTCTAAGCGCTGGGGTAGATACAAGGTGATCAGGTTGTCCCACATGGGGCTCACAGTCTTAATCCCCATTGTCCAGATGAGGTAACTGAGGCCCAGAGAAGTTACGTGACTTGCCCGAAGTCACACAGCTGACAAGCTGCAGAGCCGGGTTTAGAACCCATGACCTCTTACTCCCAAGCCCGTGCTCTTTCCACTAAGCCACGCCGTATAAAATCTGTCTATGGTTGGTCTAATGACTCTTCTAACATTTATTTTTTATCTTTCTTGTCCCCCCATCAAGTTCTTTTTAGGTAGGAAAGTAAGCAAGCTAAAGAAGTGAGAATCTTCTTTCTCATTCATAAGCTTATTTTTCTTGTCCCCCCCCCATCAAGTTCTTTTTAGGTAGGAAAGTAAGCAAGCTAAAGAAGTGAGAATCTTCTTTCTCATTCATAAGCTTGTCCTCAATTGAAATCAAAAAGATCATTCATGGTATGCACTGTTGCATTCTGCCAGGAGCGGTACAGCCTCTGCACCCAGTAGGAGATCAACAAATAACCTTTGATTGGTGAGGGAATTTGTGTGTGTGTGTGTGTGTGTGTGTGTGTGTGTGTGTGTGTGTGTGTGTTTGGCAGAGACCATGGGGAGGGTGCGGAGTGTGTTTGCACGAGTCCGACAGTGGGAACGGGAGTAGACACCCCCACTGTGACTGAGACTGTGACTATAATAATAATAATAATGGCATTTATTAAGCGCTTACTATGTGCAAAGCACTGTTCTAAGCACTGGGGAGGTTACAAGGAGATCAGGTTGTCCCACAGGGGCTCACAGTCTTAATCCCCATTTTACAGATGAGGGACCTGAGGCCCAGAGAAGTGAAGTGACTTGCCCAAAGTCACACAGCTGACTATAGGGGTGTGGTTTTTTTACGGTATTTGTTAAGTGCTTACTATGTGCCACATATGTGCTGCCCCACAGCACATGTGTGTATCTATATATATAGATATATGTATATATATATTTCTATTTATAATTAATGCTTACTTGTTTTGATATATATCTATAATTCTATTTATTTCTATTGATGCTTTCGATGCCTGTTTACTCGTTTTGATGTCTGTCTCCCCCCTTCTAGACTGTGAGCCCGATGTGGGCAGGGATTGTCTCTCTTTGTTACTGAATTGTACTTTCCAAGCGCTTAGTACAATGCTCTGCACGCAGTAAGCGCTCAATAAATACGATTGAATGAATACCAAGCGGTGTACTAACCGCATTGTGAGTTGATGGGGTGATACGTGGGGCCAGAGTGGTCCTGAGTTCGGATTCGCAGCCTTCTAGGTGGTCGGGGGGGCTTTGTCCTCAAAGCCAAAGGCGGCATCGACCATTGCATCCCGAGAGGAGCCTGTCCGGAAACCAAAACGCCCAGAACCCGAGAAGCAGTGTGGGCTAGTGGATAGAGCAGGGGGAGGCGGAGGACCTGGGTTCTAATCCCGACTTTGCCACTTGTCTGCTCTGTGATCTTGGGCAAGTCACTTCACTTCTCTGTGCCTCAGTTGCTTCAACTGTAAAACGGGGATTCCATCCTGCGCCCCATGTGGAACAGGGGCCGGGTCCAACCTGATAAGCTCGTATCTACCCCAGCGTTTAGGACAGTGCTTGATACCTAGTAAGCGCTTAACAAATATCATGTGAAAAACAAACCCGCGTTGAGAGTCTAGGAGAGCTGGCGTTAGGCGCGGTGAAGAGGGAAGTAGCGATCCGGAAAATCAGTTTTCCTCGTCCTGCAGGCCGCATCGCTGGCGACGCACTCATTCCTTCCTTCCTTCATTCAGTCGTATTTATTGAGCGCTTACTGTGGGCAGAGCACTGTACTAAGCGCTTGGAAAGTACAGTTCAGCAATAAAGAGGAACAATCCCCGCTCAGGGTCTAGAAGGATGGAGCTCCCTCGGGAGGGGAGGTCGGAACGGGAGATCCCTAGCAGGCTTCACCTCTTGATGTTCATCAGATGTGTCTCTGGATAAACAAACAATTCCACATTGCGGTGGACAGGATCGCCCAGTAAAGGAAATAGCTCAATGCCCGGTGGAGCTTCTCTCTGTGGACACGCATTCCTTCAGGAACTCCGACGTGATTTCCTTTATGATTTCATTTGGAGAAGCAGCGAGGCTGAGTGGAAAGAGCCCAGGGTTGGGAGGCGGAGGTCTTGGGTTCTAATCCCGGCTCCGCCACATGTCAGCTGTGGGACTTTAGGCAAGTCACTTCACTTCCCTGTGCTTCAGTTCCCTCTTCTGTAAAATGGGAATGAAGACTGTGAGCCCCACGTGGGACAACCTGATTACCTTGTATCTACCCCAGCGCTTAGAACAGTGATTGTTCTAACATATGTTGCCAACTTGTATATCAACAATCGTATTTATTGAGCGCTTACTGTGTGCAGAGCACTGTACTAAGCTCCTGGGAAGTACAAATTGGCAACATATAGAGACAGTCCCTACCCAACAGTGGGCTCACAGTGTTGCCAACTTGTACTTCCCAAGGGCTTAGTACAGTGCTCTGCACACAGTAAGCGCTCAATAAATACGATTGATTGATTGATT
Source organism: Tachyglossus aculeatus (assembly GCF_015852505.1). Lineage (NCBI taxonomy): Eukaryota > Metazoa > Chordata > Mammalia > Monotremata > Tachyglossidae > Tachyglossus > Tachyglossus aculeatus. The sequence goes on from NC_052088.1 coordinate 14,736,950, forward strand.
GGCACATAGTAAGCGCTTAACAAATACCATTATTATTATTTCACTCGCCTTGCCTTAGAGAAGCAGCTTGGCTCAGTGGAAAGAGCCCGGGCTTGGGAGTTAAGAGATGTGGGTTCTAATGACGGCTCTGTCACTTGTTAGCTGTGTGACTTTGGGCGAGTCACTTAACTTCTCTATGTTCAGTGACTTTTAAGTCACTCTGGGCAAGTCACAACTTCTCTATGCCTCAGTGACCTCATCTGTAAAATGGGGGTTAAGACTGTGAGCCCCACGTGGGACACCTGCTTACCTCGTATCTCCCCCAGCGCTTAGAACGGTGCTTGGCACATAGTAAGCGCTTAACAAATACCCTCATCATTATTATTATTATTTAATATTATTATTAAATAATATTAAATTAAATTAAATTATTATTTAAGCGCTATTATTATTATTTGTTAAGCGCTTAACAAATACCCTCATCATTATTATTAAATAATAGTAAATTAAATTATTATTTAATATTATTATTAAATGATAGTATTATTAATGATATTATAATATGTAATAATAAATATTATTATTTATTGTTTAATTGTTTATATTAAAATAATATAATTATTATTTATTTAAATGCTTATTTTATTATTTATTATTATTTAAGGCGTAACAAATACCATCGTTATTATTATTATTCCCGTGGGCTAGATCGGGAGATTAGATCCTTAGATAGCCCTCGTGTTGTCGCTCGCGATTCGAGACGATTGCCTTGACTATTTTGCCCATTACTGCAGGTGGTCGTTGGCTGGTGGAAACGGGTCCAAGGCGAGTGTCCCCAAAACTAGTCCGTGTGGGGCTTAAGGGGGATGTACCTAGGATTCGAGAGCCACAATCGAGCGTTTGAAATTCTCCGTCTTCTTTATCATCATCAATCGTATTTATTGAGCGCTGACTGTGTGCAGAGCACTGTACTAAGCGCTTGGGAAGTACAAATTGGCAACATATAGAGACAGTCCCTGCCCAACAGTGGGCTCACAGTCTAAAAGACTTTAGACATCCATCCATCCATCAGTCAATAGTATTGAGCGCTGACCGTGTGCAGAGCACTGTACTAAGCGCTTGAGAGGGTACAGTATAGCAGAGATGGTAGACCTGTGCCCTAGTATTTATTATAATGGTATTTGTTAAGCACTTACTATGTGCCAGGCACTGTACTGGCACATACACTGTACCTGTATATATGTTTGTACATATTTATTACTTTATTTATTTATTTTATTTGTACATATCTATTCTATTTATTTCATTTTGTTAGTATGTTTGGTTTTGTTCTCTGTCTCCCCCTTTTAGACTGTGAGCCCACTGTTGGGTAGGGACTGTCTCTATATGTTGCCAATTTGTGCTTCCCAAGCGCTTAGTCCAGTGCTCTGCACATAGTAAGCGCTCAATAAATACGATTGATTGATTGATTGTACTAAGCGTTAGGCTGGATACAAGCAAATCAGGAGCTTTCAGTCTGGAGGGGAACACATGCTCGAGCAGTTTGCAGTATAACGCGGAAAGGGGCAGGCACTATAATAATTTGAAGATAGGAGGAAGAAAGATATGGATGAGTCGGTATTGACGCCAGTATGGCCCCCTCTCCGAGCAGTTATACCCTGCTATTTGCCCTATCCGTAATTTATTCTATCTCCTGCCTCTCTCTTCCCCCAAGATTGTAAACTCCTTGTGGACTCGGATCGGGTTTCCCAATTTATCGTACTCTCACGAGCATTTTGTCCAGTGCACTGCGCACACTAAGCGCTCAGTAAATACCATTGACTGACCGGTGAAAGTACTAGAATATGTAAGGTGTGTATATGTGTGGCTGTGCGTACACATGTGCGCAGTTGGAGGAGAAGTGCTGAAGTGATAACTAGGGAGAAATAACTTTTTTTGACACGGTCGATCTCAGCAGGGATTCGGAATTAGCCTACCTCCGGATTTAAAATAGTTTCGCTGCTCTTCAGTTCTTTCATAACGCCCTCGGGTTTGTTGTCTCTTCGCACAAACTCCCCGCCGGAGACTGGGCCGTTTGAATCCGTTTCGATTTCAATTTCTACTCAAACCTGTCTCCTCCAGGAAGCCTTCCCCGGTTGATCTCGGTCCTCCCCATTCTATTTCCCTGCTACTGTGACACCTGTGCACTAAGCAGGTACTCCTCACACAACACTTTTATCCATATCTGTAAACCCCGCCGCTTCCCCTACCTGGAATTTATTTTAGTGTCCGTCTCGCCTGTCCGATTGTCATATCAGCGTGGCTCAATGGAAAGAGCACGGACTTTGGAGTCAGCGGTCATGGGTT